>NC_082661.1:123019178-123331979 GCF_025265405.1 Mesoplodon densirostris
GCGGTGCAAGGGTGCGGAGTGGGGAATAAGATGGAATCTAGGTGGTAAGAGAAGGTCTAACCTCTTTTGTGCCTTGTCTAGTTTCACTTGCCTATAGGGTGCTGCGTTGCAGAAGCCTTGCCCCTGGCGCTTCAGACCGGAGTTCCTAGCGCGGACAAAACGCTGTGCTGACACCTCAGCTCCGTGACCAGGCTTGTGGAGAAGCGCTGCGCTGGTGACTCAATTCAAGATGGCGGCGGCGGTGGGCCGTGCGCAGAGACCGCTGTGCCCCGCGCTTAAGGCTGCAGGGCCGTGAGCAGCTCGCCTGGGCCCACTGCAAGAACTTCGCCCCCTCCCTGCTGACGAGACCCCTGTAAAGCAGCCCCGCCCACAGCCTGTGGGGAGGGCGTGGACTCTAGAACACCTGCTCGCGCCTCTCCATCTTTGATCAAAGAACAAAACTTTCCTTTGCTTCTGAACAGAACTTGGTCTCCTTCTGTTGGCACGAGTGACACGGGGCAGGAGGACCCTTGCTGGGGCCTGACTCGAAAGGGTAAGTAGCAAAAACAAAAAGAGAAGAAGGAGATAAAGTGGCTACTTTCCCCGTATATTTTAACCTCAAGAGTACCAGGAAACATCCCTTTTCCCTTTCTTTCTGAATTTTCCCCAAATTCTTACTGATGTCTAAAATTTCCTTCACAAGGACAAGGACTGTCCTTTTGTGGTTGGAGATAGGTCTTAAAGTGCAAAAATACAGTGGAAGTGTTAAGGAAAATAACGTTGATTCTCACAAAGGTATAAGTGGCTAATAAGTCATTTTTCTGAAATCAGGAATTGCAGAAGATAGGAGAGGAAGATGCACTTTGGAACAGAAAGCAGCACAGAAAGGGTAAGCAGAGAGCTCTCAGGGGAAGTGGCACCCGGATCCCAATTTTACCTGGGCCCGAATTTGCTTGCTTGTTTGTCTTGTTTTTGTCTTCTTGCCCCAACCCCCCAAGAGTGTCTCAGTGAGGGGGAAACCCCTGCAGCATCTAGTGGTCCATTACTATGCCTGTAGGAAGCTTTGAATGAAACCCCAGAGCAGTCAGGTCCGAACTTTTCCAAACATCACCAGCTATCTCAGCAAAAACTTCAAACTCACATGGAGCTAGACAGAGATTCAGTTAACGGACTCTGCCTCTTTAAATGCAATTTAGCAACTATCTTTCTCCTTTCATTTGAGCTTTCTCTTATAATCTTATTCCAACTCCATTGTATCAAAGTACTTCTTCTAAACAAACACAAATAAACCTAATAACAGATCTCTTTCAAGGATGCCAAAAGACTAAACATTTTCTCTCTCTCATGACTCCAGAAAAGGAGGAAGGGAGAACAGCAAGATAGAGAAATCACCCTCATGGAGGCAAGGAGATAGGAAGTTAAAGCTACACAAATAAAAATGGCACATGGATGGTCCTGGCTGGAAGAGAGGGCAAGCCATGGGGAGGTGAGGTGACTGGAGTTCAGGGAGGTGGGTCAGACTCAAAGGGATGGAGGCAGGGGAGTCTGGTGAACGATTCCTATTCTACCGGGTAGTTGTTTAACTGTAGCCTTTGCTAAGAAGAATGATATAGGAGAACCAATGTCAAAGAAAATTTATTCCTAGAGAAGTGGGGAAGTTCAGGCTATGACTTCAAGAACTGGAGAGATTTGGAAGCCACTACAACTGAGAATTAACCGAGGTTTAAAATCCAGTGCCTGACAACAGGCCAGGCTGAGAAGGGCTCATAACATTATAAAAAGGTCTCATAGACTTTAGGGCTAGAACAACGATAATGGAAAAACCTGTTTCCTGGTATCGGTCAGTATTTGGGATTGCTTTACCCAATGTAAGTGACAGGACATTAATGTCAGAAAAGCATATGCCTTCTTCCTACAACACATCATGCGTCCCCACCAAAAACTTTTCTTCCCTATTCTCCTGGTGTCATATCCTGGTATCCTAAAAGGGTGGGAGGGGGGGAGATTATATAACTGTCTGAAATATTACAGAACATAAAACAATAAATAAGCTATGTAAATTGTGAAACATGAGTCTGGACTCTCTTTGTTCTGCATCTTTATAACTGCATTTAAAAAATTACATTTTTTCCTTTCATGATAAAAATCTAAAACAAAACAAAATTTAAAAAAAAAAAAACCTCTAAGTGCCCTCTCACAGAGAAACCTAGTTTATCACATCAGATTATGCCTTGGCAACTGCTATTGAAATAATAGGCAACATTTTTGAGAGTCTGTTGTGTGTCAGGCACTCAAAACCACCTACTTCTACACCTATTTTAAAGATGAGGAAAACGAAAATAGAGAGGTTAAGTGACTTATCCGTGGTCACCCAATTACTAATTGTCAGAGCCAAGACTCGAACTTAGGGCTACTTCTGTCCAAAGTCCATGATCTTACCCATTACTTCATACCATCTCCCCAGTCTTCCCTAAGAGCAGGATTCTCAAGAGACCAACAAAAGCAAGCCTGAGGTTGGCTACGTGCCCCACAACCGGCTGCCACTCATGTTACAAATGGAAACTTCCTGCTACAAATCTCCAGGCGTTACCAGTATCTTTCTTCTGCTCACATCCTGATGACTGAAGAACAGACTTTGAAGCTCCTAGGCGCAATCTACAACCTACTCTTGATAAGGAAAGAGAGATATTAAAATATAAAATAGCAGCAGGTCTTAGGGGAGAGTATTTGTACTCACATTGACTCTATTAAAAAATCTATCTCTAAGAATACGTTTGGAGCAAAAAGAATGAAGCCAAAACTTTGAGATATAGATGACTAAACAGGCTAAAACTAATCCTGAAACTAAGGATTTAAAAATATTAGGGGAGGGGCTTCCCTGGTGGCGCAGTGGTTGAGAGTCCACCTGCTGATGCAGGGGGCACGGGTTCATGCCCCAGTCCGGGAGGATCCCACATGCCGCAGAGGGGTTGGGCCCGTGGGCCATGGCCGCTGAGCCTGCACTTCCGGAGCCTGTGCTCCGCAGCGGGAGAGGCCACAGCAGTGAGAGGCCCACGTACCACAACAAACAAACAAACAAAAAACAAACAAACAAACAAAAATTAGGGGAGAAGAGATCTTTCGAGCCTGCAGATAAGAGTTAAGTTTTAGGGATAAATATTTTGTTTAAATCAGACCTGGGATAAGTGATGGAGATACAGTGACAAAAAGACAAAGTCTGTGCCCCTTAGGAGATTACAGGTTGATTAGAGAAGGAGCACAAGAATATAGAAGGTCAGCTATGAAGTTTGATTGAAAATAAACATTTTTGGTTAAAAGATAAAATGATATAATGATTTCAATAGATTCAGAAAAAAACATTCAGCCAAAAAAAATCTGCTATTCATTATTAACGAAAAAGAAATAACTCTCAGGAAATAGGAATAAAAAAAAACTTCCTTTAGGACTTCCCTGGTGGCACAGTGGTTAAGAATCCACCTGCCAATGCAGGGGACACAGGTTTGAGCCCTGGTCTGGGAAGATCCCACATACCGCAGAGCAACTAAAAGCCTGTGCGCCACAACTACTGAGCCTGCACTCTAGAGCCTGCGAGCCACAACTACTGAGCCCGCATGCCTACAGCTCCTGTGTGCCTAGAGCCCGTGCTCCACAACAAGAGAAGCCACCGCAATGAGAAGCTCATGCACTGCAATGAAGATAGCCCCCGCTCTAGAGAAAGCCCGCGTGCAGCAACAAAGACCCAATGCAGCCATAAATAAATAAATAAATAAATAAATAAATAAATAAATAAATAAATGTGACATTAAGCCTGCTACTTAAAAAAAAAAAATAAGAAACTTCCTTCATTTGAGAAAGGATATCTACTAAATCCATCCAAAATCATATTTAATTCTGAAATTTTATATACACCCTTATTTAGTTTAGGAATAAAACAAGAATGTCTACTACCACAACTACTATTCAACATTGACTTGGCAGTCTTTACCAATATAAGAAAATAAGAAAAGAAGCTATGAAATAAGATATAAGACTGCAAAGGAAGAGATTGTCATTATTTATATTGATAGTTTATTGCAAAAAGCTGAAAGAATCAATGTACAAACTTTCATAAATAACAAAAGAGTTTAGCAGGGCAGCTGAGTACAAAAGCGAAACAGGAAAATCTAGTAATAATATTTGGCAACTGTATAGCACTTCATGCATTTCAAAGCACTCAGACATGTTCTCATTTACAGAAGATTTCCAAAACCTTGTGTTTGATGTATCATCATCATCATTATCAGCAGAAGAAGCTGCATCATTCCATTTGACAAATGTGTAACTGAGGCAGAGAGATTGTATTTTTCCCTTTTTTAAAACTGAGAAGTAATTTATATGTGATAATATTCACACATTTTGATGTTATAGTTCTATGAGTTTTGATGAACATATAGTTACATAAGAACTACCACAATCAAGTTAGAGACTAGATCCATTACCCAATTCTGATGCTCATTTGTAGTCAAGCTCTCTCCTCATGCCTGGCCCCTGATACTCACTGATCTCTTTTCAATCCTATAGTCTTTCCTCCCTCCCTCCCTCCCTTCCTTCCTTCCTTTCCTTCCTTCCTTCCTTCCATTTTAACTTTAACCTTTATATAAATGAAATCATACAATATGTAGCCTTTTACATCTGATTTCTATCACTTAGCATAGTACATTTGAGATTCATCCTTGTGGTTGCATGTTAACAATAGTTCCCTTTTATTACTGAGTAGTAAGTATTTCACTGAGTAGGTACCCCAGAGCTTGTTTATCTATTCACCCATTGAAGGATATTTGAGTGTTTCCAATTTTTGGTGATTATGAACAAAGTCACTTAAACATTTGTATCCAGGTTTTTATGTGAACATAACTTTCCATTTCTCTTAAGTAAATGCCTAGGAGGGGGATAATTGGGTCAAATGCTAAGAGTATGTTTATCTTTATAAAAAAAACTGCCAAACTGTTTTCCAAATTGGCTGTATCATTCTGCATTCCCACCAAAAATGTGTGAGAGTTCCAGTTGCTCTGCATCTTTGTCAACACTTGGTATTGTCAAATAGTTTTAACTTTAGCCATTCTAATAGGTGTGTAGTAGTATCTCATTATGGTTTTAATTTCCACTTTCCTAATGGCTAAGGATGTGGAGCACCTTTTCGTGTGCTTACTTGCCATATGTATATCTTGTTTAGTAAAGAAAGAAGAGATGGTGGGAAAATATCTGTTCAATTTTTTTGCCCCTTTTAAAAAAGTGGATTGTTTTCTTAATGAATCATAAGAGTTCTTTCTATATTCTGTATACAAGGCCTTTATCAGATATGTGCTTTACAAATATTTCTCCCAGTCTGTGGCTTGTGTTTTCATTTTGTTAAGTGTCTTTTGTAGAGCAGAAGCTTTTGATTTTGACGAAGTTCAATTTGTGATTTTTTTCTTTCATGAACTGTGCTTTTTGATGCTGCATTTAAGAACTCAGTGTCTAATGTCACGAAGATTTTCTCCTAAGAATTTATAGCTGGTTCCTGATGAAACCAGTCCTAAAAATTAGATTCTCAGTGCCTTCACTCATTATTCTGTTTTACCACATCATGATCATATAAGGAAAGTTTCGTAGATTAAGAAATAAAAGAATAATTACAATGTGGCTTTTGAACATATAGACAGGGCTATGTCATTTAGCAATTAATTTTTCTCTAAATTTCTCATATATGTTGCTTTGCCTCAACTACTCAAGTGAATTTCTTGAGAGTAAGGACCAGGGTCTGTAATGACTACCATGCCCAGCACTTTGGGCCCAATGGGAGACACACAAACATATTATGTACCCAGTGATGCTGCAGAATTCATTCACTGACTGAAGGTAACATTCTGGACCCTTCTCACTCTGCTAACCCAGAGGTCAAATCAGTCCGTCAGCTGGATAGGGCACTAGACTAGAGTCACCCTACTCTCTGGATGGGGCCACCCTCTGAGTGACTGCATAGAGGAGTTAGCACCTCTTAGATGACACTAAGCACCCAGTAGTCACAGGCCCTCAAATCAACTTATTCGTTGTAGCAAAAGACAAACAAAAACAGGTTTATTAATAACTTGAAGAATTTGAGACACTGGAAAGGAAAACAACAGAAATTGTGAGGAATCTGATAAATAGACCAAGCCTGCTAGAAACAAAAGTAGGTAAATAAGAGTTTCCATGTAAGTATTATGGGAAAATGGCCAAATTGAAAGTTCAATAAATTGTCCTAAAAGTATTCCAGGAGTCACTGTCATAACTTGGATTAGAACTCAAAACTCCTCATTCTGAGCCTGATGACAAATCACCAGAGCCAGGAACATCTGCTCTGGGGCTGACAAATCCTTCCATGATGTAATTTCTCAGAAAGTGAGCTCCAACATTACACTCCTTTGGTGCTGTTGGATTGTTATCTCACTCAGCAAAGAAAAGGTGAGTTAATATTATCTTCAGTTTCAGTTAGAGAGTGGAAACAAAAGGCAAATAGAGTAATAATGGTATGTGTGACTAGGGAGAGGGAGTGGGTAGAATGAAGGCCCATATTCCTCTTGAGAAGCATAATATATCACAAAAATCAACTAGATAAAACAGAATAAAGCAAACTCCTCCATTAAAAAAATTAAATCCTGGGAGAAGGCAGAATTGGGAAGCTTATTAACAATGGCTTTTTCGATTTAAAACGGCCTTGTATTTCATCAATGAGAAAGTATGGTTTCAAAAATGTTTCGAAGAGCAGGGTTTACTGAGAAAGGATTTCTAAATAAACATACACTTGTAAGAATACAGACTTTCTAAAAAGATAGACACCTTGTAAGGTAAAATTTAAGGTACTTCATAGTTGACATTCTATTATTACTAAAATTGTTATGGTTTGCCGTGTGAAAATAAAATTTCAAACCAAGTGGAATTAGAACCATCGTGTTGACACATCCAGGAAGGAAATGAGAACTAGGCAGTCAACCTTCTGGGTGCTACTATTAGGATGAAATTGTTTTGTAGTTTAAAAATGACTAAAGATCATCAATTTTATATGGTTCAACCTAATTCTGAACCACAGTTCAATTCCAATGATCCGTTTTCTAGCTATGGTATATTTCTAGTTGATATTCATTTTCCTGGTTGAAGCCTTTCCTGATGGGCCCAATCATAGACCATGATTCATGGATAACTTGAGGGTTCCTTCCTTCCAGTCCAGCTGAGGGACTACACTGACACCTTCCCTTGTCGACCACCATCATCATCTACTTAAAATAATGACAGCAAGGGCTTCCCTGGTGGCGCAGTGGTTGGGAGTCCGCCTGCTGATGCAGGGGACACGGGTTCGTGCCCCGGTCCGGGAAAATCCCACGTGCCGCGGAGCGGCTGGGACCGTGAGCCGTGGCCGCCGAGCCTGCGCGTCAGGAGCCTGTGCTCCGCAACGGGAGAGGCCACAGCAGTGAGGGGCCCGCGTAGCGCAAAAAAAAAAAAAAAAAAAAAAAAAATAATGACAGCAAAAATATAGCCATGATGGCATATGGCATTAGCAACTCATTTAAGCTGAGATTTTTGGAAATGTTCAATTATATTACTTCCTTTACTCTAAAGAGACCAAGGTGTCATGTTTGAGCTGCCAAATGTTTTCAGTTTGTTTAGTAAGATATCTCCTATGGGGGCAGCCAAAGAATAGAACATCAAAATGCATATGTCACCTTTTATAGGTCACATATGCAGAGGTCTATCCATTGCCTTTAATTGAATCATTTAATAGAGACTTGAGCAACTATCGCATGCCCAGGACTGTCAGGTACACTCTGGGGATTCCAAAGCTGCTGAATTCCCATGTAGGTAAACAGACAAGATATATATCTACATGGGCTAAATCACATGAGTTGAAACTTTTTTTTTTTTTTTTTTTTTTTTGGCTACACTGTGCAGCTTGCAGGATCTTAGTTCCCCAACCAGGGATAGAACCCGCGCCCTCAGCAGTGAAAGTGTGAAGTCCTAACCACTGGACCACTAGGGAATTCCTTTTTTTTTTCTTTTTCTTTTTTTAACATGAGTTGAAACTTAACTAGCAAAGCAATGCTTTGGGAAGTCATGGTGTAATAAACACACACATGCCAAGAGATTTGTGTAGATAGTGTTTTGAATTTAGGAAAAGGAGGATAGCTCTGTGGCTAGAAAAGTCTAGAGGTAGAATTTTAGCAGAGTTTGAAGAAAGGGTAGCACTTAGAGAGGAGGAGACCAGAGAAAAGACAGTCTACATCGAAGCTACAAGATTAAAAAAAAAAAAAAAAAAAAGCATGGTACCAGGATAGTTTATGGGGATGATGAATAACAGTATCCACTATTTATTATGTGGGCAGCCAGGTGTCATCCACCATGGAGCAGTCAGGTATAAATGATGGGTACCCTTATCATTTATTAGTGGAAAAATCCACAATTTCAGAAAAAAAGCAAAGCTTCCTTTGTTCTTTTTCCACCTCCCCTGCTGTCATCTCCTGACTCTCCCTTGGAGCCTGAGTCTGGGTAATTAGAACTGAACCAAGTTGGGAACTCCTCAATATTTCTGGCAGTGATTCCAGGTTGAAAAGCAGAAGCCACAACTAACTTTGCTGCCTTTATTATCTTTTTAAAGTACTAGATTTTAAGCATTAAAAATGTTGCATTCATGATTGATAGCTTCTTTGGTGAATTAAACTGTTAAAATAAATGCAAGCTATTAAATAGTTTCAGAGAAGATTACGAAACACTAAGCTGGTCATCGCTTCCCTGTTCAACTCAGAAGCCATACCCACAGGTGGTTAGCGACTTCACAGGGGAATCCATCCCACCCCCCCAGGGTATTTTTATTTTAAGAGAAGTCATAGAGGAGAGGACAATGCTTACTCAAGCGAATGAATTTCTCATGGCAGAATTTTAGACCCTGGGGCACCTAAGTGGGAGAGAGAGTTTAGGACAGGAAATCTTTCAAATACCACCATATTCCAAATAACTACTTGAAGGGAGGTTAGCCTTCTTCTGCCTTCTCACATGTAAAGGACTAGTGACAGAACCTCCATTTGACCCTGGACAAGTTTGGGGGCCTGTTAAGATATAATTCTGAGACCCAGATTCCTCCAAGAGAAAAAAATAATTTTGGCAGATGAGCAAATGATAGTCACAGTGTAAGCACTACTTCACAATGGCCAGTATCCATGAGAAGATGCTGCGACCCTTGGAGAGGCAAAGGTGGCCCAAGCCTGACTTCAGTGAGCTGCTGCCCCAGCCTCCCTCACACGGATGCAGATTCACCTGGACCTGGAACATGGTTATTTGTGCCAGGCCAGGAGTGGCTGGGCTGCCACCATCAGACAACAGGACACTGAACAGGACTTTTCCTGTTGTCCCAGAATTGTCCCAAACAGCAGGCACTCAGTACCCTTCCTTCTAGAGACAGTGCACAAAAATGGGAGTTAGACATTCTCCCACCAACTTACTAAATGTCTGTAGAACCAGCCCTATCATCATCAATGTCAGTCATTCCCCCCACCCCATCCCACCCTGCAGTCCACTCCTCACAGGCAGAGTCCTTGCAGGGGTGAGGGAATCAACAAGGGCCTCCATCAGCCTTGGGAGAATCCGAGGGGCTTGCTACATAGCCTTGCAGGGACAGCACCCGTGTGAGAGGCTATTCCTGTCACCCCTTGGGATTCACCTAAGATATTATTAAAGGTCAGGAAATGGAATTGAAGGGAGTGCAGTTAATTGCAGTGAATGGGGAAAATATATACTATTGTTCCATGTTAATACATTGTTAAGATTTAGATGGTTCAATAAACTGGTTATAGTCATAAATCCATCACTACACACTGTATTACATCCATATCACATTCCATCTAAATAACATGCCTGAAACAACTCAAATGCAACGTCTGCTCAGGGCACTATGCAGAAACCTCTTTAACAATAATCATTTAGGGTTCTCCTGATCTCTTTCCCCTTAACAAACCTACCTTGGGTTCCTTCATTTATGCTAAAGTATAAAAGACTTTAAAAGTTAATATTAATGCTTTAAGCAATCGGGGAGGATTACTAGAGCCTTCTAGTTGTCTGTGAATCCCTAATTATAGGCTCTCACTGACATCCCTGTGGTCATTCCCAACCTTGAGGGCTGTCAGCAAGTCTAAGTAATGCCTGTCAGAGCCACTGGGTGGCACTGGCAGGCCTGAGATGTGGGCAAGAGAAAGGACGAAAGAAAGGAAAACAGGCAAGGAGAGAGTCAAGGTGAAAGGGTGGGGATAGAGGGCGGAACAAGAGAGGGAGAGAGATGAAAGAGAGAAAAGAGAAGGACAGTAAGAAATGAAACACTAGGCCACAGGCAGCAACTGCCTTGTGTGGCTTCTCCCTGACACAGAACAATGAGTTGAGCGCCTTCTATTCATCTTTATGTTCCCAGGACCTAGCTTGGTGCCTGGCACTCAGCTGATGCTCTGGGTCTGTAGACTGGTGGAATGAATGGTTCTGCACCCCCAGGAAGAGGTCCTCAAATGGGAAGGTTGAGGCAGTGTGTGTCTGAACGCTCCACTTATTGTTCCAGGATACTCAGTTGAAAATTCAAGGAGTAAGTACCTCAGTGGGGTTCTCAACCAATGGTAAATCTTTGCCTTGTAAAGAGACAAAGCAGGGATATTGGCACACACAGAGGTAAGATTATCCAGGAGTTGACAAGCTTACTCTGTAAAGGGCTGGAAGTAAATATTTCAGTCCTTGCAAGCCATGCAGTCTCTGTCATAGCTACTCAACTCTGTCACTGTAGCATAAAAGCAGCCACTCACAAAATATAAATGAATGGGTGTGGCTGTGTGCCAATAAAACTTTATTCATAAATACAGGCAGCAGGTCAGATTTGGCCCATGTTTTCCCAACCCTTTAGTGCTTTGGGTTCTAAGATAATCTTTCTGATTTCTCCAACCTTGCTCTTACATCCTATTTGATCCAATACCACTCCTGGTACATGACTGTTCACTGGTTTCTCTCTGAATCTCTGTTTTGCTGTATGACTTTAGATGATAAACACCCTGGGGAAAACTAAGACCCCATACTTTGATGCACTGTAAGTATTCCTGTCTTCCTGTCTGATCACACTCAAGGGCCGTCTCGGGGGTATTCATAGAGAAGACTCTTAGCTTTGAAATTCTCATGACATGTAGCTTCTGAAGATTCCGCAGAGGCCTAGGTGAAGCAATGTGATTAAAAGTTGCAGAACATGAAGTCTTGGGGAATTATACGGCTTGGGCTACAGTGAATCAGACTCAAACCAGTCTGAGAAAGGTCAGTCCCAGCTCAAACTGTGAAGTAACTAGAGTTTGTCTTTAGAAACTTCTAGCCACATATTCTCTACCCCTCCTTTACCAGTATTCAGTGCCCTCATTCATTCCCTTCCCCTCACTCCCATCAAGAACTTGATTCTTCACTTTACTAAAGCGAAAATAACTAATGACAGATTAACTTGCTTCCCACTGAGGGATATTCACATTTTCATGAGGTTGAGAGCACTACAATTAAGGGATGCAGTACTAATCCTGGGACGTCTTACCCCCGGTGGTGATGTTTTATTTGAACGTGGATTCTACTTTGACCATGGTCAGTGGGAAAATCCAGGAGAAATATTAAGGCCACTGCATATAGCCTTGTGGCTCTGAAGAATTCCATGGAATAGGATGTGAGTGGCATCTTTTGAAATTGTGCAACACAGTGATGGCCCAGATGATGGGTTATTTGGTGTGTGTGGTGGGGCAGGGCAGTTCCTAAGAGAGAGACCAAGTTCCCTAAGGAACAGATAACTGAAGTATGGCTTGTACTTTTGAGTTTTCTTCCTGGGGAAATGAAGGAGATTGATACGGGTGAGAGTTTTTACATGCCAAATGGAATTAAACACTCTGGATCAGATTAAAACATACTTTCCCAAGAGACAGATCGCTCATACAGTCGATCGTGACTAGATGTGTTGGAGGTCTCTCATGTATTTCAGAATCTCTGTGGCCTCAGCTCTTACTCCAGGCACTAAAGCAGAAACCAGCTCCCTGAAGGCTTGGGCCAGCACCCTGCAGGTGCAAGCAAGGAGCACTGTGGTTACACTTCTCACCGCCCCTCTGACCTGCAGGTAGAAGCAGCTCTGCACTCACGCATGGGTTACATGAAACTGTGGAGCCCCCTTGACCAATAGGGGATGAGATCCAGTGGATAAATGCTCCTCCTTCACTCCCCTCATGCAGATGGTTCTGAGACCACATTCTACAAGGTTCCTCAAAAGACCCTGGAGAGATCAAACACCAGTCACTCCTAGCAGGGGCCAACTTCCGAAAGAATCTTGGTATTGACTCTCTTCTTTCCATGTTCACTCTCCTCGTCCCTCACCTGCTCCTTAGGATGTGACAAATAAATCACTTGCATCAAAGCCTTTGTCTGAGGCTCTGCTTTTGGGGAAACCCAGGCTAAGACACTGTGTTTGTTCATTTGTCATAAGAAAAACTATTGTCTGACACAAGCTGCTATGGGTTATCCAGAGGCAAAATTGCATACTAGTAAAAACACCTTACTCTTGAACTGTAGTATTCGGAGCACTGAGATGCAAAGCCCTTTTATATACAGGTCTCAAAGACAGGGTTTATCTGTGGTGCCCTTCCCCATCCTTCCCAACTTCTTACTCTGCCTGGGTGTCAGCATCTTCTCCTGTCTACCTGATCTCTCCAGTGCCAGTTCTGGACATAGGGCCCACCTGCTCAATATCTACTTCCAGCTACAACTGGCCCACTGGCAGCCCCTACAAGGGAAGCAGCTCTGGGCCAGAAGTGGCCATGGGCTGGCTACTGTTGAGTCCAAAGCAACATCTGGCCCAAGAATAGCCCATGTGTGGATTGGTTATGGCCCATCATGTGGCCCATTTTGTGGCCAGGTAAAAAAGGCTCTACCCAACTAGACTGATGTAATTAGCTAGGAAAGGCACTCTGGCTCATTCAGAATTTGGACTTGAAAATATATTAAAGATTAGCTAGTCTACCTTGAGAGTGGAATGGAGCAGTGTGCAGAGAAAATCAGACTCAACATGGGAAGGAGGCCACACAGACAAGGAGAGTGGTCCTGAGGTGTTCACAGAGCAATATTAGGCTCTGAACAGCTTTGAAATTCCTGGTTAAGTTCAGATACCCTTAGAATAACTGCCCCTCAGTAGCCTCTCTTTCTTTTTAAGTTGGTCTAAGCCTGTTTCAGCTTTCTTTTTTTTTTTTTTTTAAATGAATTTATTTATTTATTTATTTATTTATTTATTTTTGGCTGCATTGGGTCTTCATTGCTCTGCACAGGGCTTTCTCTAGTTGCGGTGAGCGGGGGCTACTCTGTGTTGTGGTGCACGGGCTTCTCATTGAGGGGGCTTCTCTTGTTGTGGAGCACAGGCTCGAGGCACGTGGGCTTCAGTAGTTGTGGCATGCAGGCTCAGTAGTTGTGGCTCGCAAGCTCTAGAGCGCAGGCTCAATAGTTTGTGGCACACGGGCTTAGTTGCTCTGTGGCATGTGGGATCTTCCCGGACCAGGGCTCGAACATGTGTCCCCTGCACTGGCAGGCGGATTCTTAACCACTGCGCCACCAGGGAAGTCCTGTCTCAGCTTTCTTATAAGCAGAAAAACCTAGAGGACCTGGTGCCCCAAACCCTTACCTTCTCCCCTCAAGATCCTGTCTCCTCCCAGGCCAGTAATAAATAATATGTAATAGGTATCATCCCTCCATAGACACAGACTCTCTGCAGGTAGGGCTTCACCTCAAAATGATGACACTAAGGCACTGGGGGCAGGCTAGCAAGTGAAAGATTTGGGGGGCGTGAGGACAGTTTCGATGCCCCTTGGCTGACCCTGTGGAAGCAGCTGCTCAGATTGCCTATGTGCAGCTCCAGCCCCATGGCAGGAATTCAGTCCTGGAGAAAATGACAGGGATCTATCCACATCTGGCAGTTCTTCCACTTTGGAATGTACATTTCATAGAGGGCTGAGCTTGTGGCTTCTCAGCAGTCTCACCAGTGACTAATGTCCATGGTATAGGGAGTCTACATCCTGAATTTTCTGGGATTGTCCAGATTCAAATATGCCGTCCTAGGGTTGCTGTAAATCACTGATCTATCCCAGAAGTTCCAATGTTTGGTAAATAGTTTCAAAATAATTCAAATCAGTGGGCATTCCAATAAGTATGCACATGGATTCAAAAGATGAGATTCACACTGGCGGAAGAAATGTTAATTATTCATGGATACACAGATACACTATGTGTCTAAAGCTATCTAATGCAAACTTCCACTTCAATATCATTTAAAATACATTCAAAATCACTGAAATCATTATAGAATTTTATTTTACTGTCAAAGTGTATACAAAGAAAAGGAGGGAAAATATACTTTTAAAGCGATCCTGCTATAGGAATATCCCTTTTGGAAAAAATGTGACAATTCAAAAGTAACATTTTGTCCAAATACACTGTATTTCATCAGTTTTAAGATGCACGTTTATTTAGAATTTTACATCTGTGTAACTAGTGTGCATCTTTTTCAGTTGTTGCTATTGTATATTTTAACTGAAAGCATTTTTTTCTTTCTTAGTGTACATAAAATAATGGTGCATTTTATAATTAATGGCATCTTAGATTCAATAGTATACAGTGTTGGTGATGTAATGTCATTCAAAGTGGAAAATTTGATAATACTTTTTAAAAAAATTTTATTGGGGTATAATTGCTTTACAATGGTGTGTTAGTTTCTGCTTTATAACAAGGTGAATCAGCTATACATACACATATATCCCCATTATCTCCTCCCTCTTGCATCTCCCTCCCACCCTCCCTATCCCACCCCTCTAAGGTAGTCACAAATCACCGAGCTGATCTCCCTGTGCTATGCGGCTGCTTCCCACTAGCTATCTATTTACATTTGGTAGTGTATATATGTCCATGCCACTCTCTCACTTCGTCCCAGCTTACCCTTCCCCCTCCCCGTGTCCTCAAGTAGATAATACTTCTTATATTAGATAAACACAAGCTAGCTATCAGCCCTATAGCTTTCAGTGTTATACTGAAGAAATTTATTATAAACATATCTTTAAAAATGCAGTTTATTGCAAATCACATGTCACTCTGTAAGACACAGTTATGGCTCCAGATATTTAGACTGCACCTCTTAAGTTCCACCTTGCTGAAACCTAATTTTTTATCATATGAATGATAAAAAAAGACACTATGGTTCCAGGAGCTCGAGATATTGAGCAAAACATTGTGCCTCACAATTATGATAGATATAGCTTACCCTTAGCATTAAAAAGTTGCCTTTATCATAGTAAGTTACATCTTAAAAGTTAATACTATAATACTGGCAGAAGGATAGGCATATAGATCAATGGAACAGAACTGAGAATTCAGAAACAGTTCCTTATATTTATGTTGAATTGATTTTAAACAAAGGTACCAAGGCAATTAAATGAGGAAAGAATAGTCTTTTCAACAAATGGTGCTGGGACAACTGAATATCCTCATCTCCAAAGATGAATTTGAGCCCTAATTTAATGCCATATAAAAAATTAACTCAAAATGGATACTATACCTAAATGATAAGTTTTAGGAGAAAATTTAGGAGAAAATCTTTGTAATCTTGAGTTAGGCAGAGTTTTTAGATACGAACCGAAAGCATAATCCACAAAAGAAAAAACTGGTAAACTGGACTTCATCAAAATTAATTTTTTTGTGTGCTTTAAAAGGCACCATTAAGAAAATGGAAGAGACGGTCCACAGACTGGGGAAAAAAGTCTGCAAATTATATGTCTGATAAAGAACTTGTACCCAGAATATACAAATATCTTACAACTCAATAAGAAGAAGACAAACAACCCAAATAAAAAATAGACAGAAGATTTGAGTAGACATTTCACCAAAGAAAATACACATATAATAAAGAAGTAAATGAAAAGATGCTCACATGTTTAGTTATTAGGGAAATGAAAATTAAAACCACAATGAGATACCATCACACACCTATTAAGCTAGTTTTTTAAGAATCCCTGAAAATATGAAGTGCTGATAAGGATGCAAAACAACTGGAACTTATACATTTCTGGTACAGCCAATTTGGAAAACATCTTGGCCGTATTTATATAAAGTTAAACATACGCTTACCATTTGACCCAACAATCCTACACCTAAGTGTTTACCCAAAAGAAATGAAAACTTATGTTCACACAAAACCTGTACACAAATGTTTATAGTGGCTTTGTTCATAATAACCCAAAACAGGAAAAACCAAAAGCTCTTCAACTGATGAGTGAATAAACAAACTCATCACACAATGGAATACTACTCAGTAATAAAAAGGAACTAACTACTATTACATACTACAAAATGGATGAATCCCCCAAACATTATGCTAACAAATTTATGAATACAGAAAGTCAATTGGTGGTTGCCTGGGGCTGGGGGAAAGAATGGAGGTTGATGGCAAACAAAAATTAAGAATCATTTTTGGGTGATAGAAATGATCTAAAACTGGATAATGGAGATGGTTGAACAACTCTGCAAATTTACTAAAAATCATTTAGCTGTACACTTATAATGGATGAATTTGTGGATATTTCATATAAATGGAATTATACAATTATACTAAATGAAGCTGTTTTTTTTTAAAGTTAACACTGGAGTTAATATGAAAGTTTTTGACCTTGACATCCTGACTAGTTAGACAAGTAACTAATGTTTTGTTTTTGTTTTTGTCTTCTATTATGAGTTGTACAACACTTCTTGATAAGATTATTGCTACTGTCATATACCAGTACTAATACTCAATTTGGGGGTGCAAAACCATATAAGTCTTATCTAAGGGTATTTTTTGGAAATTATCAAACAACTGTAGCATAACATTGGTGAGAATAGATGCCAATGGCACAAGCTTGAAACAATTATATGTATAACACATCTGAAGTTCTTCCAGTTGATGTGGAAGTTGATATTATAAAATATTGAAATGTCTTCATATTTATACACTACAATTAGATACACTGAAACATTTTTTATTTTATGTAACTGCTTTGCAGACAAATTTGATTATGTTTGAATATAAGATCTTCAAGATTAATGGCTATCCTTGAAGGATAGCAATAATATTTCAACTTCTTTAAGGTTAACTTTATCAGTTAAAAATGATGAATGGCTATTAAGAAAATTTTCAGAGATTCTGAGTCATAATTTTCAGACTTGTTGTATTGATTAGGTCAAGATAAGTGCTGTAACAAACAACTTCCAAATCTCAGTGGCTAAAGACAATTAAAGTTTGTTTCTCATTCATGTCATGGTTCAGTGGAAGTCACTTTTTTGAGATAAAATTAACATACCATGAAATTTATCCTTTTAGAGTATACTATTCAGTGTTTTTTTTTTAGTATATCCACAAAGTTGTACAATCATCATCACTATCAAATTTCAAACCCCATATCCACTAACAGTCATTCTCTATTACTCCCTACCCCCAGCCCCAGGCAAGCACTAATACACTCTCTGTTTCTATGGATTTGACTATTCTCAATGTTTCATATAAATGGAATTGTACAATATATGGTTTTTTATAACTGACTTCTTTACTTATTACAATGTTTTTGAGGTTCATCCATGTTGTGCCTATAATAGGTAGTTGTATCATTACTTTATTATTTTTATTGCCAAATAATATTCTATTATATGGATATACCACATTTTGTTCATCCATTCCTCAGTTTATGGACATTTGGATTGTTTCTACTTTTCGGCCATCATTAATTACACCACTATGGAAGTTTTTGTATGGGCTTTTGTGTGGACATTTGTTTTCAAGTCTCTTGGGTATATACCAAGGAGTGGAATTGCTGGATCATATGGTAACTCTATTTTCACAGTTTGAGAAGAAACTGCAAACTGTTTTCCAAAGTGGTTGTACCATTTTACATCCCACCAGCAATGTATGAGGATTCTAAAATTTCTATATCCATACCAACATTCATTATCTGTCTTTTTAATTTTAGCTATCCTAGTGAGTGTGAGTGGTATCTCATTGTGGCACTGATTTGCATTTCACTGATGCTAATGATGTCAAGTTTCCTTTCATGTACTAATTGTTCATTTGTTTATCTTCTTTGGAAAAACTTCTCTTCAAATCTTTTGCTCACTTTTGAATTGGGTTATTTTTCTTTTTGTTGTTGAGTTGTAAGACTTTTTTACATATTCCTGAAATAAGTTACTTATCAACTTCCTTGATTTGTAGATATTTTCTTCCATTCTGTGATGGTCTTTTCACTTTCTTGATGGTGTCTTTTGAAGGACAAAAGTTTTAATTTTAATGCAGTGCAATTTATTTATTTTTGTCCTTTGTGCTTTTAGAAACCATTACCTAAATCCAAGGTCACAAAGATTTACTCTTATGTTTTCTTCTAGGAATTTCATAGTTTTAGCTCTTACATTTAGGTGTATGATCCATTTTGAGTTAATTTTTATATAAGTGTGAGGTATAAGTCCAACTTCATTATTTTGCATGTGGTTATCCCAGGGTCATTTGCTGAAAAGACTATTCTTTCTCCATTGAATTTTCATGGCATTCTTGTCAAAAATCATATGACCATAACTGTAAGGGTTTTTTTCTGGACTCCCAATTGCACTCCATTGATCTCTGTGTCTATACCTATGCCAGTACCACACTGTCTTGATTACTATAGTTTTATAGTAGGTTTTGAAATTGGGAAATGTGAGTCCTCCAAGTCTGTACTTTTTCAACATTGTTTTGACTATTCTACATCTTTACCATTTGTTTTTACAATCCAATGTACAAAATTAGAGAGGGAAAAGGGCAGGGTGGGGCAATGTTCAGATGGAAAATAGAAATTGTTGGCATTAGAAGCCAAATATGAGTATGTATGCTGGTATAGGATTTTAAAGAGAGAAGCCTATTTTTGCTTTACAAAGTAAAAATTCTCTAAGAAAATTGTTATTGATACTAATTACCATGATCTGGAATTTTACAGCTCTTTTCAAGGAAATTATATATGAAGTTTTAATTATGAAGACCTTGAGGACAGAAAACTTACTAGTCTTCATCAATTATCCTTGGTTTATTTGGATGCAAAAAGCCCTGAATGGAATAACTTAAAGAAAAAAAAAATTCTTTTTGCAAACCTTTAACTGCTTCGTTATAAAAATCCTACTGTTAAAGGACGTCGTGTCCTTGATATAAAGGCAAACTTGGTAGCCAATTCACACAAGGTGAAATTATCTACAAATCAGAAGATATTGGTGCCTAGAATATTGCCATTCCAATATTCCTGAATGCTAAATCAGGAAATGTACACACTTGTCGCTCCACTTCTGAATAGAGGGGTAGACAACTCACTGGTGACCTTTGAAATGGTAAAATATAACTTTAGTTTGCCTAATGATTACTCAGAGATGTACCCAAAGGTGACTGTAAAGAACTGTGAACAAATAATATTGAGCAAGTGGAGAGGCTGCACCAAGTGGTAGGAAAAATACAGATGGGCTTTAGGATTAGACAGCTGTGTATTTCAAATGTGGACTTCTTACTGGCTTTGTGAACTTTGTAACGATATTAAGCTTCAGTTTTGTTATCTTTAAAAATTGGTAAATAGCTCTTGCAGGATTGCTCTGAAGATTAAGTGAGGCAGGAGATGAATATGAACATGCCCAGAAAAATACCTGTCACAGAGCAGGCCCTCAATCTTAGTTTCTTTTTTTCAAATACATACAAGTAGATGAATGATGAAAAAGGCCATACAAATAATATGTTAACTGAATGATTACAATAAATTTTTAATTTCTTCCCATGAAGTATTATTCTTTTTTTTTTTTTTTTTTTTTTTTTTTTTGGCGGTACGCGGGCCTCTCACTGCTGTGGCCTCTCCCGTTGCGGAGCACAGGCTCCAGACGTGCAGGCTCAGCGGCCATGGCTCACAGGCCCAGCCGCTCCACGGCACGTGGGATCCTCCCGGACCGGGGCACGAACCTGTGTCCCCCGCATCGGCAGGCGGACCCCCAACCACTGCGCCACCAGGGAAGCCCAAGTATTATTCTTTTAAATTAAAAAAAGAATCTGTCAAGTAAGATTCACAAAACATGATACTATTTTTAAATCTTTCAGAATTTTCCTATAAATAAACAAATCATTTTTAAAAAGCTTCTTTTGTCAGCTCAATTGCCCTAACTCTTGGATAGGAAAATTATGTTCCTTTAAAACTTTGGGAGTCTGTGGACACCATATATTCGACAATCAAGCCTCAAGTTCTCTCGAGGAAGTGAGACTACCAGAAAACAGGAAGTTAAATGTGTGTAAAAGTATACATCCTGGTTGCCCATCTGAAGATGAGGATGAGGTCTCTGTGTCTAAGATCAAGTCTATGGAGGCCAAATGCCCCTGATTTTAAACTATAGCTTATATTGCACAAGGAAATCTGTTTTTGTTTGTTTGTTTTTGTTTTGTTTTGTTTTTCAGCTGTGCCATGTGGCTTGTGGGATCTTAGTTCCCTGATCAGGGATCGAACCCAGGTCACGGCAGTGAGAGCGCCAAGTTGTAACAACTGGACCACCAGGGAATTCCCAGGAAATCTGTTTTGTTTTGTTTTGTTTTGTTTCTGGTGCACCATTGTTTCCTTGACAACAGTACCTGGCACACATCAAGTGGTCAATAAATATTGTTGAATGAGTGAAATACTGTTGATGATACAGCCGGTATCATCTGGTCCAGTAGTTTTCAAACATGTTTTTAGCTGTGGGCTCTTTATTCAAACAAAATATTTAGTGGACATCCAATATGATAACACAGATGTAAGAGAAGCCTTTCTGTCCATGAGACAGACTGAGGGGACCTCACCCCAATATCCTCGAGATTCTGCAGGGCATTCCTGGGAACCCCCAATCTTGTCAAACTTCTCATTTCAGAAATGGAAAGAGTAAGGCTAGAGAGGAGCAGGATTTTTCCAGGGCTACACAGTGGAGCCTAAAAATTCACTCTCGACTTTGGGAATCCCTGTGCCTGTGGGGAAAAGGGCACACTGCACTGAGTGTTAGACTTATGGGAGGGGCATGTGGACACCCTAGGGCCATCCAGGTGGCCTCAAGAGAGGAGCTGGTATTGGTTGCTTATCCAATTTTTGGAAGTACAACTCATTGTATGGTGCAATCAAGGGCTTCAAGCTGTGTCACTGAGGGCTCTCTGACAGTAAGACTCTGTTTTTCGGCTATAACTGTGTGACCTCCCAGCTCTCTACACAGGAAGGAAAGTGGTCCCCAATACATACTTCCTAAAGTTATCCCTAAAAGAAAGGGAATATGAATTATCTGGGGACTGCTTGTGTCAGATAAGTGGATGAGAATTTAGGAGCTGAATTAGGAGCTGGATTTGGTAACTCTAGACTCCCTCCAAATAAGAGGTTTTATGAGCATCCAGCCCATGATATTAATTAGTTAAGTGTGGAAGAGACATCTCAACCTTTTTCCTTGGGTCTCATATTTCCCAGGTCACGCCATATCTGCTCCTTCACCCTCTCACCTTTCCTACTCCTTTCCTATTCCTATTCTGCTCCTTAGATGCAGCAGAGGGTCTACACCACGAGGGCCCACACCCAGCCACTTCTTTTCCTTCTCCATCTTGTCAGCAATGGGTCAACCCACCCGGGGGACGCAGCTCAGGATTTGCCCCTTCCCTTTAGCCTGGCACTGACCACCTCCCTCTGCAGTCTCTGCTGCCATCTCTGGCTCCTTTTCATCCATTATGATGGAGAAAGAGAAAAAGAGAGGGAATCGGATTCCCTCACAGGTGGGCACTACAAAGTCACAGAGCTGAGATGCACGTGTGATTCAATCCTAGTCACCAAAGCCATTTTTCAATTGCATAGTCCTGAATAATATACGGCTTCTTAACGGACACACAACAACACCCTAAGCCTAGCTGTTTGAAGACATCCACGAGATACCTGGGAGAGTTCTACCACCCTGGCAGGTTCTCAGTGTAGTTTGGGGGCAGTGTGCCTGGAGTCCCTGATGTTCCTCCAGTTGGCCTAAAGAGGGAGCTGTTTCCTTAGAATGCCTGAGGGAGAGGGCCTCCCAGCCAGCCTGGGGCTTTGCAGGACCAAAGCAGCTGGGGCTATTCTTAAACTTCCTATGTCACCAAACAAACTCCATCTGCAGTTTTCTCATCTTTTAAAAAAAATTGTGTCCACTAATTTGATAAGAGTTCTAGTAGATCTAGTAGATCGCTCTAAGAGTCAGGAGACCTGGATTAGGAGATTTGGAATCCTGTCCCAATGGTACTAACCAGGTGTCTTTGGGCAAGTTATGTTACCACTCAGGTCAGTGTCCTCACCTGTAAAGTGGGAACAGGGGCATAAGCCCAGCCTATTTCACGGGGCGATTAAGAGGACTGATTGTGCTTAGAAAGGGTGTCATGTCATAACTAAGAGGGTGAGCGCTAGAGGCTGAAAGATCAGTTTTGAAGCAATTACTAGCCACTTGGTTTTGGCCAGGTTTCTAACCTCTTCACCTCTTAGGTTTTACATTTATAAATTTGTAAATCTCATTTGCACTAAACTCTTAGGATTGCTGTAAGAAATAGATGAAAAAAATGCATGTGACAGGTTAACAGGGCTGGTACATGGTAAGCTCTTAATAAATGGTAACTTTAAGAAAATATAGTTATTGAAGCAAAAATGTTTTCAAACCCTGTCATATTATGCACAGGTGAGGTGCATTATCTACTCGTGATTTGCTTTTCCCACAAAAATAAAACAATATCTCAGAAAGAGGTATTTCCTATCCAAATGGAAACATACTATTTGGACATATCTCTTCAGGGTGTTTCACTGAAGGGGCAACACCTGGGCTACGTGTGTGTGAAAGCAGGAAGCTGATATTCTAGTCTCTACATCTTGAAGAGAGTCACTATCAACGTGTTTTCTCTACCAGCACTGATCCTTCCTCCAATCTATAACCAAGTATTCATTTATTCATTCAATAAACATCCATGGAGCAATGACCAAACGTGCACTATTAGAGTCTGTAGAAATAGAAAGTTGAATAAGGCTCAATCTCTGCCCTCAGAAATTTAGTCTACCTGAGGAAGATGAAAAAACAAATGAAACAATAGTCACAATATAGAGAGATAACAAGCACGGGGTGCTGTGAGGATGCACAGAAGAAGCCCCTAGCCTGGGCTTAGAGAGGGGGTGTCCCAAGCCTTGCTAGAAGAGATGATGAGCTTTCTTTTTTTAAAAATTTAATTTAATTTAATTTTTTTATACAGCAGGTTCTTAGTAGTTGCCTATTTTATACACACTAGTGTATACATGTCAATCCCAATCTCCCAATTCATCCCACCACCACCCCCTCCCCCGCTTTCCCCTCTTGGTGTCCATATGTTTGTTCTCTACAGATGATGAGCTGACTTTTCACAGGGAATGTAAATTTGCTATTTGAAGTGGGAAGGGAAGGTGTTTAAGGTGTGAGTTCTCCAATTTCCTCATCTATAAAGTGAAGGAGTCCAACTAGGTGGTTTCTAAGATGGTTCTCTGGAGAAAGGGGAGTGGGAAACAGTGAACAAGGAGCCTCCTTGCAATAAATCCTGCTTATGGAATCCTCATTGTGCGTGAGGACATGAGGCAACATAGCACTTCAGGGAGCGGCTGGCTTATAAGAGCAGGTTTAAAAACAAGGATGAAGCTGGACTGTGGTGTGGCACAGGTATTAGAAAAATCAGTCTGAGGCTGCGTGGAGAATGGGTTGAGGGGTAGAAGCAAAGAAATGGGTGGCAAAGCGGTCAGTGGAGGGAAATGATGAGGACATGACTAAGACAGGGTCAGAGGCAGATGAAAAGGTGATGTAGAAGAGGAGGCTGAATGCAAAGGTGTTTAGAAGGTCAGACGGACAGGACTCGGTGACCTGATGGAGAACAGTAGAGAGACGTCAAGAAAAATCACCAGGATCCTAGCTAGGACCACAGAACCATCTCAGAGCTCCCTCATCAAGCACTTAATGAATGCTTCCTTTATGCACACAGAATCTTGTTTCTTGTTCTTTCCAGAGTGACACTTATAATCACGTAGGGGAACTGACACACATTAACATCAGGTGGCCTCCATCTTTGTTTCCAGTTGGGAGTTGTTCTGCTGTTGTTCTGGATGGGAGGACAGAACAGACCCTTGGAATGACTGCCTCACAACTGAAACCTTCAGAAGGAGAGAGCAACCACCACTGGAAAGACGGGAGGCTTTTCCATTTGTGACTGATGGAAGCATAGAGCAACAAGCCTTTCTGGCAGTTAGACAACACTCATTGGAAACCTTAAGAATGAGCACAGCCTTTCACCCAGCATTTCTACTTTTTGGAATTTAGACTAAGGAAATAATAATTAAGATGCACAAGGATGAACCCAAAGATTTATTTCAAGGATGTTCATTGCAGAGTTGTTCATAATTGTGAAAAGCGTGACAGCACGAGCATGACATACAGAAATAGTGCCTCTGGCCTTAGAGGAAGCAAGACTGAGTCTAGCTCTGTAGCTGAGGACTTCTCAACTGCAAAAACTGGAAAATGGGATGGAGATGTCCCATGAACCTGGTGACGCTTTTGAAGTCATGTAGTGACTAACATGTTTTTTTGAATTGGGAACGGGGGTCCCATGGACAACATGGCAGCCATGCATCCCAAGAAGGACCTTTCTTTCCCTTTCTCCTAGCTCCCAGGCATTGCTAAGCTGAGTGTTCCCAGCTGAGCACTAAGCATCTGTCTGAGACTCCCTCCAGTTATCTCTCCCTTCATGGTCTCCCCACGCCCAGAAAGCTTTGCTTCATGTCTGAAAGATCAAAGGTGTGCTAAGTCATACTGGGAAAATAGCATTGGTCTAGGGGTCAGAAAACTTCCTTTCTTTCTCGGACTTCTATTTATTGAGTGCCTACTATGTGCCATACCCTACGCTAAGCCCCTGAGAGAATAAGTGAAACATAATCCTTGCATATGGTAGACACTAATACTTGCCTACCCAATCTTAATTCTTCCCCTTCTGCCTTACTAACCAAACCCCGACTGTATTATGCATTTCAATATGTCCAATTAAACAAATATATCTCCCATTCTTTTTGCCATTATGGGGTGTCTATAAAATACCATTCTGACCAAGGAGATACAAGAAAGAGTCACTAAGTGGGGCTTCTAGAAATGCTCTGTAAAAGGAGCAGACTTGATTAGTGAATACGTCATTATCCACTACCCCTACTTTTTTTTCCAGTCTGGAATGTAGATATAGTAAAGTAGCAGCCATTTTGTGACCACTGGGTGACAAGCATGAGGAAAAAAGCCACAATAAAGGGCTTCCCTGGTAGCACAGTGAATCTGCCTGCCAATATAGGGGACATGGGTTTGAGCCCTAGTCCGGGAAGATCCCATGCCGCGGAGCAACTAAGCCCATGCGCCACAACTACTGAGCCTGTGCTCTAGAGCCCGCGAGCCACAACTACTGAGTCTGCATGCCTAGAGTCCGTGCTCTACAACAAGAGAAGGTACCACAATGAGAAGCCTGCGCACCGCAACAAAGAGTAGCCCCCGCTCGCCACAACGAGAGAAAGCCTGCGCGCAGCAACGAAGACCCAACGCAGCCAAAAATAAATAAATAAAACAAATAAATTTATTTTTTTTAAAAAGCCACAATAAAGATAGGAAACTGGGTCCCTAATGGTATCATGGAGTTATCACGGCAACTTTGGCTGCCTAAAAAAAAAATTAACTCCCTAATTTGTCTAAACTATGAGTTAACTGGGCTTTTTGTAACTTGCAACTGAACACAATCCTTACTGACACTTGACTCCATGGCCTAGGAAAGCAAGTAGATTTCTAATAAATGATGTAATCCAGGGCACTGGCAGTGATGTGAACATAGCACAGGTAGCACAGAGAACAAAGCAAAGAGCTCTACTTTGATGAGGGAGGGGGAGTGCTGAGGACTGGTCAAGAAGGCTTTCTGAAAGGACAGAATGCTTGAGTTGGGCCTTGGAGAATGAGTTGTTCACTACCCTGGAGGAGCAGAAATAGCATTCCATGGCAAGGGGACACACATGCACAGACAAGAGAAGTGAAATAATGCGGCACACTCAAGGAGCTAACATGACTTTGACCAGGGAACAGGATACATGTGGGACGAGGTGGGGATAACGTAGGAGAGGGTAGGAGCCAGGTCATGAAAAGACTTGTGAAACCTTGGGAAAGTCACTGAACCAGTTCACCCTTGACTTCCTCGGCTGTGAAGAGAGAGGTTTACCTAGAAGAGGGCGTAGCTGTGACTAGGAGGCTGCCTGTTAGCCATCCTTTGCAGAACCCTGGCTGGAGGCTCTGGCTTCCTTGCAGGACATGGAAGTTTCCACGGGAAGTGCCATCCCACCCAGCCTCACCTCCTTTGGTTTCACACTGCATGGTGTATTCCAAGGACTGCGCTGGCATTTCAGTTTGAACACTAAGTGGTGACTCAGAATGAACAGAAGTGTGGACAACAGTTTACTAAGAAGGCAGCCTTCGGTGTGACAAATCAGAGTGGGCTGCTGGATTGTGCAGCACTCATGAGCTAGGCGGCTTAGAAATAGCACATACCACTGAACTGGGCAATTGATTCATTTCTTGTCCTGTCTTGCTAGGCAGGGTGTCACATGCCAAGCCAGTCAGACCCACAGTCCATCCAGGCCAGGGCAAGTGTTTGTCCCAAATACCCTGGGATGTACCCCCAGCATCCCTTGAATCTTATTACTCTATCATGCAGGAATACAACACTTCCTTGAGATTATTCATACTTTTAGTTTACTTAACCTCTCACAGCCAAGAGACTGCAGTCTGTAGAGAGTTTAGAGTCAGCAAATGAGCTTCCAGATCATCAATCCCAATACTGTTTTTTAATAGAATGTTAAAAACCAACAAATATATTGATATCTGTTGGGTATGAAGAAGCAAGGGGCTAGATACTGTTGGAGACATAATTAAGATGTCATTCCTATCTAAGATATTCGAATTCATGGAAGCAGAGAGTAGAACGGTGGTTGCCAGGGGCTCGGGGGAGAGGGAAATGGGGAAATGTTAGTCAAGGGTACAAAGTTTCAGTTATGCAAGATGAATAAGTTCTGGAGATCTAACGGCATGGTGACTACAGATAACAATACTGTATTGTATACTTGAAATTTGCTTAGAGGGTAGATCTTAAGTGTTCTTACCACACCAAAAAAAAAAAAAAAAAAAAGAAAGAAGAAAGGAAATGGTAAGTATGTGAAGTGATGGATATATTAACTAGCTTGATTGTGGGGATCATTTCCCCATGTACACATATACCAAACCATCAAGTTGCATACCTTAAATATATACAATTTCTATTTGTCAATACACCCCCAGTAAAGGTGAAAATAAAACATAGCAAAACCTTAAAAAAAAAGAGGTGTTTTTCCTGGCCTTAGGTTGAGCATAACCTTAAGTAAGAGTACAGCCTAAGCTTATGCCAGAGGCTAGGAGGCCAGCAAAACTGCTTGGCAGACAAATTAGAATTCAGTTTGTCTTTGACAAAAGAGACGTCAAATGGCAGGGCGAGATAATTGCTGTATTCGTGATTTAAAGTGCCAGGGACTTCCATGCCTACCTGCTGTTCCTGTGGTCCTCAGTACAAATAGGACCACAGGATCAGCATGTAGGCATGTGAGAAACATCCCCATCTGCAGATGAGAAAACTGAGAGTGGAAAGAACTTGAGTGGCTTGGAAGCACTTGATAAAAGGCAGAGCCAGGATTTCATTCTGTGTGCTTTCCACACTGCAAAAGCTTCCTGCCAGGTGACTGAGGGCTTCAGTTCAGAGGAGGGAGAAATCGTGAAGCTGAGCTGGGCTGGAAGGCTCAAAGGGGCAAGCCCATCATTTGGTCCATCAATAATTATTAAGCACCTACTCTTTGCGAAGCATTGTTCTGAGCAAGACAGAGAAGATCCCTGTCTAGGTGGGGCCTGTGGAGGAGGACTTAAAGAGATAGGGGGCGAGAGGAACAGGGGAAAGGACACTGCAGGTGTATGACTCATTCTCTTAAGTGATCCTGGCTCGCCCTCACATACCTGCCTAAAACGCCACCACCTCTCTGTCTCCAGTATGGCCTGGGACCACTTCCCATTTGCTGTTCCACCACTCCTTGCTTTGCTGTCCTGATTTCTGGACTCTCACTTTACACCTTGCCACCATGGCACTCTCTTCCCCTCAACCCCTCAGACGGTCAACTCACCTGGGTCTGCTGTGCGCCTCCAGACCATATTCTATGTACCGCATCTGCCAAGTAAGAGGCCCTGGGACAGCACACTCCCTAAAACCCCTGTGGGAATCACCCCAGCTGAGCTGGCCCCACTCACTCACCATCTCACAGGGGAAGAGCAGCTAGACAGAGAAAATGCTGCAAGAATTTTTTGAGAATGACTGAACCCACATGCTGGAGTGAGAATGACAGATTTGCCCATTAACTTATACACACACACACACACACACACACACACATGCAAATCAATCGCCAGATATGTGTCTGCATGTGTGTGTATCAGATAAAACTTTATTTCCCCTTATTAGAATGGAAGCTCTAAGAGCAGAGATTTTTATCTGTTTTTTTCTCCAGAAGAGGGTCCTAGCCCCAGTGAGCACATTCTGAATGAAGGAATCTGTGCAGCGTGAGGAAGCCTCTCACAGGGAGAGCTGTCTGAGCTGAGATGTGCTTGGATGAACCTGCTCTGGGGCAGAAGTGAGCCTCCTGGCCTGGGTGCCAGGCTGATGCCCCAGCTCCATGAAGTAGTGGGAAACCACTCTTCAAAATAAGGGGATGGGAGGATTTGGATGTTACAGGAGAAAAAAAAACATCCAGGAGAGAAGGGAGAAGGTGGGAGTTGGGCTCAGAACTGCTCTGGGGAAGAATCATGGGAAAAGAAGGCCCCATTGAGGGCCCTGCAGGAAAGGGGTGAGGAGGAGAAGAAATTTGTCTAACATATTTTATGAACCATATTTTGAGTATTATGTGGTGTAAACCTCCTCATGTGACTCCCCTGGACCACGAGGCATGCCCCACACTGCTTCCTTCTCTTGTGGAGTTGTAATCAGTGGAGAACGTAGAAGAGCTCAGAGCAGAAGGCAGTGACAGCTGACATCTATAGCTTGTGGGCTCTGATACAAACTCATAGGTGATCCCCCCAGGGCCTGGCAGGGACCACGAGTCAGCGTTTACAGAGCAGACACTGCCATGGCCCAGCTTGACCCTCTTCTTCCACACTCTTCTCTGTGTTCCACACTGTTCTTGTCCAGTGCTGTTGGACTGGAATGGGCATTGTTCTTGTTTTAGGACCCTTATTAATATTTAAATCCATTAATTCGGTCTCTGCTAATGTGGTTACTCTCAGGTACCAAGTGTTCATCAACTGGGTTTGAAGTTTAGATGGTTCTCCAAATATATTCTGAAAGACACTGGCTGCTGGTCTATTACATAACCTAGAAATGGTTTCTCTCTCTAAGATGACTACCCTGTGTCTTTCTGCTATCTGTATTACCTGCTACCTTGCAATGGTTAGAGACTTCTACCTTCTTTTTTGACAGGAAGAGTCCCTTCCTGATCGGAGTCCAATGGGGACCTGGATCTCCATAATATAGCACCATAACTCTTCCCGCTTAAGCTTAGAAATGTATGTTCCCACAGCAGAAGCCTTGGGGAGTTATCATAACCATTCCAGGCCCAATAAGGAGTACAGCCTTCAGAACTCGCTTCAAAGAATACTTGAAGATTCACCACTTTACTTTGGTGCATTTCTGGGACTGAACACCAAATGATTACTGGATAGATCAGTTCAAGTTAGAAACTTAAGTTTGATTAAAAGAGGAGTAAATGTTGAATTAATAGATAACTTGGACTAGAAGTTCTGCTGTTCTTGCATGGGCTTTCATTTTTCCTGTGAGCGTGGGGTGTCATGGTCCGAGATGCTATTGAAGAGGTGTCCCAGACCACGAGTCTCTGGATCTAGACCCGAGCCATCATGCCTAACTGCCATGCAGAGCCTTCTCAGAACCCATGTTCCAGACTTCAACACGATAAAACCCTGCAGTAAGAAGAATGAGACCCCAGGGGAAGCCACTCAGCTATCCAAGTGTGGCTAAGCAAGTTCTGTGCTGGAAAAAATGGAGTGTCTTCCACAGAAAGACAACAGATGAGATATCTGCATTTATCCTTCCTGTGTTCAAACTTGTAGAAATTCTTTTTTTTTCTTCCTTCTGGGAGTTACTTAAATGGACTTCATTTTCCAAGTAGGTAGAGTCTGCCGCCTCTTTTATTGGGCCAGATTACTGCATTGCCAGGACTCAATAGCCAGGGCATAACGTGCTGGCATCTGGTAGAGACGCTTCCCAGGCGTGGGGAGCTCAGAGCGTCATCTTGCGCTGAATTCAGGCAGTGGGTTAGTCTTCATTCCCGAGCTGCTGGAGCCTCCTTGCCTTGCAGCCAACACAAAGCTTGAGGTGCATTGTCCATTACAGCTAGTGGCCGTCAGCTGAAGTTCATCTAATCCCCAGGGAGTCTGTGTGTGTGTGAGGAGCATCTACAAAACCCCCTCTAAGCTCCCTTCACTGCTATGGAAACCTGGACACTCGTTAAACTGGCTTCTGACAATTCTGCCTGAAGAAATCAATCAGACCAACTCTTCTCTACTATTGGGAAAGAGCTCTTGGTTTTGGGTTCCCTAGGTCCATCCTTTTCCACCCTCCCCTTAAGTTAGGCAACATTGTCCATTTCTGAGGACTTGAGAACCACAGTTTACTATGACAATACCGAATCATTACAAGACAACCACTATCTTGGGTAGACAGCCCTTACAGAGAACGCAGGGAACTCCTTCACAATAATAATAAGTAACATGCATTGATCACTTACTATATGTCAGGTATAAATGCTCTATTTGAGTTATCTCACTTAATTCTCACACTTTAAGTCTCACAAGCCATATAAGTTGAGTTGTTGCCTGAGACTAAGAAAGGTTGAGTAGCTTTCCCACAGTCACATGGCTAGTAACTGGGACTCCAACGCCTGATTTCTCTTATTCTAGCTCCTGCGCTCTTGCTCTCGTTTCTGGGAGGTGGGCTGCTGCCACTATGAAATCCCTTTTACTGGTAGGGCAACTCAAGGTAAATGACCTGCCCAATAGACAAGGTCAACCAGGTGGTAGTTCCCAACCCTGGCTGCTCGTTAGGATCAACTGGAGAGTTAAAAACACAACAACAACAAAATGCCCAGGCTGCATCCTTAACAAATCTGATTTAATTGATCTGGGAAGGGGCCCCAACATTAGTATTTTTAGAAAGCTTCCCAGGGGATTCTAAAAAATGCAGTCAGGTTTGAGAATCTCTGACAAATCTACCAACTCCCAGTGCAGAGTTTAACCAACCAAAAAGCTTCACTGATCTCACATCCCCACCAGTCCAGCTGGAGAGTGCCTAGGGGGTGCAGTTAGGTCACCCCGACATACCTGAGAGAGCTGAGAACGTTTGCTCAGTTTGCTCATCTGTAAAATAAGGAGAATGAAAGCTTGCAGAACTACTGATTACATATGAGCTTGTAAAATGCTCATCCTAACACAGGGTAAGTGCTCAGTGAATGGCAGTGGGGTGGAGACAGTTGTCACCATCTTAGGGGCAGTAGTTTCTGAACCTAGTCCAGATCTCACAGCCCAAGGGCAGAACCTCATCAGCCATAGGCACTTGGAACAAGTGCCATCACTTTTGTCAAACTCTAACTCCTTCGAGTCAGTCCTGGACACACACACATACACACACACATACTCTCTCTCTCTCACATCCCAGCATCTTCACACCTACGTATGTGTCTAGGAAGTGGCCCCTTCAGCAACGTTCTGTGTGGATAAGCCATGATGACAGATAAGTGAGGCATCCTGGGGTTATCAGTGGAATCATTGCAGTTTGCACTGTAGGTCTGAGTATGCACAGGTCCATGGCAGGACGTCCCAACATGGAGGAAACACAGAGAGGAATCTCTTATTACTCACTTGCCTAATCATTTCCACTTAACACACAGTGAAAGCAGAACTTTGTGACACACTTGCTCTGTCTGGGCAAAAAAGTTCTGCTTTTTCTGGGAGCTCTTGGAAAAAGAAAAAGTCCCAAAAACTTGGCCATGAGGGAGGGAGAGCTTCTCAACATTTCATCCACTCAACTAGTGTCCGTGGTCAGTTTCCTCACCTGAGAGCCATTCGTCTGTGTGCCTGGCACTGTCCTCGGGACCAAGACCTGAGCACAAGTTAGAGATGTCACTGCCCTGGAGTTGGCAGTGGTCCTGGGGAGAAAACAGATAAAGAGGCAACCCCAGGGCTACCAATTAGGGCCCCTTTTCTGGGATACCTAAAAACCTTTCTATTCTGTCAGTGAGCACCCTGTTTCAGGAATCTCATGGCAATGTTGATATTCAGCCAGTATGCACCAGTATAGCCAGAATGGATACTGAACTATATTTGAAACACTTCTGAATCAGTTGGCAAACTGCTGTTGCCCTGACCACCCCCACTGCCTGCCCCCCACTACCACCTTGAAAATGCAGCACTGAAAGAGTTAATGCCTGACACACAAGAGGTCCCCAGAACAATGCTCTAGCACCACCCCAGCCTTCTGATTGGTTAGTGCCTGTGGTGAACATGTTGTCCAATGTTCAGAACTTGACCCCAGCCTCTTGGTAAGTGGCAGCTCTAGAGTTCTTAGAGAGAGGTCTTAGGGTAATCTACTTGCAAGTTAGAGATTAGGGACCTATCTTGAAGCTGCACATGTACAGCAAGTTCAAGGATGTTACTTAGATTGTCTGTTTGGGATAGCTTAGGGTTGCTGATGGCTACTTTAAGGGACTAAAGTCCTTACCTATACAAACCACTTCTGAGGAATGCTCCTACTCTAAATTTAAAATTAGGATGCCTACATTTCCAGGAAGACCCCCACACACAAAGAAAAAGAAAACTGACTCGATATATGGAATTCCAAACGAATACATTAAGCAAATATTTGCCATTTAGAAAGATTAATAATAGGTTTCTATTATATGTGAGCCTTCCGCTGACCGGGAAACGTATCAGGAATTAGCAAAATGTGACACAGCCCCCATAGTTTGCACATGAGAGCCAGCTCTGATGGCTGCCTCCAGAAGTTACTATGTCCTACCAGGACAGTAGCATTGCCCAGGGAGTGCCCAAGAAATGATGATTTAATGATGGACAGTGTGGTCCCCATGCCTGAACCCTCAGACCCACTCCTTGCTCTTCCCCTGCTCCGCTCTGTGTCACGTCCCCTAACCCCACATTGTCTCTTGGCTTCCTAATGGGCCTAACCAATGGAAGCCAATTGAAAGGTAACTGGAGAGCAGAGTAAGGGGGGAAGCCAGAGTATTTCTCCTCCTTCCTCTCTGCCTCAGGCAACACCCAGGGCTACAATCTACAACTGCGAAGGTACCAGCTCCCATAGGACAAACTTGCCAGCTTCTACTAGGAAAATGGTCCCAAGGCTCTTGCAATTCTATGTCTTCTGCCTTTTCCTCTCTGGCTTTCAGCTGTTCGTGGTAATCTTGGGTTGCCTCACTGGCTGGCTCCTGTTGGCTTGTCTGCATACCCAACATTTGTCTGGCCAGTTCCCGGAATAAAATTCCCTCTGTTCCATTCTGCATGGTTTCTCTTTTCCCAGTTGGACTCTGACTGATACACTGACTAACTGGGCTCTTCAGAGCATTCCTTCCCCTCTCCAGTCCTCAGCTTCCTTGTTTGTAACTGAGACTGGAGGAGGCACTCAGCAAGCTTTATTTCAGCTGCCTGGTATCTAGCAATGTGGGGCCCTGAACACTGGGGGACCTCCAAGGATTGAAATGCCTTTTGCACTTCAGGATGGTCTAGAAACAAGTACCTCATTTTGTTTTTCCTGAAGTCGTTTTCATTTTGAACTGCAGCTTCAAATTCTTTCTTTAGAAACAGGCAGGGTAAAAATATTAAAGAATGTATTTTGAACTATGCCATTTTAAAAGCAATAGGTTCATTGTCTCTTTCTTATGCATTTCACAGTTTGACATTTCCTTATGTTTTCTTTAACTATGTGCTGGAGGTTTAAATGGTTTTTCTCTCATCTTAATACTCTGTCATTTGGTGATGTGATGTGTTGTGGTTGTATTCCCAATTTTTCTTTTTGCTTAAATTTTTTTTTTTAAATTTTAGATTTTGGCCATATAAATCATCATCTTTATGGACTGAGAGATTCTCATTATTTAGTTTTTCCTCAAGCCCCCATCTGTGCCCTGGATCATTTTAACTGCCTTTCTCTACATCCTTGGAAATACTTAGATGTCTTCTATGGCTGCTATAGGTGAACACTCAGAAGATATGCATGGCCTTGTGATTTAGGTGGAAAATGCTTCTGTTGGTTTCCCATTTTCCTTCTCTAAACACTATGTTGTATGCAGCCCCTCACCTCTACATTGACCCCATTCCCCAGGCAAGGTCCCACTAAGCCTGGCATGGAACAGCCCCTGTGGTCCTTGCTGGGCCCTCCGGAGCAATCTTGGTGGCAAGGCCTGTGGACTTCCTCAGCCACCTCCCAAGCTTCTGGAGAGGCAAGACTCAGGCAACCGGAGAGCTAGAAGCACATGTCATTCATAGCCAGATCCTTGTCAGGAGTGATTCAGCAGGCAGTGACGCATCGGCTTCTTAGAACTGGATTCTGAGAGGAAGGAAGGATGGCCGCACATGTGGCCTCATAGAAGCCACCCAAGGGTTTTGGAATCAGATATGGTTCCATTGAATACTCAATGTGAAAACTTCTGTAATAATAATGATCAACAATATTTGTTAAGCTCTAACTATGTGACATGCACTGTGCAGAGTTTTCCTGCATGCATTATCGTATTTAATTCAAATAGTCATATGGTATAGATTTTACAGATGAGGAAACAGGCTGAGAGCAATTAAGCAACTTGACCAATATCATATAACTAGAAAGTGATAGAGCCAGGAAATCCCCCAGGTCTATCTGCTTTTGCAGTCTCTCTGCCACAAAGCAAGTGAATTAAATTTTCCAAGCATCAGTTACCTTGTCTTTCTCATTAAGATATTAATATGACTATCTTACAGTATTATTTCACATTTTCTCCCTCTGTCTCTCTGTCTTTCTCATCTAACATTTGCTGAGTTTAACATTTGTTGAGTTTCTATTTTATCTATGCACCGAGTTACATCTGGGTAACAACAGGATTTGCTAGCCAAAAAACTAAAAAACAAACAAAAAATCAAGTAGTCTCAAATAACTCAATAAGTGTGCAAAATTTACTGGCTGAGTGGAAAGTATTTTGGAAGTCTCTCTTAGGTGGTATGTGGGCCTGGACTCAAATGGGTCCTCAAGATGCACGTAAAAAATTCAAAACACTGTAAAACAATGGAGGCACGTTCTCCCCTGCCCCTCACACACCCTGTTCACAAGTGTGGAGTACTGGAGTAGCAGAGCAGCTGCAGGAAGGGGCCCCAGTCTGAGCAGAGAGCAACTCAAAGGGCACAAGTGAAGGCATCAGATCTTGCCTGTGTCTTATTCGATCCAAGGCTCTGATGGAGAACTGCAGGTCCTGAGGCAGTGGGCTGACACCAGAAAGTTATTTGGAGGTGGCTGGAACCAGACCAGCGGTAGCAAGACAGAAATCCCTTTCCATTTGAGAATTTAACACTCAAGATCTCAAGAGCTGAGGAGTATACTGAAGGGTCTTGAGGGAGAGACGGATGGGAGGTTAGGCAGAGTACGTGAGCAATATTTTGCAGGGCCACCATTTGACTCACTCTCTCTTGAAAATAAGTGCATGTCCTGGTTGCCTATACGGAGGAACACTTTAGATACATAAAACCAAACTTGTTTATTAGTGGTGGGGGGAAGCCATCAAGGAAAGAGATAACCTGAATGCGGGAACTTGAAGCAGAAGTTGTTAAGGGGTGTTAATGGAGAGATGAGCCTGACGATGACTGGGGCTAGAGCAGGAGCCAATAAAACATTTCTGTGCTCAACTCTCTAGGCTTTGCTGCCTTATCTGATTATCTGGGTGATATTCCCAGTGTTCTGCAGGAGGGTGAGGGGACACCTGGTTGCCTTCACGATAGATGTGTCTCAGCAGGAGGTCACAGGTCTGGACCATAGACTGTACATTCCTCTAGAGTCCAAATCAGAGAAAAGCATATTAAAAGTTTGTCTTCTCTGATCTCTGGAGGTGGAAGCCTTCAAAGGGAAAGAGCAATCAATTCACAGTTTTGGAAGCACAATCAATTATATACTAATCTGTGATAAGTTTATATTCCTCTTACAGTAGACGGTATCACCACTTGGCTTTCTTAAGCATTTTGTCAACATTATCTGTGTCTTTGCCTTACATACAGCTCACAGCAAACAGAAACTGGAAGGAGAAGGCTTTCAAAAACAACCGCCACCACCACCACAGCAAGAACTTAATGGGCCTCTAGAAAGAGTAGAAGCCAGGGAAAGCAGCATTTTAGGCAGGCCTTCACAATGTTTAGACTATTTTCCACTAGTCTTCGAAGTAAAGCCATCTTTCCCCAACAGAGAATGGAGAGTCTTGGGAAGACGGGTGGGGAGGAGAGACAAATGGGGAATGATAGAAGAGACAGAACAGGAAGAGAAGCATTATTTAGGGAAATATTCCTAGCAGAGCAAACACGCCCATATTCAAACTAGCTCCCCTGAATGCCCCCTTCTCTGAGGAGACTTCCTGGAGTCTCTGGGGTCACTACTGCCTTCTTTAGAGGGCCGTAGCCCTCTCCTTGCCCTCTATTCTTTACTGAATTGAAACAATTAATTTCAACTTCTGTCCTCACCTTTAGATTCTGAACTTCCCAAGAACAGGGAAACATGCCTTCCATGTGTTGTTATTGCCTGTGCCCATCACTGTGCCTGCACAAAGTAGGGCTCCTGCCCTGACTGCTGAGTGTGCTCTTGCCATTTGTGAATGACCCCCTGGCGGGTCTGTAATCTGTCTGATGGTAGGACCACCATCTAGGTAAGTAAACTCTCTCACCAAGTTAGATCTTTTATTTTCCCTGAAGTTCTTATCTTTGTGGCTTTAACATCTGCATTAACACAAGCTACAAGTATCCCACATCATTGTTACATTTTAAGGATCAGTAAAAAGGTATTAGAAAGTGTGCTCAAAGCATGAGGGTTGTTTTCATCCTAATACTAAGTGAAACACAAAGGCAGACACCCACTTTGTATCTACAGAAGCATGGTGTGTACACACTCACACCTGCTGAAAACTCCCAAAATGAAACTGGTTGATGAGTTAGGATGGTAAGATTGCAGCTGTAGTTTTTCTCTTTAGGAAAAATTGCCTTTATGATGTTTATTTTGTTTGTACAAAGATAAATGAATAAATATACAAAGAAATATAAAATAGATCAGGAGAGAGGGGTAAACAAAAATCTCATTTAAATGTCCAAACTTCTGTTACTGAAAGAGCAAGCAATGTTTTCCTAGTTGCACAGAAAAGAACAGACTGTTTAGAATAGCACAGTGCTTGGGTGTGAGAGGTCTTAAGAGATAGCGTCTGAAATTCACTTTACCCCTCCCTCTGGGGTTGTGAACTAGGGTTTGTTCTTGCCCTTCTAGTGGTCTGACTACACTGGTCAACTCAGTATCAAGAAAAGGGCAAGAATTTTCTGTCCATTTCTGGTTGATGACGTGCCCATTAGTCATCTCCTCTCTCTATCTACTCAGAAACAGCAAATATGCTGGGTGCCACAGGGTCCCTGGGAACCTTGGCAGGGCAACAGTTTACTGTTAGCTGGCCTGGTTCAGGGTGTGAATCCTGAACAAATTCCATGAAACTCTGTGGTTGCTAAGAGACATAGTATCTTTAAATGTCAATTACAATTTCCCTCAAAATAGCTCAAAAATCATCTATTGTTTGAGTTTAAAAGTTGCATTACATGCTAGATTTAACAGGATGTGGATGAAAATCTTGACTTCATCATTTACTAGCTGGGTAACAATGCTAAGTTACTTCTCTGAGCTTCATTTTTCCTTCTCTGTTAACGAAGAGTGGTGATAGGGAACAATTTCATGAACTTCAAAACACTCTACCCGTATTAGTTTGAACTACTTAATTCACACCAGATGTATGAGAATGTATGTGAAAGAGACTGAAAACAAAAAAGACATCAGAATATAAGTGATTATCACAGGAGTTCCTGTGCCTCTTTGCTTGTATATTATTTTTGCTATGTTTGAAGTAGATACTAAAATCTATGTGAAGTGAACATGAGGTGATCTGAAAATCAAAATTAATATTTAGCTCTTAAAAAGAAATTTGGGGATGACTTCTCAGTAATTATTTACTTTACAAAATAATTAACAATGGTTTATTATTATTATGTAATAGTATATATTATTATAAGTAATATTATTAAGGACCCACATATCCGAGATCATTTTAAGTGTGATTTAATTCACAAAATGTTGTTTTGAGCCCAATTTGTAAAGGTATTGCAGCACACCAGCCGTATGCTAAACTTTCTGGTGGACACTGACAATTGAAACTTTAAGTACCAGATAAGAAGGAATTGCAATTGACCCCTCCATGGTCTGTAAATGGATACCTCCAGTGTGCATATGCTGACATTAACAGCAGGGCCCAGCCATGGGTGTATGTGACTCTGTGCTCTGAACAAACAGAAAAACCCCTTCCTTTAGGATCCCTTCCTCACTGAGCCCTCTCTGGATTCATCCTCTGGGCTGTGCCCCTTACACCTGTGTTGGGGATCCTCTGGTGGTCCCAGACTCTGGCCCTGGGTACCTTTCTCTTCGGTCCAGCTGGGCATGGTAATGACACACTCTTTGAATCCATGGTTTAATGAATCCTTGCAGTATTCCTGCTCTTCCTGTCTGTGCCATTCTGACTTTAAATAACCAAACAGCAGCTGCTTGGAATCCAGTTGCCTGGACTTTGGGATTAGACAATCATGGCTCAGATCCTGACACTGACAGTGGCCAATTACTCACCCTGGGACCCTGGGCAAGATTACTTCAACATTCGAAGACCTGATCTTCCTCATCTGTAAATGGGGATAATAACATCTAACATGTAATTTTTTTGGTATTAAAAAGATAGGGTTTTTAACATGGTGCCTAAGAGGTAGCAAACTCTCAGAAAGTTATGTGTCATTGCTGCTGTTATTATTATTACTACTATTATTATCATCATATCTAGGATCATCTGAGAAGTAAAAAGTGAATATCAATTTGGTCCTGGTGCAATGATTGTAGTATAGGGCTTCGTGGCTATAGGTTTTATACATGTTCACATACAAATGTATATGATGCTCTCAAGAGCACATGGATAATCATCTGTATTCACTTAGAAAACCCTAAGCTGGATAATTAAAAGTTAATTTCTTTTTGACTTTGGAACGCCCTACATGATTTTTTTTTTCCTGCAGATTTACCTCCAAACCACTTTTAGCTTGGATTAATATGAAAGCAAAATGAGATCTATATTCCCTAACATGCAAGAACAAACTTAGGGAAACGGAGTGGTTCAAAGTAGTTGAGGGACAGAGGGGAAAACACAGTTGCATGTAGTTTATACACTTGCATTCAGTCCACATATAGAGAATCAAAAGCAGCTTGAAAGAGAAGGAAAGGAGTGACTATAATGCTCAAAAAATAAAAAATAAATAAACCCACCAAAAAGGAATTTAACTGAGCAAGAGATCAGGAGTTTTCCTGTGGCTATGTGAGAGAGCCAAGAATGTTTGCCCGGAGAGGAAAAGACTTGGAGAGCCCTGGTCTCATTCGTCTGAAGTTTGATGGGCCATCATGTAGAGGAAAGAGTTTGTTCTGTTTTGTTCCCAAGGGATAAACTGGACCAATAAATGAGAATAACAGAGAGATCTAGTTGGGTTCAACAGAAGGAAGAAATTCTTAACCATTTCAGTGGCCCCCAGAATGGAATGGATTGCCTCTGGATCCCTAATTCTTGAAGAGTTCAAGCAGGAGCTGAGTGCCCACATCTCAGGGATGTTGTAGATAATATTTTGGTGGTGGGGGGAGATTGGTTGCAATGAGCTCTCTGATCCTCTGTAGATTTAATAAAATTTTACCAAGATATAGAATTTCTATGTTTTGTTTTCCTGAATATTAAAAGACATAATATCACTTACTAATCTTATCAAATGGATTGCTCCTTATTAAAGTGTGCAAAGAGATGGAATTTGCAACTACACTATATAAATAAATATTATCTTTGAATGTTGAATATACATATAGAGCAAACATTATTTTCAACATTCTGAAATAGCTTTGTAGGAGTTATATAGGAGAAGAACTTCTAAAAATATCCTTCAGTTCTTTAAAGTTTCTTTTTTTTTTTAATAATATGGACCATCTCAAAAACATGAGAGAATTACCAACTGTGAGTTATATGGGACAAATCTTTAAGAAATCCTGATTTATAATAATGCATTATGAATAATTATGTTCATAAAAAAACTCCAGTTTTGAGGATCTATATGCCATATGTGATGCTAACAGCTCCCTATGAGGTAGATATTTTTAGTAGTCCCATTTTATAGAGGAGAAAACTGAGGTTCAGAGAAATCTAGAAATTTGTTCAAGGCCACCCAGCTAAATGTGGAACTGACTCTCAGCCCCTGCTTTTTCCACTGTGTCACACTTCTTCTTGACCACTTCCTATCTTGCCTGAACAAACACAATTCAGGTCAAATGTCCAAACAACGATGACGTGCCCTGTCACGCCTTCCAATTAAACCCTGTAATTTCCAAGTCTGAGTTGGAAATCCTTTGGCTGTATGTTCTTGTCTGCCCTTCCCAGGAAAATGTCTATTTTGAGGTATGCCTCTCTCAGAATTGTTGGATGTTTTTGACAGTCATTCATACATGGACCATGTTGACCTGGAGGTACAAAGTTACTACTTCATCTCACAACAGAGACCGCCCCTTTGCCCCCTGCTCCCAATGTGGGTTCTGTTTCAAGGATGGTATTAGGGCTATTAGCAGGTCTGTAGAGACTATAAATAGAGTCCTGGGCTTTAGACAGTTCATCATGTTTATGTTTTTGGGTTGCACTGCAACCGTTGTTGGTAATTATAGACGCGTGGGTGAGGATGGGTACTGATGAACAGTTCCTCCTCCCAGTTTCCTCTTTGCACAAGCCCAACACTGGGGATGTCTGAACTCACAGCCTCATCATAAGGTCCCTCATGTCTAGTCACTGCTGTATTTCCTGGCTAACTGATATAACCAGGGAGGATGAAATATCTGAAGGTATTCCACATCACCATCCAGGCTACAACCTGTGTAGTCAATGCCTTCTTTAAAAGAAATAATGTGACATCAAAGGAAAGTTGTTCCTCATCCTACCTGCAGATAGTAAACGCAAGAAAGATTTCCTCCTCTTTGCGATGACAAAGCATTTTCCACAGTCTTTGCAGATAAATATGTAAAGAGGATTCATGGATCTAACTGAAATGATGATCCCCAAGGGAACTCAGTGAAATAAGAGGTGCACTGTTTTCAGTAAATTGTTGTAATCTGTAAAATAGTCTCTTTCGGTGCTCCAAAGGTAAAAGAAGGGAGGCGAAGGGAGGTGGGGAGGGGTCACCTTTTCCAGCTTTTCTCTTAATTCTCTGGTGTGCCAAGGGAAAGGGCTGGTCACAGACCAAGGATGCTCCCTGAGCTGCCCATGCAGCTACCAGAACAGTCAGGGACATCTGATTATAACCAGTCAACTGAACTTGGACTGTGAGAAAGAATGGAGTAGAAATAGCTGAGAGAAATAAAAGAAAAAATGCTGTCACCTTCAAGGTACGCATTTTGGAAGACATTCTTCCCCACTCACCATTCTCACTGCATGCCTTTGGGCAACAGCAGCAGAAAGTCAACTAGAGGGAAAGAGAAATTGGGGCCAACTTGTGGGGGGGAACTTGTCCAATTCCCTGTTACATGCCCCTGCCATGTCCTACCTTTGCCCCGACTTGTCTAGTTCCTATACTCTGATGACAGGCTAAGTAGGTAGCTGTTCAAGCTGCTTAGAGCATCTAGCCAGGGTTGGGATAATATGGTGCATGAAGCCAAGAGGAAAATACCCATTTAGTATCCAGGGACAAGATTTTGAGGTCAAATAAGTATGTGACAGTTAATTTAAGCAAAAGGTAAGCAATGAAAGAAGCCATTCACAGAGGACCACATATTATATAATTCCATTTATATGAAATTTCTAAAATAGGAAAATCTATAGAGACAGAAAGTAGATTAGCAAGTGGTGCCTAGGGCTGAGGGGCATGGGAGGTTTGACAGTGATGGCTAAAGGGTATGGGATTTCTTTTTCAGGTGGTGAAAATGTTCTAAAATTGATTGTAGTGACAGATGTACAACTCTGTAAATACATCAGAGGGATGTTGGGTAAATTGTATGATATGAGAATTATATCTCAATGAACCTGTTAAAAAATACATTTGGGGAGCTGAGCTGTGGAATACCACAAATACTGAGTAAGGAACAGTGAGATGGAGAATGCTAACAAGAGGGGGTCTGCTGGGCAGTCCTAGGAGGGGGGTCAGAGGTGTTATACAGCTACAGCTCAAGTATTTTGAAAAGGGCTGAGATAGATACTCCCCTCATGTAAAAGACCACTGGAGATCATGATTACTATAATCATGGATATGATTACCATAATCTACTTCTCCCATTGCAGTGGGATGAATCTGTCTAAAGTTGACCCCGGTGAATCTTGGTCTAGTGATAGGATTATAGCTAGGGAAAAACTGACTTCTCTTCATTTCTTGAAGCCTCATTAGAAACTTAGTTTGTGTGTTATAATCCTTGGAGAATAACTGCTCTTCCAGGTGGCAGTATTTTTCTATGTTTGCATTTTTTTTCAGGGTTCACGCAAAGAGTTCCAAACTTGGCTAATCATGGAAGTAGGAAGGTGGTTTTAGTTATATTTGAGGAAAAACCAAAAATTACTCCAGTATGTCTATAACAAATAATGAACGAGGAGCCATTTGTATTATACATGGTCCACTCCTCGATGCAGTGACATGAGACATTTCATGTAGTATTTAGCATGACCTGGTCCTTCTACAATTCTCCAACCTCATCTCCCACTCTCTGTCTCATAGAGATTCAGAACTATGACCCTAAATGCATGTCTGCATTTTTGTTCATGCTATTCCTTCTATCTAAAACATCCTTTCTCCTTCCCCACACTTGGCTAATTCCTACCTGGTCTTCAGGACTCTTCCAGGAAGACTTCCTTAAATTCTCAGGATGATCTGGGAGTCCTTCCTATGGTCCCATAGCACCCTGTTTATACTCGATCAACACATTTACTACATTGTAATGGGCTTATCTATTTATCTGTTTCCCTACTGGTCTGAAGGCTCCTTAGGGATCATCACCATATCTCTTTGTCCTCAGCTGGGCTAGTTCCCAGCACCTAGTACCTTCTTAATAAATGTGTGTTGAAGCCCTTTATTTCAAAGAGACTATGCAGCAGTCACCTAGAAAGTTTGGCCAAAGAAATTTGGCACCATTCCTCTTAACCCCAAATATCACCTTAATAATCAGGTTCATTTAAAAGGACCATGGAGTGGCAGGCCATTCTTAGTGTTCCCAAAGCCTTGCACATGGCGAAGCACACATACTAAGCCCTCCTTAAACCGATCTATTTACAGTCCTTTGACTGTCGTATGTTAACTATCTTATAGACAACACTTTTAATGCCATAGACAGTCCTACCCCTAAATTATTTTTCACACACTGAGTTCATAAGTTCATTCGTTATTTGACAAAAGAACACTAGGGGGTTCCCCAAAACGGAGATGAACAACTGTTCAGTTTTGACAACAGCACCACCTTGGTAATGGAAGATTCATGCAATTGTCTGAATATTCAAATATTCATTTACAAAAATGAGGGGGAAACAGAAAAAGAAAGTGCTGGTGTTAGTGAAAATAAGCAGAGAGACCTCATTAATTTAATAAAATTAAGACAAAAATAGAAATCATTAGGTATGCTACAAGTGGCCAGTCTTTAGCTGTGATTGGATACTCAAGGGAGGAGAGGTTGACTGTATGTTCAATTATGAATAAAAAGAACAAATTAGAGAGCATGGGTGGGACTTCCCTGGTGGCACAGTGGTTAAGAATCTGCCTGCTTATGCAGGGGACACAGGTTCGAGCCCTGGTCCGGGAAGATCCCACATGCCGCGGAGCAGCTAAGCCCATGTGCCACAACTACTGTGCGCTCTACAGCCCACGAGCCACAACTACTGAGCCCTCATGCCACAACTACCGAAGCCTGCGTGCCTAGAGCCCGTGTTCTCAACAAGAGAAGCCACCGCAATGAGAAGCCCACTCACCGCAAGGAAGAGTAGCCCCCGCTCGCCGCAACTAGAGAAAGCCCACGTGCAGCAATGCAGACCCAACAAAGCCATAAATAAATAAATAAATAAATAAAATAAAGAGCATGGGTAAAATTCTGGTACTGTAGTGCCAAATATAGTGTCCAGAAGGCAAAGCATAGTTAGCACTTTTATAATTATTTTTTAAATAAGTAAAAGTCCTCCTCTGGAAGTCCTCCTCCATCTTAACCAAACCAGATAGAATCTATGGCTCTTGCTTGATATCTGTACCCTTGATTTTCACTTTTTTCATGAATGCATTATATATCAAAGCAGGAAGTGACTTGTGTCCCATTAAAGATTCTTGAAGCCTTTTCCAGTCCCAAAAAAACTTTGCGAGGAGTAACACTTTAAAAGGAAATAATAGCCAACTGAGGGCAAAACTCAAAGATTATATCTTGGCTGTAGCTTTACTGCTAAGTGATTAAAAGCACGGACATAAGAGTCAGACACATCTAAATCACCTAGCAATGTGTCTTGATCAAGTTACTTAATCCTCCAAACCTCAGTTTCTTTATCTGTAAAATAAGGATAAAATAGTATCCATCCTGTAGGGTAGTTGCAAGATGCAAATGAATGAATATGTTCAGTGCCTGGTACTTACTCTGAGCTTGTAATATAAAAGTCATTGTCTAGGAGGGAAGAAGGATGCTAGAAGAAGAGATGGGAAGGCCTCAACTTGGACTACTTCACAAACTGTCAAGGGCCCCACTGAATCCTGAGTCCTACTGAAACCTCAATGCGGAAACATTACAACTTCTATTACAACTCCTGATGTACCCACTGGGCCATTCTGATTTCTGCTGGAGTGAGTGGGAGTGTGCTATTTATTTACCTAATGACTCCTTCCAAATCAGAGAAGTTGGAAACCCTGACAGTTGTTCCACCCATTACTTTTTTTGTTTCACCACCTCTGCACTCAGGAAGGTGTGTCTCTGGTATTGTTGTCACATCTGCATTTTGATTTTTCAGTTGTCTGAGGCTCCCAGCTCTTTGAAATAGGTGATTACAACTCTACAATTATACAATTAGAAGCGGCTGGGTTTAGGATATGCTGTTAAAAACAACACAGGGGCAGGCTAACACTGTGTGATGGATGCCAGGCACCACAACCTCCTAAAACACGTATTGGCCACCCTGGGCTTCTGTGTTTGCTCTCCTGACATGGTCGGGACTGCACCCCAACTTCCATTCTGACAGCTTTCTTGCCTACATTCTTCTTTAACAGTTTACTAGGGTTTAATGACATTATTTATTGCTGTTTAACATTTATTATTTATTATATTTAGCCTTGCTTATTCAAATATTTTGAGAAAGTCTTGTACTTCTAATATTGCACCAAGACCTCAAACGCCCTCAAGGAGCAAGCCTAGTTACAATAGAGTGAGAATCAGGAAGCGGGGTGGGGAGGACAGCAACAAACATGGAGGAAAAGGAAAGAATGAGATGAAAGAAAAATACTCAAGACTATGATACAAAAGTACCCAGCCCAGGGCCTTGAACACAGTGGGAAGTGCTCCGTAGTTGAAAAGTCTGCAACCTTTCCTGTCTCATCAGGCTGCCCTAGCATTTCTGCTGGTAAAATAACTTCCAGACAAAATCGGTAGTCATATCAAAATTAGTAGTCCTAAGTATTTTGCTGATGCTCTCTCCTTTCACAGGCAAACCTTCTGAATGCACTGTCAACACTCACAGTCTCCATTTCCTTACACCTGAATGCTCCCCACCTACTCTCTCATCTGACCTCACACCTACTGCCCCTCTGTAGCCCCACTGTAGCTGCTCTCCTTCAAGATCACTGGATGCCTTACCCAGTGGGTGAGTCTCCACCTCCCTGGCCTCCCTGAAGGATATGACACTGTCAACCAGTCTCTTCATCTTGAAACCCTCTTCCCTACCTTCCTTGCCACAGTTTTCCCTTCTTCAGTTTCCCTTCCTGGCCCCTCTTTCTTTGCTCACTGCTTTCAGTTGATGAGTTGAAGGATCTATCCTTGGTTTTCTGTCCTTCTCACAGGATATAGCCATCCTCTGCCATGACTTTAACTACCACCAACATCCAAACAAACTTTCATATTTTTCTGGTCCTCTCTGACCTACTTTTTGAGCCTCAAACCCACATAACCAACTGCATGCTGTGCCTCTCCTCTTGGATATCCCACAGGCATCTCAAATTCAACATGCACAAAACTGAATTAATTCTCTCTTACACCCTCTTCTCTCCACATCATCTGTAGTCACTCAAACCAGAACTCTGGGTGTCATCTTAGATTTCTCATTTTCCTTTAACTTCCACTCCCGCCCCTGCTATATGTCCACTGGGTCTTGGGATTTATATCTTTCAAAACTTTCTCTAATCCGCACACCCACTGCCTTAATTGCAATTCTTACGTCTTTCTTGAATTCGTTTAATAGCCTCTCAACTAGTTTTCCTGCCTCCTGTCTTGCCATCTTCTGACCCATTCTCCCCACAGATACCCAAGTGATCTTTCCAAAATGAAACTCTGGTAAGTCACTACCTTACTTAAAGCCTAGCCATTGGCTCCCCATTGCTTACACGGTGGAATAAAAACACATTTTCAGAGCCTGCCAGGGGCCCTTTGATTTGACTCCTGTATTTCATTACTACTATTCTCCCTTCCCTCTCTACAACTTACATCCTGGGCATCAAGCTTCTAGATGTTCCCCAAAGCATCATGCTGCTCCATACTTTTCCATGCTGTTCCATATATTTGCAAATGCAAACAGATTTTTTTTTTCCATTTGCCTTTCCATCTCATTCCCACCTAGACAAGTGCCTATTATTAACAAAGGCCCCATCCCTCTCCCCCTCCTCAGAGAGCTGACTACTTTCTCTGATCTACCACAGTATATCTCTGTCAGGTATCTACCACACTTATTTACATGTCTGTCTCTCTGCTAGACTGAAAAACTTAAGGGTGGGAATGACATCTTATTTGTCTTTACCCTCGCTCCGGTGTGCAGGGCCTGCCATGAAACAGGCATTTATTCCGTGTTTGATCAGTAAGAGAAGACAGTGCCTCATTATCCTTCAAATCAACCAGAATTGAAAATCCAAGAAGCCGCCTTTGATAGCGTCAAGTTGCAGTCTCAGTTGCTCAGTCTGAGCAGCTCAGCACAGCTTCCTGAGCCCTCCACCAGTTCAGAAAGCATCCAACCTGCCATGAAGTGTGCACTGCATTTGCTGAACAGGAGTCAACATCAATCCTGCTGACAGGGTGGTCTTTGCCTCCTTTCGCCCAATCTCATACCCCACGAATTGTGCATCTTAAAGGTCACGGTCATAGGTGGTCCTTATCAATCAAAGCATCAGTAGAGAAAAAAATCCCACTCTGGGACATGGTGAGACATAGTGGTTTCAAAACATTGCAGATCATTACATGAGTAATGTTAATGTGATCTCAAAATAGTAAACACACCCCCACATGGATAATGATATTACTTGCATTATCTGGAAAGGAAAAAAAAGCAACATTTGGCTGAAAGGACTATGGAAGAGATGTCTGGATGGGTCGTTCAAGTTCTATTAAGACAGGTAAATTGCATTTTTCTAACTGTCTCCCCCGAGTGTGGGCACACACACTCCCAAATCAAATCTTTCCTCTGGGGTAGGGTGTGTGATTTGGGGGAAGTTCAGGGAAGCGGGGAGCACACACATAGAGGAAGAAAACAAAGGCCTTCATTTTCTAAAACTCACTCGCTCTGATTGAGAAAGAGTTTCTCAAGAATTGTGAATGTCCTGTACAGGAAGTAACACTTCATCACACGGCTAATAATCAGCCCTGTGCTTGTCAGGGATTGGTTTTTCCCTTCTGTGGTGCGAGGATGGCCCCAGGCAAGCATGGACACCTTCCCCAACAGCCTGATAGTCATTTGAACGCATTCAGCATCCATCTTCCAGCGTGTTTGCGTGCACTGGTTCCATTACTTTAATTCACATGGGAGACTCACAACAGTGGGGTGGAGTGGGAGAAGGGTTCTTCTGCAGTTTCAAAAGGTTTATATGGAGCCAGGCTAAAGTTCTGCCCCAAATTGCCTTTTCTACAACAAAGTAGCTTGCAAGGGGCCTGCGCATGTATCAAGTCAAACAAAATGTACTTTCTTTTCCCCCTCCAGCTCACTTGCCTTTGCTTCTTCTCTCTCGGAGAAGTTCTCCCCCAGAATTCAGCATCTTGAAGGCCTCTTATCCTTAAAGAAAACAACCCAATCACTTAATTCACTCCAAGGTGCTGGCAATTCAATAAGACCAGTGTTTACATTTAGAGGAGATATGAATACTTTACCCAAGGGAATAACTCTCTAGCGGTGAAGTTTCTGGTCCTATCATGGGAGCTGGTGGGACTTTCCAGTGCCTCTCAATTCCTACTATATTGGTGACTACCAATGATGAGGGCATGTACGCATGATCCTCATGCTTGGGTCATACTTCATTCCCTGACAAGAGGCTGGTAGCTTTCCTCATGTTATCAAGTTGCTTTTATGCAGTGCCTGTTTTAGCTTTTTTTTCAGAAACACTGTGCAGAATAAGTTAAATCCCAAAGGTCCTTGTCTCACGCCCAACGAACCTTAGCATATTGGCACTCTGTCCCAGACTTCTTCGACAGAGAAGACACAGGCCAAGGAGGGACATGGAAGTTGTCATCACATGAGCCCTTAGGTTGTGTCAGTTTTTAAGACCCAAGTCATTAGGTAATCTTACAACAGATACATGAAGGTACTCATTCATTCATTTATTCAATAATCATTTATTAAGCTCCCACTGCATGCCAGGAATTGTTCCAGAGAGGCACCAAAGAACAAAAGTGACAAAGTCCCTGCCCTGGTAGAGCTTAAAGTTGGAAATTGGTTTAAACTATTTCTATCTGTCTCCAGAAAGCAGAACTGGAACAAATGGGTACGAGTCTCAGGGAAGCAGATTTCTGTTTCACATAGCATACGACCAAATATGGAATAATAATGAGCTCCCTGTTACTGGAGGGGTCTGAAAAGAAGATGCATGACTGCTTGCTGCAGAGAATCATGCATGCAGCTGGACTAGACCCACTGTCTTCAACTGTTTCTTTTAGCAGCTGGTGACTTTTCTCAAAATTTTAACCTGCAGCGCCAATATATTAAAAAGTAGAGTTGCTGTGGTTGAAGTGTTAAATATGGATCTAGAGGCCCCCTAAAGGTCACTCTGTCCAATATACCCTAGATATCCACAAGCCACTGGATGAGATGGTCATGAAGCTCCCTGTCTACCCTAGAGTTATAGGAAGATCTGTGAATCTAAGTAGGATGGCATATGTTTCTCACCAGACTCTTCCCTTCCCTCTTTCCCATTTCCACCTCTTCCTAGGAGAGAGTCTGCTGAAGCCAGAGAAAAGAGGCAGAGGCTCCAGGAGTATAACAGGACACTTAAAGAATGCTATCTGAGAATCCACCTGTATTCTTTATCTTTTAACACAAGGTTTACTTTCTAGCAGTGGACTCTCTCATCACACCCTCTCAGATGTAACAGGTGTGTTAAGGGATTGCACATTATTCTGCAGTCTGGAGCAGGAAGTTGGACATGCAGTCTCCCTTCAGATTCGGTGCCTGGAAAGTCCCATCCCCATCGGGCATACTGTGCTTGGAAAGGAAAACCTTCAGCAGGTCAAAGGACTCTAGGCAAGCAGCTATTCACTGGCTTGGGGCTGGTGATGCAATGTAGGACAGGGGAACCTCGTAACTTGGAAGAGCTTCCAGTCTTCCCAAGCATACAGCTACCACACAGAGCCTCAGGTCTGCCGAATCATAACCTTTTCCTCCTCCCAGCTAGAATTTCCCTGACAGTCCCTAAAAAGTTCACCCAAACTGGACTCACATCATCTAGCTTCATAGTCTACAAAGTTGTGAGCTAAAATAAGTGAGTCAGTTGATCTTTTCTTAAACCCACGATTTTCCAAAGTGTGTAACATACAGGAAACATGATTTGTGGCAAGATGTTAATAGGTGTTACTCAAGAGAATTCTGAAAAGTACTACTTTGAGAAACTCTGCTTTAAACAAAATTAAGCAGGTTTCATTCCTGAAGGACTTTTCAGAGCCTTGAAAATGCTAATGTGAATTGTGACTCTCTGAGAAGGGAATACAGTATATAGTATTTTCTAACTGTATTTGAACTCCAAATACTTTTTCTCACAAGACAACTTAAAGTACTCCATTTTCCTGAAACACACTTGGGAAAATGCTGTCATAAGCCAAACGCTTAACCAAATTATATGAAGTTAATCTTTTACTCAAGTAGGCCAGTATTTCCAAAGTATACCAATGTCTTATCCACCATTTTGCGAGAAAAGATTTCATATACATGAATTGTCTACATAACTGAAGCTTCAGACCCCAAAACAATTAAGCCATTTTATCTGAAAATCTTTCTAAAGTGTATATACATCTTTACTTTTGATTATGAAAAACAAAATAATTCTGAGTATAAAAGTAAACATATGCTTATTTTTAAAAGCTTGAAAATTTTGAAAAGAAAAACTAAGGCAAAAGTTACTCACAAACCTATAACTCTGTTAGCATTTGATGTAATTTCTCTAACCTTATTCTGCATGAAATGTCTGCTTTAATATAGAATAAATGACACAATTCACTTAATATTTTCTATATCATTAAACATTCTTTGAAAATATGTTGGGGCTTCCCTGGTGGTGCAGTGGTTAAGAATCTGCCTGCCAATGCAGGGGACATGGGTTTGAGCCCTGGCCGGGGAAGATCCCACATGCCACGGAGCAACTAAGCCCGTGCACCACAACTACTGAGCCTGAGCTCTAGAGCCTGCAAGCCACAACTACTGAGCCCACGTGCCACAACTACTGAAGTGTGTGTGCCTAGAGCCCGTGCTCTGCAACAAGAAAAGCCACCGCAATGAGAGGCCCGCGCACCGCAATGAAGAGTAGCCCCCGCTCACCGCAACTAGAGAAAGCCCGTGCACAGCGATGAAGACCCAACATAGCCATAAATAAATAAATAAATAAATAAATTTTTAAAAAAGAAAGAAAATATATTTTAATGGCTCTGTAAGAGTCTGTAATATAAATGTATCATACTTCATTTAACCATTACTTTCATGGGATAAATCAGTTGTTTTATTATAAATAAGGATGAACATCTTTTTTCGTAAAGAGTTGTCTCTATTTCTTTTGAATAAATACCTAAAAGTAGAATTAATATGTCAAAATATATAAGTGTCTATAGGCTCTTGATACATAGTGTTAAATTGCCTTCCAGAGGATTTGTACTATCTATATACTCCCAGCAAGTTATGAGAGTGATATTTTACCATGCCCCCACCAACATTAAATATTATCAATTTTTAAAAAACCAGTGTGAACTTGGTAAGTTAAAACTGCCATAACTGTTTTCACTTTTCATTACCAGTGAATTTAAACATTTACATATACTAATTTACCACCAATATTTTGTCCTCCTATGGACTGTCTACATATAATATACCATTTTTCTCTTGTGGCCTTAATGTTTTTCTCATTGATTTGTGTGAACTCTGTTAAGGTTATTGACGTAATTTTTGTGACAAATAATTTTCGCAGCTTGCTGTTCACCTTTTAATTTGGCTTATTATTTTTAATAGGTAAACATTAATATCTATTTATATTAAAATATGGCTCCCTTTCTGTTTTCATTCCTTCCTTTGTTTTCATGCTTAGAAAATCCTTCTCACTGAGAAATCAGATGAATATTCACTAGATTTGCCTCTAGATGTTTTATGGTTTCATTTTTTAAAATCCTCTTCTAAAAAATATGGTGCACTGCTTGTTTCTAAAACTGAATAAAACATTTTCTTTCTTTTTTAAAAAAAACACAACATTTTCTTAATGACTCAGGCAGGGTTACAGTTTTGAACAGTGTTTAAAGCTCTGTGTCATAGAACAGAACACCGCCCAGGCACCATGGTAGAGAGAATTTTCCCCATTCTCTGTGACCTCAGCCTCTGTGATTTGCTAGTTCTGTGGCTGATTTTCAGTTCTGATCTCTTCTTTTGACATTGGGCTTTCAGCTCTCATTTCCCATTGGAGATGCTATTGTGCCTATTGTCTGCCACTCAGTGCTCCCTGCTTTTAAAAGCTCATACATCAAATAACCATAGTTGTATTACCATGAACTAAGGATATGTGTAGTTGAGCCTGGGTGTGGAAGGCAGAATAATGGCCTCCCAAAGATGTTCATGTCCCAATTCCTAGAGTCTCTGAATATACTGTGCTACGTGGCAAGGGAAAATTAAGGTTGCTGATCAGCTGAGATGTGGAGATTATTCTGAATTACTGGTTGGGCTCACTGTAATCACAAGGGTACTTAGAAGTGAAAGACAGAGGCAGGAGAGTCAGTGTCAGAATGATCTGATAAGAGAAAGACTCAACCAGCCATTGCTGGCTTTGATGATTGGAAGGGGGCCACAAACAAAAGAATTCAGGCAGCTGGAAGCTAGAAGCTGGAAAAGGTAAGCAAAGGAGATTCTCCCTGAGAACCTCCAGAAAGGAATGCAGTGTTTTTGACAGCTTGATTCTAGCCCAGAAAGACCCCTCTCAAACTTCTGACCCCCCAAAATTGTAAGACAATAAATTTGTGTTGTTTTAAGCTACTAAATTTGGGGTGATTTGTTACAGCGGCAATAGGAAAACAATACACGAGGCCTAGAAGTCTGTTAAACAGAAAAAATTGCACGGGCTTTAGTGCATGACCTTGATGTCTGCCAGTTTGGCTGCTCTGAGGTTTTATTTCCACCACTCTCCCTCCTAATTATTTCCATGGTTGCTGGAAATCCAACCTACATCTTAGATCAGAGCCTAAGTAGGGCATTTCTATTTTACAAGAACTGGTCCCTACAAATTAAGTTGCAAACATTGGGTCAAAGGGTGAAGTAGAAGGAAGCTTCAGAGACACAGTATTTTTAAAGTTTTTCAGAGAAATCACAAGGCTGGACCATCTGCTCAGTTTGGAAGAAAGACCATCCAAGAGAGGGTCATGACCCCTGGCCTGGGTGAGAGCATCACTGTTAAATTAACATCTGCACTGAGTCAGATAACCATCACTGTCTTTAGGTAAAATCCTCTCTGTCTCTAAAATACTGGGTACTTCATCGGCATGAGATGCAAAGAATCCACTTAGCAGAGTCTTCTGGGAGTAAGGCTGGGAGGTTAAATGGATTCTGTGCCACCAAGAGCCTTGGATCCAGACTGAATGATAGAGCATGAACTAAGTCAATAAAAACTCAGGTACTCCTCAAGAATAGTACACAGATAAGAATAAGGGAGGATCAGGGAAGAAGGTGCCAGCATTGGGCAGAGGGAACTTGCCTCTAAAATGCATCAAGATGTTTGCCCAGTGGCCTAAGTGGAGACTGCACTTGGATAATTTGTTGTGATGGATGTTGAATAAGAATTTGAAGAGTGTGTGGTATTTATCTCTGTATTCCTAATGTCTACCACAGTGTCCTGCATGTAGTAAGTGCTCAATAAATTCTTGTCATGAGAATGAACAAATGAATGAATGAATTTAGTAACCCTCTGCCATCTTTAAATCCTACCCTGGGGCTAATAACAAAGATCTCATATCACTCCTTAATAAAAGTTTTCAACCTTAACATAAAAGACTAATACATGCAGCTCTACTCAAGTTAAACTTAGGATGCAAAAAATGCAATGAGGAAGTATTTTATTAATATATTAGAATTCTTTTTATTACAAGGGAAGGAAAAAACTGGCTTTCTCTGAGTTATAAGATTTGGGGTGATAGTTAAGAAAGAAAAGCAAAATGCTTCAAGGTAGAGAATAATAATTATATCATAATGTCATAATGTAATATGTAGTTTTAATAACTTAATGCATGTATGGCATTTAGAGAGCAGTGCCTGATGTAAATGCACTCAATAGATGGTGACTATCATTTTACTCTTCAACATTTTTACAGGTTCTCCAATGATTAAAATGTAGTGCTCAGAAAAAATAATAATTCAAAACCATTATTACAATAAGACTGAAGAATGTATAGGTTTGTTAATTTATGAGAAAGAAAAGTAACTAATGGATGATGACAAGACTATCCTTACATGCATACACTGGCATACACGATATGCACAGTTATAAAAATGAGGGCATTGATTTAAATATATTTTCTTGGCTGTGTTCATTACTTAAAGGATCACATAGTGAATCCATTACTAAAGTAAAGAATACTTCTTCAAGGTGGTATTAATACTATAAGTTTTGAATGTGTTGATCTTTATATATAAATAGGACACTTCAGGATAAATAAACCAAATAAGTTTAACTCAGGGTCTAGAAACATGAGCACCAAGATGAAAGGTAACATACAGATCTGATATATAGGACAGTGTTGTTTAAGCCGTATCCTTAAGGTAATAAAATTCACTTTCAAAGTACTTACTGGGGCATTTGAAGACTCACAGGGAATTACTAGACCCAAAAGTAAGAAAAGATCAACTCTTCTAAAAAATAAAATAAAAAACACAAACTAATTAAAAAAAAAAACCCTCCCAGTTAGGAACTTTGACTCCATGTTTGCTGTGATGGAGGAGGAGAGAGGTCAGATCCATTTGTCGTCATCAAGAAAGCAATAGGATGGGTGTGGGTCTGAGGTTGCCAGTGTAGACTAACTAAGTGATCTACATTTAATATAAATGACTACATAGCTTTCTCCTTTCTTGATTACCAAAGAAAGGTGGCAAATGTACAATTTTAACACCACTGGGCTAGAGTTATTCCAGCACTTCCTTCTCTCCAAAGTCCCTAGACATGCCGATAGCCCTTGTTCTGGAGATAAATGCATCAAGACCTAAGTGATGCCATTTGAGGCCCAAATTGGTTTTACAATTGACTGATGTGAGCACCATTTTCCAGCTCACATTTGTGGAAACCTACAAAGAAGAGAGTAGGTTCTTCTGTTTCTCAAAAGAAGACTTCTGAGCCCTTGGAAAAGAAGTTGCTGATACTGGCAGCTAGTAGGGGTTCACTGATAAAGAGTTATGCCAACCAATTGCACTTTGTTTTTGTTGGGGCTTCTAGAGCATTTAGTGAAAGAAGCAGCAAAGACATTGTGTACCTTGATTTCAGCAAAGCATTTGACAAGGTCTCTCATAATGTCCTTGTGGAAGCTGTGGTCTGGAGGGTAGAACAGCTGATGGACTGTCCTTTCAATGGCCAAAGAACACTGACTGGTGGGCTGACCAGGATGGAGTCTCTCCATTTAGATGCTTCAAGGCAATACTGTCCCAGTACTTTCATCAAAGATTCAGATGAAGCCTGGATTAGATTACCCAGCATGCTTGCTACCATTGGGAAGAGTTATAATTCATGATCCTGGTGGCAACCAAGCAAAGGGAACAGAAGAGTCGCAAGGTGCATCATTAGTTTGGGCCATAGGGAGGTGTCCAAATCTGGCTGGAAATCAGAAACACCCGGGACGATGTTGAAAAATATGGACACTCAAGGCCTTACCCCAGACCTACTTAACTAGAATTTCAAGAGATAAAGTCCTAGCATATGTATTAAAAAAAAAAAAAAGGCGATTCACAGGCAATCAGCCCAGGTCCCCACTTTCAGAACCACTAAATTAATGGTATTTAGTAAAGACGTTTTTCCAGAGTCATAAATGGTCCTTACCTGGTAGTCTAGAGATCTTCATGGGCTTTCAAATTATAAGAAAATCCTTCCCTACACTCTGGCTCCATCCAGCCTTGACTCTTCCTCATGGGGGCAGGGCAGGGGAGAGGAAGAGCACAGCATCTGGTAAAGAGAGCACAAGTTGATGTCAGCCAGACTTGGAGTCAAGCCTTGTTTCTGTGACCTACCAGCTGTGCAAGAGGGTCTATGCCTCCATTGCCTCATCTTAAATTGCAAGGATTTAATGAGACACACATGTAAAAGTTCTGCCTGGCACATAGGTGGTCAATTAATGCCAGCTATTATTATTAATAGACTGTTTGGCAAACTCCTCAATTCTGTGGATCCCAAGTCTTCAGTTTTACCAAAACATGCCTTTTCGGCAGCTCTGTCCAGAGAAGGAAAGAAGCCACCATATATTGACCATCAACTGTGTGCTGGGTATGAGGTCCCTCTCAGATCTAATCTTATTTCCTTCCTTGTCACCCAAACCCTCATTTTCGCACATGTGGAGCCTGAGGCTCAGAGAGGTTAAATGACTTCCCCCGAGGCACCCAGCTAGAAAGGGTCAGACACCAAGAATCTGGCTAATAAACTTGCACTGAGGATTCTCCGCAGCACTTTCTTAATGGTTAATATAAGGAGTGGAGAAAGCTTTGCCCTTTAAAAAAATCTAAAGAGAGACATTTTGAAACTGCGAGGGAGGGGGGAAGTTATACCACCTACACTCTCCATTATCTGAACACTCAACAATTACCCAGAGGAAAAGCCCTACAAACAGGCAGTCATTGCTGGCTTGCTCACTCTCTTTTTCACACACACACACACACACACACACACACACACACACACACCCCATAAGGATCCCTGGCCACCTTATTTAAAATTACAAAACCTCCCCCATAACACTCTTATTTCTTCCCTTGCTTTATTTTTCTTCTTACCACTTAATCACTACATCACATATTGTCATTTTGGTTATTTATGTTGTTTATTGGGATTCTTCCCCAGTAGAGTGTTAGCTCCTTGAGTGAAGGAATTTTTGTCTATTTTGTTTATTCCAATATACACATGCCTAGAACAGGGAGGCACACATTGACATTCAATAAATATTTGTGGCATGAATAAATGAATGAATGGATAGGTGAATGGTTGAATAAAAAGTCTAGAAAAGTACCAATCATAATTTTGACAAAATTCAACACCCATTTATGATAAAAACTCTCCAGAAAGTGGGCATAGAGGGAACCTAGCTCAACATAATAAAGGCCATATATGATAAACCCAGAGCAAACATCATTCTTGATGGTGAAAAACTGAAAGCATTTCCTCTAAGATCAGGAACAAGACAAGGATGTCGACTTTCACCACTATTATTCAACATAGTTTTGGAAGTCCTAGCCATGGCAATCAGAGAAGAAAAATAAATAAAAGGAATCCAAATTGGAGAAGAAGGAAAACTGTCACTGTTTCAAAAGACATGACACTATACATAGAAAATCCTAAAGATGCCACCAGAAAACTACTAGAGCTAATCAATGAATTTGGTAAAGTAGCAGGATACAAAATTAATGCACAGAAGTCTCTTGCATTCCTATACACTAACGACGAAAGATCAGAAAGAGAAATTACAGAAACAATCCCATTTACCATTGCAACAAAAAGAATAAAGAACCTAGGAATAAACCTACCTAAGGAGGCAAAAGCCCTGTATTTAGAAAACTATACGATACTGGTGAAAGAAATCAAAGATGACACAAATAGATAGAGAGATATACCATGTTCTTGGATTGGAAGAATCAATATTGTGAAAATGACTATACTACCCAAAGCAATCTACAGATTCAATGCAATACCTATCAAATCACCAATGGCATTTTCCACAGAATTAGAACAAAAATTTCACAATTTATATGGAAACACAAAAGACCCCGAATAGCCAAAGCAATCTTGAGAAAGAAAACGGAGCTGGAGGAATCAGGCTCCCTGACTTCAGACTATACTACCAAGCTACAGTAATCAAGACAGTATGGTACTGCCACAAAAACAGAAATATAGATCAATGGAATAAGATAGAAAGTCAAGAGCTAAATCCATGCACCTATGGTCACCTAATCTATGACAAAGGAGGCAAGAATATACAATGGAGAAGACAGTCCCTTTAATAAGTGGTGCTGGGAAAACTGGACAGCTACATGTAAAAGAACAAAATTAGAACACACCCTAACACCATACACAAAAATAAACTCAAAATGGATTAAAGCCCTAAGTGTAAGACCAGACACTATAAAACTCTTAGAAGAAAATATAGGAAGAACACGCTTTGACATAAATCACAGCAAGATCTTTTTTGACCCACCACCTAGAGTAATGAAAATAAAAACAAAAATAAACAAATGGGACCTAATGAAACTTAAAAGCTTTTGCACAGCAAAGGAAACCATAAACAAGATGAAAAGACAACCCTCAGAATGGAGAAAATACTTGCAAATGAAGAAACTGACAAGGGATTAATCTCCAAAATATACAAGCAGCTCATGCAGCTCAATATAAAAAAAAAAACCCAATCAAAAAATAGGCGGAAGATCTAAATAAACATTTCTCCAAAGAAGACATACAGATGGCCAAGATGCACATGAAAAGATACTCAACATCACTAATTATTAGAGAAATGCAAATCAGAACTACAATGAGGTATCACCTCACACCAGTCAGAATGGCCATCATCAAAAAGTCTACAAACAATAAATGCTAGAGAGGGTGTGTAGAAAAGGAAACCCTCTTACACTGTTGGTAGGAAGGTAAATTGATACGGCCACTATGGAGAACAGCATGGAGGTTCTTTAAAAAACTAAAAGTATAGCTACCATATGACCCAGCAACCCTACTACTGGGCATATAGCCTGAGAAAACCATAATTCAAAAAGACACATGCACCCCAATGTTCACTGCAGCACCTATTTACAATAGCCAGGACATGGAAGCAACCTAAATGTCCATCAACAGACGAATGGATAAAGAAGTTGTGGTACATATATACAATGGAATATTACTCAGACATAAAAAGGAATGAAATTGGATCATTTGTAGAGATGTGGATGGACCTAGAGACTGTCATACAGAGTGAAGTAAGCCAGAAAGAGAAAAACAAATATTTTATATTAACGCATATATGTGGAATCTAGAAAAGTGGTACAGACGAACCTATTTGCAAAGCAGAAATAGAGACATAGATGTAGAGAACAAATGTGTGGACACCAGAGTGGGGAAAGGGGGGGTGGGATGAATTGGGAGATTGGGATTGACATATATACATTGGTAGGTATAAAATAGATAACTAATGAGGACCTGCCATATAGCACGGGCAACTCTGTTCGGTGCTCTGTGGTGACCTAAATGGGAAGGAAATCCAAAAAGGCGGGGATATGCATATGCATATGGCTGGTTCACTTCACTGTGCAGCAGGAGCTAGCACAACACTGTAAAGCAACTATACCCCAATTAAACAAAAAAGAGTTGAAAGTAATTACAACCTCTTTAAATAGCTGCATTGTTCTGGTTTTTCTATTTAAATATGTATTATTTGTATAATAATAGTTTTCAAAAATGTAACCTCAATTGTCCAGGTTATTAACAATTTGAAGCTGAAGTAAGAGCAGATAGGATGCAGTTTATCTTCTATAGCTCAAATGTGATAGATATTTTCCACAGGCCCCCTGGAATCCACCCTCCATCTTTCCTCACTGCTCTATGCCCTGGGATGTCGACCTTTTTTAACTGAATCAATAAGCTTGCTTAACCTTTGGCTTCTAGCTGGGAAAAGAATAAGGCTGGGCAGCTCTCAGGCCCTCAGGCTGCTGCAGATGCACTGTGTCCCTCTACTGGAGGCCCCAGTATATCGGGCACCTTCTCGATATCCCTAATCTCTCCAGGTTCTATAACTGCTCCCACTCTTGCCTCCCTCAGGCCTAGGAATGTAACAGCTCTCCATTTTGCATGACCTGGAATGCTTCCCTTCCTTTGCAGGTCATCTTAACTCTGCCCACACCTTTTAAATAATCCCTTTATTAAATTTTCCTCAATTACCCACTTAGGTATGCCATCAGTTCCTTGCTGGATTTGTGACTGATAGAGTGAAATGGGAAATATGCTTACAGTTGGAAGAGGTGAGTCCTACTACAAGTTTCACCATTGGCTTGCTCAAGGCTAAGCAACCACTGGTCTACATTCAGTTTCTTCACCTGAAAACTAAGAAAACTGGGCAAGACAGCCTCCAACATTCTGTGATTTTTAAGCACTCTGCTTAGAGAACCAAGTAGTTACTTCCCCACTGGTTAGAAAGTGTTAACTTGATCCAGATTCTGCAAAGGGCCAGTCTTCCAGGAACTTATCCACAAGGGTTGTAGCTATACTACTCACAATAAAGCTGAGCTCGGCAATAATAAAGCCAGGAAAATCCAGGCCTATCTTTGCCCTCACTACAGCTTAAAATCAGTAATTTCCTGGAAAACTGAGGCTACATTTTTTTTTAACATCTTTACTAGAGTATAATTGCTTTACAATGGTGTGTTAGTTTCTGCTTTATAACAAAGCGAATCAGCTATCAGCTATATACATGTATTACATATATCCCCATATCTCCTCCCTCTTGCATCTCCCTCCCACCCCTCTAGGCTACATTTTTAAAGAACTGTTATTATACAAATAACATATATTTATAATAGAAAAACCAGAATTTGAAGCTATTTAAAGAGATGAAAATTACTTTCAACATTTACAATTGATACTTTTCTAGATTTTTTTCTATTCACTCATTTATTCCACAAATATTTGCTGAATGCCAGTATATGCCTGGCTGTTCTAGGCATGTGAATAGTGTTGCATTATTGTGAAGTACTTGTGTTGCCAAACCAGAATTCTGGATGCTACTTCAATTCTCCACTTTGCCTAAGTATAATATTGGAAGAATTATATAATCCCTGCTCTTCTTTGGTCAGTGTGTACACAGGACACTTAAATTCCTGGAAAAGTGAATTTTTTTTTTGGCTGGTAGGACCAAGTCGAAACTTTCTGCCATTGACTTAGCTTCCTTGTCTTAGACACAGCCTCAAGCTTCTAGCCAGAAAGCCTTCTCTATCACCAACCCAAAAGTGTCAACAGTAAAAACAAATGACGAATAAAGGGACCCTTCCAGGGAGTGGGAATTGTTTATCCAAATAACATTGGAGGATTTGGAGTAGTATCTTTGAAAGTCAGAGTAGGTTCAAGGCAGTGAACTCCTTTATTGGGTGTGACTGGAAAAATAGAACTGCCCAAGCAGACACAGTGACTGTTGGAGTAGGCTGCACATGCAGCTGTGGTAGGACAGGGCTGTCTGACTCCCACCTTCATTTCATCTCTCTCCATCCTAACACCAGTGAAGGAAAGTTTTGTTTAATTTTGAAAAACATTGCCCCAACGTTATGCTCTGAGAAGTATTAGTATCAGCAAAAAACGGACTTGTCTATCTTACTGACATTCTCTTTTGAGGCCTATCAAAGACCTAGGCTTACTTCCGTGAGGGCAGAAAACAACCAGCATGGCCCCTCAAGGATGAAATCAGGAATGATCATCACCTTGTTTTTGACCATTCAAGGCTTCCTGATACTTACTGTTGAAAAAGTGTCTGTCACATAATAATGGTTCACGAAATTTTGTTAATAATGAGTGAATAAATTACTCTTAATTAAACCATATTTTAATATCTAATATTTAGAAATATTTAACATTTATCAACAATGTTTTGAAGTTATGAGGTATAAACAGAATGGGAAGGAAAAAGGACAGGGAGAAGGGGGTTCCGGAGTCCAACAAGTCAGACTGCACGGACCACAGGACAACCTGCTCTGTTTTGTACCAGACTCCCCTGTAAATTGGGATAATGGTAACTTCCCCATATGGCTGTTGTGGGTTTTAAATGACTTAATTATGCAAAATGTTTATAACAGGGCCTGGCACATGGCAAACTGTCAATAAACGTTACCCTCTCTTCCTCCTCCTCCTCCACTTCCTTCTCTCCATATACTCAAGATTTTCTGATCTGCCCCTGGAATTCCATCCTCCTGCTGGTAATCAACTGTACCTGTGGACCCTTCCATATATTATGGGATACACTGATGGTGCTTCACAGTACCTACGTTAGAAATATTTGAAAATTTTAAATAAACTTGACACTGAAATTAGCTTCACTCAGCAATGATACCATCTCAGACATTCCTCCTGGGTCAAATACTGCCACTGTGCAGAGAGAACAATGAAGCAACATGGCCACAGTCAATCTGGTGACTGAAAAGGCAATTTAGGTTCTTACTCTCATTCATCCAACAAATATTTGTTAAATGGCAGGAACACCAGGCAGAAATCAGACACTGATCTCATCTTAATACAAATTTCCATCCGAGGGTGGGGAAAAATGAGACAGAGATTGTTAATATAGGTAGAAAGTGATGTAAACCACAGAGAAGCACAGCTAGAGTGCTATGGACCTCTAGTGTCAGGAGAGACTGGTTTCTGCTGGGGACTCAAGGAAAGAGAGCACAGTTCACACAGATGCAGGTCACCAACGTGTGCCATGGGTAGTGACTCATCTCATCTTAAGACGGATGCATGAGGATTTGGTCTTTGCCTAGGTGGTTTTCCTCCAGAATTGTAATGCAGGCCATGTTTGTCACGCCTTATACCTTTATACCAGCAGTCCCTACCACCACCACCATAACTCTCCCAGCCATTGCAGCAATGCATCCAGACCTGGATCTGGACCCACACTCCTTAACATCATCATCCTGATGGAAATGTCCCCATTGTATCTCCCTTGTTCTTCAGGGTCCATGGGTGGCAGTGGGCCAATCCTTAGAGGAGAGCTCACCAGCAACACGGGCATCACACATTTGACACACGGGACCTCTGAAGTCACGAACACATTCTGCCTGTGTTTAAAGATGTGGCCCATGGTATTGTGTATACTTAGTCAATGGTAATAACCAATCAATGGGTCTGACCAGCTCAATTAAAACAAAACCTGAATAACTGGCTGGGCAACTGCAAAGGTTAATGCAGCTTCAGTTTGGTTAACACACTGAAATCTCTATTAATGGCATCAGCTAGAATTGTGCTGAGTGTAATCTGTTCACCAAAACTTGGAGGTCCTGACTAAGAAAGCCATAGGGCTTTAACAGCTTGACTTATCAGGCAAAAGAATAAACATTTTTAGATAAAACATATCACAAAGAAATAATGAAATTTGTTTCATGTTTTAAGCATGCTAATTGCAAAGATGTATGCATGTGGTTTTGCAGATGTCTTTCCAAGTTGCATCTTTGTCTTTGTCAATATAATATCATATCATCTTGGTATACCCTTGTGTGATTTGGGTAACACATTAGTCTCTTACAAGATAGTATTCTGGAAAGGTCAGCACTGTGCCAACCCACCCACAGCCTCTTCTGAGGTGATCCACCCTGCCCACACTTCCTGCCACAGGGGCAGGCCCAGGAAGCCATGTTTAGTACTCGGAGCCCCACATCCTCTGTCCATAAATGATTGGCTGTGGCCCAGGCACCTGAACCAACCGTACACAATCCATAGGCTGGTCAGGGAGTTACAGTCTGCCCTGGAAGAAGGACTGGACCAATCAGATTCTCTCTTAGGGCCCTGAGCATGAAGAAAAATAGCCATCAGTTAGCACTAGGACGAGATGAAGTAGACATATAGCATGTCACTTTAATCATAGAAGTCAAAGATCCATGAACTCCTGCTGCTGAAAGGCTGGGAGGCTTCTTGAATCTAGAGTCACCTTTGAGCTCTGGGCTCTTTGAAGCCAAGATTTAATATGGCTCCCGTTCTTGGATTTCCACAAACATTCTTTTACCATTTAAAAATAAAGTGACATAATACAATATGCTAAAGCCCTTTGTCTTGAGCTATCTTAAAAGACTTTCTGTTCCTTGCAAGTAAGAGAGCCAGACTAAAACCAATGGGAGATTGAAACTGGGTCCCAACTGAATGCCTGGGCCACAAGACCTTCTAGAGAAATTACAAGAAGAAAGACAAACTGACAATGTCTTAGCCATTACTGGGAAGACAACAGAAACCAAAAAAAGAAAAAAAGGAACTGAAAGCCTTTAAAGACGATTTGGAAAGTTTGTGTGTGTATGCCTCCCTGTTGGGTATGCAGTGACTTGTAGAACCAGCACCATGAATGGAGAAGACATAGTCTCACTGAGCTCTCTCTCATGAGTGAAACCAAGTATTTTAACAACCAAACTTAAAATAGACTACGAATGACGGCTGGTTATGAGATATGCTAAATGTACAGGAATCACAAGTGATTGAAGCCAACTCGCGAGAAAAACAGGATAATAATGTTAGAGGCGGCCTCAAAAGCAGGTGCTTGTTTAGGGTGTGTCTATATGGCCCTGGTTTTTGTTTCCACTCAACTTTGGAAACTAAATGACACTGCTCTCTATTTTAAAATGGAAATGTATTGGTTCATATAGACTGTGTCTAAATAAAACACAGTTTCCAAATATCTCCTCAATGGTAGCATTTCTTGGCCAAAGGTATTTCATGGCTTGGGGTTAAACATAATTTGGCCGCTATTAAATATTCCAGTTGATTTAGAAAGTGAATTATTATCATGTTTGATCTACAAAGACATTCCACCAGTTTAAAAAATAAACTATTTGTAGATAGAAGTTTTCACTACTTGAATCTGTTTTTCTATACCTGTATTATATAAATTATGTGTTCTTGCCTGGGGGAAGCAGTGTGGGGAAGTGGTTAAATGATGGACTTTGGAAACAGATAGGCCTGAGTTCAAATCCAGGCTCAGTGATTTTTTTCTAGTCATGTGGCCTTGGGTAAGTTAGTCCTGCAGTTTCTTTATTTCTCAGACAAGGATGATGAAATAATAGTACATACCTTACAGGATGTACGAATTAAATGAATAAAGGTACATAAAATGGTTAAAGCAGTGCCTGGTGGGTTATTTCCTATAAATAATCTAAAAATGTTTACTACTATTATGTGTATTACTTTCATCGAACTCACAAACTAAATCATTGAGTGCATGCAAATATTGTCCTTGGTGTGTACTTCTGTAATCTTGTTCAAAACTCACAATAGGAGGGTAGGAATTATCATCCCAATTTTACTGTAGTAGAAATGAGGTATAGAACACAAATTAACTAATTTGCTAAAGGTTGCCTAGTTACTAAGTGGCAAAGCCAGGATTCACTGATTTACTCATTAATCTATTCAACATGTTTTTCATTGAGTACTGGCCACACACTAGCCTGGATGCTGGAATACAGACAGGAATCAAGCAGACATAAATCCTTGCCCTCATGGAGCTAAGCTTCAGCTAGAGGAGATAAACAATGGGAAGGGGAGAGGGAGCAGGCCTGTGTGTTGGGCAGTGGGTGGAGTTCAGAATGCAACTGTGGTTCTAACAGGTAACTAGGGAAGGTCTCACTGAAAATAGGATGTTTGAGGAAAGGCCTGAGAGAGGAAAGAAAGCAGGCCATGGGGGTAGCTAGGGGGAAAGCTTCTGGGCAGAATAAAGAGCATGTGCAAAGGCTCTGAGGCAGGAGTGTGCCTGGTGTGTTCCAGGAACAGCAAAAGGTGGCCGAACAGAGAAAAGAGGGAGAACAACAGGAGATGAGATCGAAGAGGGGAGAACTTGGCTGATACTGGTATTTGCTTTAGAGGCCCCCCCCTCCCCATCTCACCATGTTTACGTTAACTAGGGCTTTGCCTCCACAAAGGCAAACCATCTTAAGAAGCCGCTGATGGAAGAGTCTCCCCTTTGGAAGGGCCATCTCTCCTCCCACCATCTCCATCCCGTAGAGAGGAAAACCCAGGCTTGGTGTTGGCAGTCAGGTAGTTCATCAGAACTGAAACCGCCTACCAGAATCCCCCCCGCACCGCCCCTCTCCCGCCCCCCTTGCTGACTGGAAGCAACCATGACGATGGTGCCCAGAGCCCTTGCAGAGCTGTGCTGTGGTCTCTCTGAGCTCATCACGGCACCTTCCTATGCAGGAGTTTCAATTCAAGGTCATTTTTGGTTCCTTTTAAGTAGCAGACTCAGAACCAGATCTATTCAAGTGTAGGAACAGTGCAAACACATTAATAGCCAGACCCTAGTGGGAGTTTTATTTTCCATTTCCTCTTCCCCCATATTTATTTGTTTCTTCATCTCCTCTGTGCAGTAAGGGTGACTCTGCATGACATTTTCAGATGAAACTTAAAAAGGTAGGGGGGAGAATGGGAAGCTGTCACCCTGTGTTGGAGCCAGCTCTTCCCCAGACCCTGTCTCCAGGCTCTGGAGTTGGGCTGCCTGGGTTCGTATCTCTGTTTCACCTCTTAGAAGCTATGCAAGCTTAGACAAAACACTCAGCCTCGAAGAGCCTCCGTTTTCCTGTATTTAAATTGGGGATGATGACAGTACCTGCTTAGTTAGGCTCATAGTGGGAATTAAGTAAAATCATTTAATGATATTTTAGAATTTAGTCAAAATAGGGAGCTGCCTCCCATTCCTGGAATGCTTTTCATTTCAATGAGAAGGATGTCTCAGGACATTAAGAGGCAGGTGTCCACATGGATGTGGCTGTCTCTGCATTTTTACTGAAAGCATGATTCAGATATTTCCCACATGCTTCCATCTCTCTGGTAAAAGTTCTGTTTTTCCCCAGCTGGATGGTCCCAGCCCCCCAAGCTGATAAGCCTCTTGAATTCTCAGAAGCAGACAAAGGGAGGTCATAGCACTCTCTGTGGTCCAGGCGAGTAACTGGCCCACTGCCTCCAATGGGGAAGATGGTCTAACTGCACTTATTACATCTCCTGGGGCAGACTCTGAGCTTCTCTTACCTCATACAGGGCACTAAGGAAAATGTTTGCAAATTCTCCCATAGAAAATCAAACAACAAGCAAAGGTCCTTAAAGACAAGAAAGTTTTTTGGCAAGAGAATCTTCAGGGATTACATTTTTCTGCCTTCAGTGTAATTTATCTTTTGGGAAAAGGGCACACAGAATTTGGTGGATGTTGTGTAATGGTCACAGCCTACTAACCCTATGTGTTCCAGTAGAAAGGAAAAAAATCAGTACACAGTTATGTCAGAAAATCTTCCACAACTGGGTTATAGCGAATGGTCAATATTCTATCGGCATTAGTATAAATCAGAGAGTAAATGACATATTAGGAATAGCTAAAGCATTTTATAGGAACAGTCAAAGCAACTGTCTTAGGATCATTGTAATTGAAAAAAATGTGGCCTGGAAATGCTTCTGTAGCTCAATGATTTAAACATATAGAATAACATTTTCTTATTGTCTCAGATGACCATTTTTGAGATGACTTATTATGGTTCCTTAGTAAGCTTCAATAGGCAGAGTCACGTTAGAGTATAATTTTAAGTTGCTTGGACCTATCATCCCACAGGCTCAGTATCAAATCGTTAAATGACATTGACACAAACCCCTGAATGCCATTACTAAAAAGCCATAGGAAGGATTCCCCACAAGAAGCTTAGTGCTACGTGGATAATCACCCCTGACTTACCTCAGCTGTAAATTCAGATTGAGATGTGCCACAATTTTTTGAAGGATGCACCACAGATTAAAAGAGCCTGGTTTAAAGATAGAAACCCACCAGTTCCACTCCTCATTCTATCCCCAAAGACATGTCCACCAAAACACATGTGCATGAAAGTTCACAGCAGCTTTATTCATAACAGTCTAAAGTTGAAAACAACTGAATGTCAGACAATAGTAGAATGGATAAACTTTAATATATATATGTACATATATATACATACATATATATATATATACACATACATATATATATTCAGTGAAATACTACTCAACAATTAAACAAATAAAATTTTTTTAAAAAACATACTGCTACACACAGTAACATGATTGGATCCCAAAACATGTTGAAAAAAAGAAGCCAGACAAAAACATACCAGCTGTATGATTTCATTTACATAAAATTTTGAAGCAGACAAAACTAATCTATGGTGATGGAGATCAGAAGAGTGATTAACCTGCCCAGGGCGGGGGTGGGAGAGGGGGTCATGGAATCAGAAGGGTACAAAGGAGCCTACGGGATGCTGGGATATTCTGAATCTTCATTGGGGTGGTGGTTCCACGGGTGTATACAATGAAAAATTCACCATCTGTGCCCTTAGCATTTGTGCAGTTTACTCTAAGTTATGCCTCAATTTAAAAAAGAAAAGGGAAACAAACAAAAAATTAAATACAGAGGCAAACAGGATCTGTGTTATCTGGGTGGCTTTTGTAAGATGCTGGGATCACAAACTCAAGAACTATGACCCTGTGGGAGAGAAAATGTGAATCCCATCCAGTTAGATTTATCCCAGGATTGCTCTGTATTCATTCATCATTAACCGGCACTGAGACCTATGTGTGTGGGGCACTGGGCTAGCTGCTGGTGATAGAGTAGAGGGAACAAGACTGTCATATTCCCACTCTGTAAGAGGAGACAACACTCAGAAAGAAACTATACACATAATTCCATAATTTTGAAATGTGACATAGACTATAAGAAGAAAAGCATAGAAGAGCTCTCCTATGAGAAAGATAAGAAGTGGGCCTGATTTTGTTCCATCAGGAAACAAGGAAAGTTTCCTTGAGGAAATTACATATGAACAAAGATGTGAAGCTTGGGTAGGAGTCAGACAGAAGATTGGGGCCAGGGGGAGGGAGGGAGAGAGAGACAGTGTGGAGAGAGAAGTGGTGGGGCGGGAGGAGAGAGGAGAGAAGCATGGGCAAAGGCCTTGAGTTCACGGATGCAAAATTCCCAGAGAGTTCTAGCATAGCTAAAGTGTAATGAGTTGTGGCGAGAAGAGGGAAATTAAGTTGAGGGAGGAGGGATAGACTGGAGCCAGGATGTGGAGTGCTTTCCAGGCCAAGATTAGGGTTTAGAGCAAATGCCAAGTAGAATTTGAAGAATCAATGGGTTTTAAATAAAATCTGATTTGCACTTTGAAAAGATCACTGGTTTCTAAGAAGAGTATAAACTAAAAAGAAATAAGAATACAGTCAAAAGAACCAGGTAAAACTATTGAAATAATCCACGAAAGAGAGGACAACTTGAATTGGAATGGTGGCAATGGAAGTGGAGAAAGGTAGATGGAAATGAGCCAGCCTTTCCAAACTTACTTATCTCATCTTCTGGTCTTCTGGTGACTTTTCTCTCTTCTAAAACACACACACACACACACACACACACACACACACACACACACATTCATAGCAGATACTTAACACTCACCCACTAGATCCCAACGGTGATAGGAGTGCAATAATGGTGATACAGACACAGTACCCACTAGTACTTAAGAATTCCAATGCATAACTCACTTTGAGAAAAGGAAATCAGGAGTAAATGCTAACATTTACTCAGTTTCACCTATGTGCCAGGCATTGTGCTAGGTACTTTCACATTTGTTCACTTGTATACTGCTATGGATGGAATATTTGTGTTCCCCCAAAATTCATAATCTCCAATGTGATGGGATTAGGAGGTGGGCCTCTGGGAGGTGATTAGGTCATGAAAGTGGAGTCATAAATGGGAATAGTTCCCTTATAAAAAGAGACCTTCCACCATGTGAGGACACAACAAGAAGATGGCTGTCTATGAACCAGGAAGCAGATTCTCACCAGCCTACAGGACTGTGAGAATAAATTCCCGTTATTGATAAGCTGCTCACTCAGTCTGTGATACTTTTGTTATAGCAGCCTGAACAGACTAAGACATAGCCTGAACTGGATGTTATGATTATTCCCATTTTAAGAGGCAGGGAAACTGTAGCTTGAAGAGCTTAAATAATTATTTTATTGCAGTCTCACAGCTATTCTAAATGGCAGAGATAGGATTTGAGTTCAGAGATATATGATTCCAGAAGCCATGTTCTTTCTATTACACTGCTGATGATCCCTTTATCAAAGGTGAATGTCATTTTAATAACAAACATCAGGAAAAATAATCCAAAGGAATGACTCTCTAATGGTGAAATTTCAGACATTAAAACACCTGGATGAAGACATCAGTCTTCAGAGCCTGTGGGATCATAGCACTTACTATAGGCAACCCCTTCTTCCAGTCTGACTGTGACTAATCACCAGCCCATCTCCATGCACAGGAGCCGGAGACCAGTGACGTTTGAGAGCAACCACAAAGGGGTGGAGGTAGCCCACAGCCTCCAAAAGCAGTGACAGCAAAGCTGAGTTCAGCTCAGGTTTGCAATGGGCAGGTACAGCCTTTAATAACTCTGAGGCATCTTACACTGGGTTTCATTACAAGTCAGATCTGATTTAGCTCCTGCCTCCAGAAACAACACCAGTCTTGTGGGGAGGGAAGGAGAAAAGGTATGAGAGGCTCACCAATCCTGCTTTGAGGGTGACTTTGCCCAATCACCAGGAAAAAATTTCTTTGGGGTGGCCATGTGATCAAAGATACTGTATCCTGAGGGCCTGGGGAAGAGAGATGTATCAGCTAGGGTTTTATCAGAAAAGCAGAGCCGCTGCTTGATTCAGAAATAAAGATTTATTATAAAGATTACACCCTGCAAAGCTGCGGGAGCTGGTGTACTCGATGGCAGGCTGTTGCCTCTGCATCCGGTGGGGACCTGAAGTCCAGAGGCTCTGATAATCAGGAAGCAACTCAGGAAAGTGGGGGAAGGAGTGCAAACTGGAAGCGTGGGAAACACTGGGACCAATGAGCACAGGCTGGAACCCATGGCTGTCTCTCATTACCTCCAAATTGGACAACGCAGGGGACCTGCAAATGCTGGCACCTTCTCCATGGAACTGCACACACAGCAAGCTTGCAGCTCAGAGAATCTGAAGGAGGAGACTGGGTGGGAGTTGAAGGAACTGCAGGTCCAGGTGCTGCTCCATGCCAACAGGATAAGCCACTAGATCAGCAGGAGCTAAGGGGGCCCGCCTGGCACCCCACACCAATCTGCAGAGAGTTGTGGCTGCATCCCTTCTGCCTTCCCCATCTCAAGAAAATTTCTCCGGTGCCAGCCCTAACCTGGAACCATACAAGGAAGAGGATTCTGGGAAACACTGCCAGTTTAGCTAAGTCAACACAGTACCAAGGTCCATCAAGGGGAAAGCTCTAGAGACAAGTAATTAGATAAACTAAAGGTTTTATGATATGAGTGGAATGGAAAAAGAATTCCTATGCGAACCCATAGTGCAATCCTGGCCAGGTCCTTCCACAAGACACACTTGAAATTCAGGCATGCAGTGGGTTAGAATCAATGAAAAAACTATTAATGAGTGCTGTTGATGTGCAAGGCTCGTTCCTCAGCATCACTGGAGGGGTACAAAGAACTTCACGAGAGGCCTCTGCCCTCATGGGAAGGAAGCTAAGATGGACATGGTACCACATATGCATTTCCACACAATGCATCCTTGGATGCCTTCAGTAGACTTCCACAGGTTGCTTGATGTTTGGTTGGTAGAACAAACTAGCATCACCAGACCGTGTTCAAATTCAGCCTTGCTCCCCACTAGACATATGATTTTGGGCAATTTACTTAATTGCTCTGAGCCTCCATTTCCTAATATATAGAGATAGTAATAATAGTTACTTCATATGTTGATTATAAGCATAAAAAGAGATCAAGTATGTTAAGCACTGGAACAGAGTAGGTACTCAATAAATGGAAATGGCAGTCATTTCAGTTTTTAATCATCCTTATCATCATTGTATTATCATCCTCATCACCAGCATCACTGTTCCTTTTTAGACCCAAAGCCTATCTGAATAAGCATGTGGCATACAGACCCACTAATACACAAAATACACGTGAATGCCCAACCCCTTAATGAATCAGCAGTTTGAATAAGCCAGCATACTTCAGGTATTTGTTTGTTCATTCAATAAATGGTAAACCCTAACCCTACAGTGCAAGACACACGTGGCCCAAACATGATATATTAGTCTCAAATGACAAGTGTAAACAATGCCCTTAGGAGTTACAATTTCAGTTCAGCAAACATGTCCTGGGACTTCACAGAGTTGACAGGAGGGTAGTTCACAGAAATACCACTGTGGCTTATAGTGGTCAAGGTTTCAGAAAGCAAGTAGCATTGGGGTTCATCGTGACAAATGGGTGGTGTTTTACACCGTGAGGCAGGAGGGGTCACTCCTGGAGCTGAGTACTAGGTGAGCATTGGGCTGGAGGCTGGAAAGCCCTTGCATATCCAGAAGGGAGTGAGGAGAGCAGAGAGGGTTTGTCAGGGAATAAATAGGTCAAGAAGCAGATTGTGCATTGCTTTGAATGCCAAGGTCAGGAGTTCAGATTCTGTCTTGTGGGCAGCAGAGTTATCAAAGGTCACAAAGAGAAGGGGCACAACAAAAGCCAAGATTCAGGAAAACTAACATGGTGAAAGTCTATGGGCTACACTGAATTGGGGAGAGACTGTAGAAAGGCAGGCCAATTGGAAATCCTGTGACAGAAATTCAGAAAGTACAGAGAGGTCTGAACTGAGACAATGAGAGTGCAAAGAGGAATGACAGAATTATTTTGAAGGGAAGAAGCACTAGTTCACGGTGCCTGCTTGCACGTAAGGAGATGTTAAAGATGAGCCAAGACTCCAGCCTGGGCAGCACGAAGAGAAATAGGGAAGTTGGGGGCAGGGAGTGAAAAAGAGAAGAGAGGCTATGATCCATGTGGAGATTCGGTGAGCACCACTAAAGACACAGGGTCAGGAGGTGAGGCTAGAGGTTAAGATCTGGGATAAGCTCCCTGTGGGCTGGTTGACAGCAGAGTGGATGAACATGAGAGAAGGACTGACTGAACTTGGGGAGTGCCTAAATGCAGGGAGTTGCAGGAGGTACCAGAGAAAGAACAGGCAGAGACCTAGCCTCCCGTAAACCTAAAGAAAGCATCCATTTGCTGATGGGAAACAGCAAAGACCTAAAAATCCCTGTAATTCTTCAAGATGCAATGATGGTCATTTCTATAAGAGAAGAATCATTTTGCAGACCCAATGGCTAAAGAGACAACACAGTCCATCTGAAAGAACAGAGACAATCATTCACTCAGAAAAAGCTGAGTTTGTGTCTACATTTTGGTCAGGATGGCTATAGCCAGCATCCTCAGGAAACAGATGGCACATACAAAGGGCCAAGTAGTGATGAAGAGACTTTACAGAGATAAGGCATTAGGTTCAGCCACAGTAGTGACTGTTCTCCTCCTCAACCTGAAGAGGAGAAGAGGTACTGATATTCCCTGAAGCGCAGTGAGGGCTAAAGGAGTAGAAGAGGCTGTCCAATCAGAGCTGTGGCTGTAGGAGAACATAGCTGCTGCCAAACCTCTAATGGTCAAGGAGAGAGCAAGAGGTATAAACCTTTCTCTCCTCCCACCTTTTCATTTCTGATCAGCACACCTCATGGGTCAAACTCAACCAGAAGCCACAAGATGAGGACGGTCTAGTTAATGCAGTCTGTAGTATTCAGCCTCCCAGAGCAAAAAGCAGGGCAGAAAAGAGTGGAAGACAGATCTTGGGGAGAAAACGGAGAATCATCAGAACATTGACCTATTATAGTTCCTTAGTTCAACATTATCCTCTGAGTGGAAGTAGAAATAATTAATTTTTATCATTAATTATACACATTTGTACAACATTTTCTGCTTCATAAAGTGTTTGCACATAGATTATCCCTTTTGAGCTACACAGTATCCCTGTGAAGTAGATAAGACCATGCTATTCAGGTCTACTTAACTCTGAAGCCCAGAGAAGTTAAATGATTTATTCAACATTACAGTCACATGGCAAGTAAACTGTGAAGCTCCTATTAGAAATAAGGCCCTCTGATTCCTAATCCAGTGCTCCTCCCCAGGTGTGAAATTAATTTACCTGGGAAGACACTCCTGCTGTGAAAGGCATTAGGACATAGCTGTCCCAAGGGTGGCATGCCTTGTAGCCCGAGCCTGTTGGGTTACAGGGCCTTCTGGAGTTGTTTTCAATAAGCAAATATTCCTGACACTTCAATTATCCCAAGCCAAACAATGAGCACACTGTACAAGAAGTTTCATAAATTTCATTCAGTTGGATGCAATGAGAATAATATAAGTCAAAGCTTTGTGTGTATCCCCTGAAGAAAAAAAAAATCACCCAACAAAACAGAGATTGTTGTAATGGAAACATCTAGGCCAGAAAAAAAGGCAACACAGGCTCTGTGTTTCAGGAACCTGGCTCTGATTCTTTCATCTCATCACCGGTTTCAGCAAAGAAACGCGTCTCTGTCAGGAACCCTGTACTTTCCATTCTCCTACAAATTAAAGCAAGGCATTCTTACATATGGACAACTCCAAAATTGTGTTTGATAAAGTGTTTTTGTTAACTTTCCTATGTTTGGTGTCTTGTCATTTCCATATATACCCTCTCAAGCCACTCCCTCTATCCTACTGTTATGGGATGACTTGTGTCCCCTAATAAAGATATGTTGAAGTCCTAACCCCCAGTACTTCAGAATGTGACCTCATTTGGAAATCAGGTCCATAAAGAGGCAATCGAGTTAGAATGAGGTCATTAGAATGGGCCCTAATCCAATATAACTGGTATCCTTTTAAAATGGGAAATCTGGACACAGAGACAGACACCCAGAGAGGGAAAATGATATGAAGAGACAGGGAGAAGATGGCCATCCACAAACCAAGGAATTTGTGAGGCCACCAGAAGCTAGGAGAAAGGCCGGGGACAGCTCCTTCCTTACTACTGTCAGAATGTGTACACACTTATACCCAAGATGTAGCCAGGAAAATGGTAGCTATTTTCTTGGCAAAATTCAAGGTTTTATAGAAATATGTCCAAAGAGACTCTTAGTTAATTTTATATAGATTAAATATGGTTCCTCTCTTCCACCTATGGAGAAGAGCTCTAGTGACATTAGTCACTAGACTAATGGATTAATTCTAGTGACAATGTCTCATATGTTGATACCTGAATTAATTAGGATACTTTTGGTTATAAGTAAGAGAAAACCCATATCAAAGTAGTTTATGCAATAAAGGCAACTTCTTGGCTCCCATACCTGAAAATGCAGATGTAGTCTGGGCTTTAGGCATGGCTTGATCAAGGCTCTAGACTATGTGATTCTTTCCATCTTCCTCTTTTGTGTGTTGATTCCATCCTCAGGCTGGTTTCCCTCATGGTACCAAAATGACTGCAATGGTTCCAGCTTGCAGTCTAAACCCAATATTTCCCAGAAGAAGAAGGCTTCTATGTCCCAGAATCCCCAGCAAAAGTCCTGCATGTGGTGCTGATTATACCAGCCCTAACCAATCCTAGGGGAAAGCCAAGTGTTGACTGGCTTGTGCCTGACTTGTGTGGTCCAATCATTGGCAAGAGACCTGGGATTCCCCAATGGCTTAGATCATTCATAGCCTACTTCTGGAGCTGGAGGTGAGTGATCAAACCACCAAGCTGCTACTGATGGAAGACAAGCAAAATGGGTACTGAGGAATCACCAAAATGTCCAATCCAGGACTAAACCTAACCTTTGCACATTAACCTTAACATAAAACCTTACCATATCGACATTGTGAAAATCTGACTTTTAGAAAAACATGAGCTTGGACTAAAACCATCTGCTAGAATGTGAAATCCAGAATATGAAGGTTTCCTTTCATATCTCAGGAGGGGTTGTGAGTAGAGGAGGTGAGATTGTATTTATTTTATTTATCAAGCATTGTTCCAGTTACTATGGCTACATAGAATTTATCTCAAAACTTAGTGTCTTAAAATAACAATGATTATTTATTATCTCTCCTGGTTTCTGTGGATAGGGGATTGAGGTCCAGCCTAACTGGGCATATCTGGCTCAGGGTCTCTCCTGCGATTGTGGCTATAAGGCAACTGTGGCTGAGATCATCTCAAAGGCTTCTTTGTTCACCCAGCAGGCACCTGATCTGGGACAACTCCAACAGCTGAGGCTCCTTGGCGATCTCTCTCTGTTCCTACGTTGTCTCTTAGTGTGATCTCTCCAGAGTAGCAGCTTCAGGGTAGGGGTCCCAAGGTGTGTGTGTGTGTGTGTGTGTGTGAGCGCACATACATATTCATATACAGAGAAAGACAGACCAAGAGAGACAGAGTGACAGGCAGACCCGTATGACCTAGCCTTGGAAGCCAGAGCTTCACTTCTGCAGCATTGTGTTCATCAAGGCAGTCACAAAGTCCCACTGGGTTCAAGGGGAGGGGAAGTAGACTCCACCCCTTAATAGAGAATAGCAAGGTTCTTGAAGAGCATTTGGGACCAGAAATTTTCTCTGTCTGTGTATGGAAAATACAATCTGCCACACTCAGAGCATTTGTATACCATACTTCTAAGTACATTACAAATATCAGCTCATCTAATGAATTGGGTACTAGTCTTTCTTTTCCAGATGGCAGAGGCTTTCTGTGCCCCACCCATGTCTCCTTGGTCCTCACTATTTCAGCATCTATCAGTTCAACTTCTAAATGCCAAAACTTTGCCTGAGAGCTTCTGCTGGCCAGAAGCTCTCAGGAGCCTGCTGTGTTCCGGCATGACAGATGTGCTGGGGAATAAATATCCTCCAGGAGCAGCCATCAGCTAGTAATTGACAGGAGTTGGTGTATAAATTCCCTGGCTCCTTCGCCCCTTAGTGGCAGGGTGGGGATTTAATTCTGAGGCATGTGTTCTACCCTGATCCCCAGAGTTCCCCAGGGGGATTAAGCTCCAGTGGCTCACAGCAGTGACCTGCTTGATAACACAAATTGAATGGCTGCCTTCCTCTCCCTGTCATCTTCCCACCACCATACAGGTGTTTCCTGTACCTCCCAAATAAACTACTTGGATTTGAAACTTTCTTGGGGAACCCAAACTAAAACTTTAACCAGCCCAAGTTTACTCAGCTAGGATTTTGAACCCAAATTACAACTTCAGGTAGCTTTGAGAAGTCCTTTTTTAGTACCTTAAACTATGTCACATTAGAGAAAAGGCAGTGTTGAAGAGAATAATGAGCTCTGGGAGAGAAGTCAGATACTCCATTGCATGGGATGCTCCAATGTTACATCCACCAGACATTTTTTGAGCTTCTACTATGAGCTGGGCATTGGGCTAAATCCCAGGGAACCTGAGTTCTCTAATTCTGGAATGGGCATAAAAATTCCTGGTCAAATTCCCCTTCAAGGCTGTGATAGAAATCATAATGAGACTTTCAGATGAGAAAGCCCTCTTCCAGTGGAAGACTCATTTTGGTAGCACTGTTTCTGGGACTTCAGCATGAACCATTAGGGAAGGGACTAGAGTGATTGTATTAGTCAGCTTGGCCTGCCACAACAAAATGCCACAAACTGGGTGGCTTAAACAACAGAAACTGCTTTTTCTCATGGTTCTGGAGGCTGGAAAATCCAGTATCATGGTGCCAGCCAATTCAGTTTCTGGTGAGGGATCTCTTCCTGGCCTGTAGGTAGCTGGCTCTTGCTATGTCCACACTGTTGGGGGTGAAGGAAGCAGGAGGGGAGACAGACAGATAGAGGGGGAGAAAGAGGCAGAGACACAGAAAGAGACAGACAGACAGAGAGAGCACTGGCTGTGGTCTCTTCTTTTAAGGACACTAATCTATCAGATCAGGGCCCTTCCCTTATGGCCTCATTTAACCTTAGTGACTTCCTTATAGGCCCTATCTCTAAATATAGTCATATTAGGGTTTAGGGCTTCAGCATATGAATTTTGTGGGGGCATAATTCAGTTCATAGCAGTGAGATTCTGGTACAGATTACTGCAGGGGTGTACACCTTTTAAAGCATTTTTATTTTGTTTGGTTAGCACTCATTATCCAAGAAAGTTGAAGGAAGAGGTGCTTTTGACTTCAAAGGATAGTTTTAAAATGTAAAAGGCGTCATATTTTTGTGATTGGATGACCCATTACCCCATCTTAAGGAAGCCCTTTCAGAGGCCTCGCAGGGCAATTCACCCTGCTCCATTCGTAGGAGGGGGCAGTCTCTGAGTCCAAGTGCTTTCATTAAATCATCCCCCACTTTTTCTTAGAACCCAGAGTTCTTTTCCTGGGAGCATGCTGTCTCTCTTGTTCTCTGGACTTCTGAGCGACGTCTGTGTGATGAAAATGATCTAGATTAGAAGCATGCTGCTTTGGCCAAATAGCTGGATCTTATAGCAGGTAATTCAATCAGCACAATCTTGGGCTTTAAACAAGAAACTCCAAATGATGAATCTAATCGTTCTCCCTTTTCTCTCTCTTCATAGGCTAATCAACAATCATTGACTTTATATTGACTGAACACTTTTTAGGTGTTAGGCATTGTGCATACGCTTTTCATGGGGCTCTGCCTTCAAGAAGCTAACAGAAATAAGAAGAAAACCACTGAAAAAGCAGCGTGACCAAGCCATTGTAGCAGACCTGTGGATGCCCAGTCTATCTTCACCTGGCTTCACCTGAGAGAGACCCTTTATCACATGCTGGCAACTTTTCACTCAGGTGTTCGTACCGCTCTTGTTCTCTGCCTGAGGGTTTGCTCTGGCACCACTGGGGGCAACCGTCAGTCAACAGGGAATGAGAGTGGGTGGATCAATGCCCAGCCTCCCATATTCCAGTGGAGGGTCCTGAGGAGACAATACAGTTTCCCAGAGAGTCCTCAGAAGGAGTGCGCTCCAGTGGTAACCCACATTTTACGTTTCTCCCTCTCTGTCTCACCTTCTGCATTGCGTCATTTGTGGTTCCCAGATAAACTACCTGCACCTACACCTTTGTCTCGGCATCTTCTTTTGGGGAACTCAAACTAAGATAGCCATTTATTATGGCTGGCAAATACCCAGGACATGGGCTACCCTCTCCACACCAGAGCTCTTGACAGACACGCATATCGACCATGGCTTCTTCCCACTGAATCTGGAAAATGTCTTAGATTTCTTCTCTGAGCAGCCACTGGGAGTTGACCAGTGTTGGCATGTGGGATGAAATCCACTTCCCAGCCCAGGCATGAAGAATAAATGCTAAAAAAGCAGTAGTCAAGAAATGCTTTAGGAGTTTAGAGGCAGGAGAGTTAGACTGGGGTCAGCTGGAGAGCGGAGAAAGTATTCACAGAAGTAAGACCTGTACTGGACCTAGAAGGGTTGTCACCATCTTGGTAGAGCTTCCTGGACGGTGGGTAACAGTGCAGAGAGGGGAATGTGCCAGGTATGTTCAGAGAGAACAGAGTTTACATTGGCTCTGGCAGGTGGATTATGTTGAAGGATCTCAAGAATTTTTTTTCCTTGTGACAAAAACAAGTGTATGTTTTAGTTTCTTGACTTTCTTACTTCTGATGACTTTGAACTTCTCCTAACCTCATCCATTCATAACCCTGTATCAAACTTTGAAACTGCTCCCTCCACAATCTTGAACTCAGAACACTGTTTTTCTTTTTTTCCTCTCTGTGCTCTCCCTTTCACAGCTCTCATCTCCTCCTATCTACACCTATAAAGATGGACGTAAACTGTGAAAATGGTTCAGAAATTTCTGCTATCCCTCATTTTAGTTATTGGATGGACATTTCCAACTGGATGTCTTAACAGCATCTCAAAGTCATCATGCCCGAAGTCACACTCATCTTCACCAACAAAACAAGCTGGCTTTCTGCTTTCCTAGTTTTCTGAAGGATACCACCATTCCTCCATCAACCCCACTCTCAGAACCCTGGAGAGGAGAAAAGAAAACGAATCTAACTAGGATGCCAAGCACCACACTGGGTATTTTCATACCTTGCCTCCTTTAATCCTCACAACAGGCAAGGAGGTAGACAATATTATCTCCATCTTTAAATAAGGAAACAAAGGCTTAGAGGGGTTAAAGAATTTGCCTGAGGTTAGAAAACAGAGCTAAAAGTAGTTTAAAAAAATAGAACTGGGATTCAAACTCAGGTCTGTTTGACTCCAGAGTTTGTGTTCTCTTCATCCTTCACCAAAATCTTTTATTTTCCTTTGAAATATCTCTTGCATCTGTCTATCCCTTCCATTCCTCCGCACCACCACTACCACTCCTATTTAATGTCACACCCAATGGGGGAAATCTCCACTAGGTCACCCTGCTTACAACAGACAAGGGGGGACAGCTGTACACAACACAGCAGTAGGTGCTGGCTATGGGGAGCTGAGGTACAACCTGTCCCAAGGCCTCAGGGAATTTATAGCCAGCATAGACAATAGGAAAGAGGTGGTGGGAAGAAAGTGAGAGGAAAGGGTAGGAGGTAGAGAGAGGAGGAGAGGAATTGGGGGTGGGCTGTGGAGAGAATCTGCCAGTCACGTGGTTTGCCATGGAAACCTTTGGTCGGCTCCACCCAGCCTATTTCTGGGTACTCTCCCTCACCCCTCCCTGCTATCCAAGCAGGTACAATATGAGCAATCACGACTGTAGATTGTGACACTCTTCCCCTGACACTGTCCTAAATGCAAAAGCAAGCAGCCTAAAGAAGCTCTTATGGGGGTGAATGTTTGTAGATGTTGGTTGTATTTCTTTTCAATATTATTAGCTAACGTTGCTGAGCTTTTACTAACGGGCCAGACTCTGTACTAAGCACTTTGTAGGCCTTATGTTATTTAATCCTCACGAGAATCACAAGGCACTTTGCAGAGTGGCAAGTTATGCTCATGGAAATGTTCCTGGGGTCCTAACGTTGAGATGGGTGGAGGCAAAGCCAAGTCTGACACCTCTGGAGGTGCCTACACTTCACCACTGTATTAAACTGCCAACCTAGTATAACCTTCAGAAAAAAAGGTTTCCTGTTACAAAAGTAACATAGTCATAGTGTGTGTGTGCGTGTGTGTGTGTGTGTGTGTGTGGTCACTGTAAAGTATGGATAAACAAAAGAGAAGAAAATGAAAAATCCTATTATACCACCATCAAGAGATAACTACTGTTAACATGTTGGCATGTGGGCTCCCACATTTCTCTGTGCCTATGCATACTAAAAATAGGATTATACAGTGTTTACAGTTTTGTAAGTTTTGTTCATGAAACAATATATCATGCATTTCTTCTATGCTACAAGAGGCTATGTAGGGCTACTTTATTGCTTTGACTGGATGTACCATAACTTATTTAACCAATTCTTTATTGCTAGACATTTAGGGTTTTGTTTTTGTTCTTTTAGCTTTTCATTCTTGTAAATAATTATGTGATGGACATCTGTGTGGTTGAAGCTTTCCAACCAGGCTCCTCATACCCCCCTCCAAATCCTTTGCCACATGGCAGCTGGGGGGATCACGGCCTTGACATACGATTCTTCATCTGCTTGGAGTGCTCCTTCAAGCATGCTGTGTCTCAGGACTTAGCCAAAATGCACCTTCCTCCAAGAGGCCTTCCTATACTGCCCAGGCTAGATCAAACCTCTTGGTTGTTTGTGGGCATAGTCCCTACACAGCTCCTTCATTACTTTTAACATAGGTATGATTAATTAATTGGCCATGTAATTCTTTGTCTAATGGTGATCTTCCCTTCTAGATTATTAGTTTCACAAGAGCAGTGCTGTGACTCCATTTTTCTCTGTGCTATCTCCAGAGCCTAGTAAGGGCACATAGTAGGCACTTACTAAGTATTTTTTGAATAAATAAATGAATGAACCTTTGTGGACATCCTTCACTGTTTTCTTAAGTAAAGCTAAAGAATGGATCAAAGAGCATACACATTTTTAAGACTTTTTATATATTATTCAATTGTCCTCTAGAAAAGTAGTAATAATTCTCATTTCTATCACTAGTGTGTAGAGGGCAGGTCCCCCTTTTGTGTGTCTTCAGCCAAATCAAGACTTATTTTTAGAAAGCCAACTTGTTAAATGGTTGGCCAAACTGCATCAATCAGTATTAGAGCTTCCCCACAAAATCAAGGTGTGTATAGACAGGACAGTAAATTTCTATTTTAAAAATGTACTCTGAATCCATAGAGCAGATCTTTCTGCTTTTGTATTTATTGTTACTTTATGATATAAGTTCCACTCTCAGATCCTAGGTTTTCTAATTATTACAATGATGACTATCATTTGCTGGGAATCTACTGTGTCAATATGCCATGCTCATCCTTTTCCTGCATTGTCTCATGTAATCCATGCACAGCCCTAATGAGATAAATATCATGACTACTCTCAATCACAAATGAGTGATTGAGACACAGACAGATAGGTGACTTGCCTGAGGTCACACTGTTATCCAGTGATGAGGCTGATATTTGAATGCTCAGTCTTTCTTTTTTAACTTTTTATTTTATATTAAAGTAGAGCTGATTAACAATGTTGTGATAGTTTCAGGTGTACAGAAAAGTGATTCAGTTATACATATACATGTATCTATACTTTTTCAAATTCTTTTCCCATTTAGGTTGTTACATAATATTGAGCAGAGTTCCCTGTGCTATACAGGTCTTTGTTGGTTATCCATTTTAAATATAGCAGTGTGTACATGTCAATCCCAAACTCCCTAACTATCCCTTCCCCCTGGTAACCATAAGTTCATTCTCTAAGTCTGTGAGTCTGTTTCTGTTTCATACATAAGTTCATCTGTATCGTTTATTTTTATGTTCCACATATAAGTGATATCATATATTTCTCTTTGTCTGACTTACTTCACTCGGTATGACAATCTCTAGGTTTATCCATGTTGCTGCAAATGGCATTATTTCATTCTCTTTAGTGGCTGAGTAATATTCCATTGTATATATGTACCACGTCTTCTTTATCCATTCCCCTGCCGATGGACATTTAGGTTGCTTCCATCTCTTGGCTATTGTTAGCAGTGCTGCAATGAACAATGGGGTGCATGTATCCTTTTGGACCAAGTTTTTCTCCAGATATATGCCAGGAGTGGATTGCTAGATCACATGGTAGCTCTACTTTTAGTTTTTTAAGGAATCTCCATACTGTTCTCCATAGTAGCTGTACCAAGTTACATTCCCACCAACAGTATAGGAGGGTTCCCTTCCCTCCACACCCTCTCCAGCATTTCTTGTTTGTGGATTTTTTGATGATAGCCATTTTGACTGGTGTGTGAATGCACACAGTCTTGATTCTAGAGCCTGTGCTCTTAACTAAACTTCCAGTTTCAACAAACAGCCCTGCCTTTTCAGATCTCACTTTCAAGCTAACCTGAGTTTGAAAAAAAGTCTTGTATCCAACACTATTTCAAAATCGTTCTTCTAGGGATGGATAACTTAACTACCTAGTATATACTGTATGGCTTACATCAACTCATTTTCAGTATTTTTATTTCGGTATTATTATTACTGCCATTTTACAGATGATAAACTGAGGCTTGTGTAACTTGCCCACACAGCTACAAAGTGGAAGAACCAAAATCTGAATCCACAACCTATAACCCCTTTCTACCTTCCCCAGCTGACTCCCGGCTACTACATGTTGCTTATTCATCTAGCAATTTTTTAGCTAAGACTTTCATGAGACAAACTCATCTGCTAGAAAAAGTAATACTTGTCTAGGAGATAGAAGATATTAGTTCTAATGTTGCCAATAACTAACTTTGTGATCTTGGGCACAGAGAAATTACGAACTCTAAAGTCCCTTCCAATTCTAAATTCTGCAACTACATGCACTGGGCAGTGGAAAGAACACAAACTTTGATAACATCAAAAAGATGTTTTCAAAACGTGACTTGCCACTTTCTGGAGGAAGAATCTTGGTCAGGACAGTTAAACATTCCGAACTCTGATTTCCTCATCATTGAAATTGGGATAATATCTTCCTTGCTCTATGACTATGAGAATGAGAGCTGACACGTCAGGCAATTCCTGGCATGTAGTGGCATCAATAAAGAAAGTGATGTAGGTGTTGGTGCTGGCTATGCTGGATGTGACGGTGACTTCCTGGCACTGCCCGTGTAAGCCTCAGTCTCACTGTAGGACGCTATACATACATTCATCTCCAAGCAACACCTAAAACATGCTTACACGCTTGAACTTTCCTGTGACCTTGAGATAAGAATTTCAATTTATCTTAAGGTGACCTTCACTTGTACCGAAAGTCAGAAAACGTAGTCAGAGTTGCGTAACAGTGAGGCTGGCCTACAAAGGAAGCAGCTCTTCTCTTCCTGATTCAAAAAATTTTTTTTCAGCAATTTGAAGCATTCCCCTTGTGGGCGTGTGATCTCCCCAACAGCAGCAATAGCTCAGGCAGCCACAACCACAGCCCTCAGCCGCTACTGCAAGTGAGCGCACAGAGCACCTGGCCTCCGACAGGCCCAGAGCTCAGAGCAGTTCCATCTGGTGGCTGCCTGAGAAAAGGCTGGCCAAGCTTGAAAGACCTCGGGGCTTGCCCAGAGTAGTGAATGCACCAGAGCTGGCTGTCCCTCCCTGGGGCAAAATGGACTCTGGGAGAACCTCTGGTCAAATTCTGACAGCTCAGGACCCCAAAGACGCCAGAACACATGTGCTCAGATGAACCTTCCGCCCTGCTCTAAACACGCGGTTGTCTGTGATCCAGGTAGGAAGTAAAGTGTTACCATGTCACTGCAGGGTCATGTTACAGGGACAGCAGACCATTTCAGAAATAGGATAGGAGCTGCAGAAATGGGCTCCCTTCTGCCTGTTGGTCCTCAGCCTTGGTCACCCTTCAATAACACTGGGAGAGGAAAATGGACAAACAATGTAGGCAAGTATGATAGCTAATCCTTAAATCAAGGTTACTATATGTTAGGCATGTCTAAGTACTTACCAGTCTCCAAAACCCCAAAGGGTAGATGGCCTCATTTCTCCAATTCACAAATGAGGAATGGGGGAAAAATAACTTGTCTAAGGTCACACAGCAAATAAGTGGCAAAGACAGGGTCTGAATTCACAAAGCAGTCTTGGCTTCAAACACCAAGCTCTAAACCACTATGTTTCACAAAAGAAAAATGACAAAGGACTGATCAACATATGAAAAGATGCTTAAGCTCACTGGTGACCAGGGAGAAAGACGCTGTGGTGAAATGGACAAGCTCAAATACTTTAGAGCCTTTCTGGAGTATACAAGAAAGCGGATTGTCAAAAGGTGAACTGTGAACTTATCAAAAGGTGAACTGTGAATCCCCCTTGGCACAGGATTCCACTTCCAGTAATCTATGCTACTGGAATGCACAGAAAGCTTTCCGCACAAAAATGCTCACATATGGCTCCGTTTGTGCAGGATCCTCTCCAGTGGTCCCCAGACCTTTTTTGGCAGCAGGGACCAGTTTCATGGAAGACAATTTTTCCACGGATGGGGGGTTTGGGGGCGGGGGGATGGTTCAGGCAGTGATGCGCGCGATGGCGGGGTGGGGGTGATGGTTCGGGCTGTACAGAGAGCGATGCGGAGCGGCAGATGAAGCTTCACTTGATCGCCCACCACTCACCTGCTGTGCGGCCGGGTTCCTAACAGGCGAAGACCCATAGCAGTTCGCAGCCCGGGGGTTGGGGACCCCTGCTCTAGCCATATTTGTCCGTGACTCACAGTAAAGCATCTGGCACTTGTTAGGAGTGTCAGAGCTACTTGCAGGAATATACAACCAGTGAATATTTATTTAGCTAAATAATGATACGTCTATCCAAGTACTTCAATATTGCTGCTAATAATTCAATAGTGCAAGTGTGATGAGACCCAAGTTCTGCAAAACTAAAAGAAATCAAAAAGAGGCTCTTCTTCCCAGCTCTGTGTGTTGGGAGGATGGCCGCTACCCCCCGTGTTGTCCTGGCTCCCCTGCTCTGAGGCCTCTGATGAGGGTCAGCCAATAGAGGCACCAGCAGATCAGAGAGGAGGAGTGACGGCTTGGAGTCTTTACTCTCCCACTTTCCCCTTCTGCCCCCTCTCCCTCCACACTAGGCTGTAGGTTCCTCAGTGGCTGAAATTCCTTATAGCCCCAGCTCAGCCCCTGCTCTTTCATGGATGTGACTCACACTGGGCTTAGTGACACATTTCCCTCCCCTCCAGGTTGAGAAGAGGGCATGGTTTCCACTGTTGCTAGTCTCTGGTTGTGTCACCATGCCCAATGCTTCTACTCACTTGCCCTCACTGCTGTAAATAGCCCCTGCACTAAACAGACTGTGATGGAAGCCCTTGATGTACCATCTATTTTCGCCAGGACCCTAAGTGATTCAATCTCAGATTTTCATCCAATGAACATTTGCTGAGCACCTACTATGTTCAGGGGAGCCAATCTGTTTACCAGCATGAGGGAGTCAGTCCCTTCTACCTGTTGGCTCAGGGAAGTAGCTGTAGCATAGGTTTTCCATGGGCCCACAGGGGACCTTTTCTTCCAAACTATGTAGGACTTGGCTCTTTTCTGGATGAAAATGAATGAGGATGGTGTACACTCTATAAAATTAGTTCTTGTTCAGGTATCAGTGTTAGATAAAGCTGAATCCAGTCAAAACATCTATGTCTTTAGAAAGCACCTAACAATGTCATATAATAGAGCAAGTGTAGTGAGTTCAAGGAGGCCAGGGCGGAGCTAAGTGGAAGTAAGCCTACTTCTCCTGGAGTGTCCTCATTTCAGAGAAGGGCACCACCAACAACTGTCCCAAACCTGGGGCCCTGAATCTCCAGCTCCATCTCTCTAAACCTCTCCTATCCATCCTCGTTTCTACTGCCTTGGTCCAGATCCTTACCTTTTCTTGTCTGATTCACGAGGGTCACGAGGAGTGGGTTGTGCATTCATCTGAGTTTCCAGCCTAGCAGAGTGTCTAGCATATAGTGGGCCCTCAATAAAGGTTAACTGCATGAATAAAGTCTATCACAGTAGGTCCCCATCTTTCTTCCCCAACAACTCTATCCTCCCTCCTACCCCATGAGATCTTTCTTAATCAGAGATATGTTTACACTATTATTTAAAGCCCTTCAGTATTTCCACCATGGCTTCTAGCCAGGCGTCGCCAAACTTTCCGTGAAAAGAAAGAGCAGGTATTTTAGGCTTTGTAGGTCATATATAGTCTATGTTGTAACTACTCAACTCTGCTGTTGTAGTGTGAAAGCAGCCATATATGACACATCATGAATAAGTTTGGTTGTATTCCAATAATACTTGATTTTTCAAAAACAAATAGCAGAATGGATTTAGCCCATGGGCTGCAGTTTGCCAGCCCTGCCCTAAGCAGATATGTCCAAGCCAGCTAGCACGGCCTACAGGGCTGTCCCTGACCTGCCTTCCATTTAGCTTCCACCTCCTGACACTCCTGCTTCACACTCTGCTTTCCATCAATGCCACACTTCTTAACAATCCCTCCAACGTGCTGTGTACTTTCAATTACCTGTGACTTCACAGCTGCAGTTCTACCCTTCTAGAACCCCCATCCCCATCTATATGTCTATGAAACATTGGCCTTTCAAATCTCCTTGACTGAAACCTTCCCTATCCACCCTCCCTGTCACTGCCCCAGATGGTGACCTTGCCCTCCTTTTGTGGCCTTTGCACTTGTTCCATCATTGCATTTAACCCTCTGTCATGTTATTTATTTGTGGACATGTCTGTGCCCTATTACAGAAGGGAACAATGTCTGGTGCAGAGGTACTTAGGAAATGTTGTTAAATTTAATTAAGACCAAGGTAGCTTTCAGTATAGTGATCCCAGGTTTGTCAGACAACTCTAGTTTTTGCCTGTGACCCCAACATATTTATAATTTACTGCCCCTTTTTACTCTCCAAAGTGACCCCATGTGGATAATAAATTAAACAGTTGCCCTATCTTTCAGCATTCTTTGAACCATAGTGCATAAATGACTACCTGCTCAGCCTATCCACGGGGCCAACAAGAGAAGGACTCAGGATCTCCCTACCCAGTGTTGGCCAGCAGATCGACGTCCCTGGCTTCCCCGGGCCCAGGCCTGAACAGCTGGGGGCCAGGGTGGTGAGGCTGCCAATGCAGGCTGAGCTGTCTGTGTCCATGCGGCCCAGTGAGCTACGCCCAGTCAAGGCACTGAGCACAGTAATGCTGTGAGGAGAGTACAATCCCATGGTGACCCGTTATCTCTGCCATATCTATGACCCAGAATGACTCTGACCAAAGCCAGGGCAGTGGGGAGAGAGCAACAGGACTTCATGCCCAGTGTAGAAAATCCTTCAAACCCAGGCCCCCTAAGGAATAGGGCATTTGTGGTCCCTTTATGCAGAAAGGGGAGGACTTCATTATAGTGACCATCCTTCATCAAGGGTCATAGGAATGGCTCCTGGACAAGGTACGCAGGAAAAAGAAAGATAAATGCTGAATGGCTGTTTCCCCCTGCCCACCCCCCGCCGCCCCGACTCCTCCACTCGTTTGACAAGCAGTCTCGTTGCCCTAGACTCTTTCCTGAACTTCCTCCCTCCTCCCCCGCATCTTAGACACTTCCATCTCTGTTCCCTGGGCCCCTCACAGGAATACGAAATGGCCACCCGGAAGTGGGGCTGCATAAGGAGCCCTTGGTTCTTTGAAAGCCATCTCAAATTCTCAAATCCGGGAGCAGCGGTTCCCACAGCTCTCGCAGCTCTGAAGTCAGAGCAAAGGCAACTGAATGCATTTACCAAAAAATGTGTCCCTCTACACTGAATCCTGAGGTGTTATCTATACAGCCATCTCCACAAAGCTGCCCTCCTAAAAGGTCAGCCTTATTAGTTCCAATGGAACCAAGCTCCTTCTGACCTTAAGGCTCTAGCTCATGACCTTGAATCTATGCTACCGAATTTTTGTTTAATAAGTCATTTGAGTAGCTTTTTGAATAATTCCCACCCCAACCCCGGCTGCATTAAATTCTTCCAAAGAGACAGGCCTCCCTCATTGTGTATCAGGCAATGCCCTACTTTAAAAAAGAATATGCCAATAAACAAAAATTCAAACTTAGAAAACAAAGTGATCATGAGCAGACAATCAGAAGGATCCTCAGCATGATGAGCACTCACTGTGGAGTTTCTTTACAAATTGGAAGTGCTCTTGAATTCAAGTGTTTATTTGTGACTCCTTAAAGCAAGGACTTTCAGAACCACTGTCAAATAAAGATCATCTCTCAAACAGTAACAGAAGGAATACAGGAGTCAACTTATGCCAATCTTTTCAGAAATACTCCTCCCTCCCTGCCCACCCCCATGCTTACATTACAAAGAACACAAGTGTATGCTTGATATATAAACAGACAAATAAAATCCACCAAAGAACAAGGCAAAACAATCTGGTGGCAAAAATTGTGAATTCTGAGATTTTTCAGTAAATTGGTGATTTATTGCCCACCCTGCACAAGGTACACCATAAGCCTAGAACAGGTGATCATACCTGAACAAGGAATGCTCCCTCTTCTCAGTGAGCTATCTATTTAGAGGAAAGAAAAGAGAGTATACAAGTAATTTATATAAGACAGAAAATAAGCTATGTGATATTGAACAATTTATGTAACCTCACAAAGTTGGCTTTCTCATCTGTAAAACAAAGTTCACATCTCATATGAACTTAAATGAGGATTAAATGAGACGATGTGAGTAAAGAGCACAGTATACAGTGCCCGAAAACAGAACAGGCCATTATCAGTGCTAGCTATACTGCTCTCGTAGTTTTCATCTTCACTTATATGTGCCTTACACTGTCATTTCAGAAAGCAGAATGTAGAGTATTCAATTTGGAGAAACAAGAAAGGGTGGATGGAGGAGGTGGAATTTCATCTGGATCTTAGAGGCTGGGTGGGATTTCAGGGAGAGAAGATGGGGCTGGGGAGGAGGAGTTCATGATAAGGAGGTGTGCCAGCTTTAGCAGGAGGAAGGACAGATTCCGCAGGAGGACAGGCTTGGCTGGCACGACAGATACCTAACAGAGAGAAATGGGAGGTAAGGCTGGGAACATAGTTGAGATCAAATTTTGAAGGAAGTTTTAATCTTCCCAGCTGAGATATCTGAATGTTACCCTATAGGCAATAGGGAGCCACTGAAAGTTCTTGAGGGGAGGAGTAATATTCTCTGAGTTATATTTGAGATACATTTTTCTGGGAGCAGAGTACCAAATGGACAACAACAGAGAGGCCAATCAGAAGGCTATTTTAATAGCCTGGGCAAGAAATAGTGAGGGCCTAAACGAAACTCAGACTGTAGAAAGCAAATGAAGGGGACAGATGGGAGAAACATTTTGGAGGAAGATCAGCAGGCCTAATTTAAGGGAGAAGGAGACGGTCGAGTCATATTTCAGTGACTCAAAGATTTTGAACTTGGGTATAGATGCCATTAAAAAAGTTAGGAAATGAAGAGGAACTAGTTCAGGGCCTAGGTGATGATAAGATATCTATAACTAGAGTGCCCGATTCGAAGGCGTCTACTGGCAAGAAGGTCTTGGATGGAAATTAATCTTTCAGTTTCCTCATCTGTGAAATTGGGATATCTGGGTATAGTCCATAACTTCACACAAATAGCTTTACTGATTTCTAAGTTCGGGCTTCTTAGGGGCTGGAGTCTCTCTAGTCATGATTCACTGTAATTTTGGGAGTAAATGAATGAATCACCCCCTGCGAGCTTATTTATGTCTATTACTACTTAGCCAGGAAGCCTTAAATACACTGGCAAAGTCAACTATGGACCCAACATTGTAAAAGCATCAACTTGGAAACCAGAAGATGGATTTCATCTGCTTGCCAAATGTCAGTTGCTTTGGTGTATAAAATTCCAATAGTAGTTATTGAGACCCTACAATTTCTTGGCAACTTAGATGAAAATTGAAGTACTATATCAGTCAGGGTGAGTGAGGAATATAAACCATATTAGGTATTTTAACAGAGAAAGTATAACGCAGGGATTTGGTTAAGTAGGTGTTAGAAGACTGAAAAAGCAAAATGAAAATACTAAGCTAACACCAATTAATAACTGCAGGCATTTGACACTAACACTAAGGAGATCAAAGAGAAGAGAATGGGGTTATCAGAACCTACAAGCTTGGAGGAGGGTCCCACAGAGGTGGAGCTCAGACCTCCGTGGAGAGAGTACTGCCCACCTAGCGGTGCTATCTGATGCGTACGCTGAGGCTGGCTCTGGAAGTGCTGGGAGAAGCTGAACCAGAACCATGTGCCACTGCTAGGGTGATGCTGACACGAACAGCCAGATAGGAAGCAGCAAGTGCCCTCTCCCGTCCTCCTGCCCTCCTGCCCCCTAATCTAACATGAAGCCAGCGTGGACTGGAGCTGAGAACCAATAGCTGAATAACCAACATGAGGACTTTTACATAGCGCAGGACTTGAGAAATATCAGATTGCTGTATTTATTTTCTGAACAAGCAACCACAAAATATAAAAACTGATTTAGATAATCAAGCACAGGCTAGAAATAAGCTACTCTCCTGCAAGCCTCAAAAAAGGATTTTGTGGAGTGAAAGTGCTTATGTTAGTGGAATGGGGTATGTAGAGACTGAGGCAGACCCACCTAACCCAAAGGTTACTCCCATTGGCTTATGCCCTTGTATAATCCCATCCCTCTGAGTGTGGGCAAGACCTGGGAATTGCTTTTAACAAATAGAATATAATGCAAGTGATGGGGTGTCACTCCCTTGATTACATCATGTTATCTAAAGTCTGTGTCAGCCAAGCAGAGTGAGAGAGAGTCTCCTGACAGCCTTGAAAAAGCAAATATCCATTGTGCAAGTTACTACTGGCCTCCAGACCTGAGGGTGGCTTCCAGCGCATAGTCAGCAAGAAGCAAGGGCCACCCCCCCACACCCCCACCCCGCACAACCGTAAGGAAACAAATTTTTTCAGCAACCTCAATGACTTTGGAAACAAAACATCCCCCAGAGTCCCCAGGTGAGACCGCAGCCCAAGTCAACACCTGACTGAAGCCTACTGAGACCCTGAGCATAGGACCCCACTAGGCCGTGCCCAGACTCCTGACCCATGGAAACTGAGATAATAAATGTGAGTTGTTTTAAGCCACTAAATTTGTGGTAATTTATTACACAGCAATACAAAACTGATACAGGGATGATCCTTATTTCTCTATTTCCCATCTACATTCAACACTGACCTAATGTTTATGGAGCATCTAACACAGGCCAGGTGTTTTCAGTCTTCAAGAAGCCAGTTTAATAGAAAGACAAGTAACCAGGCCATTCCAGCTGAGTGTGATGTGTTCAAGACGTAAGTGTGCCTGAGGGGCTGAGGAGCCTGGAAGAGGGCAGCCTGGCCAGAGCAGGGACACAGGAAGCCTTCAATGGAGGAAGTCCTAGTTAAAAGAAGATTAACTAGTTAACTAGGAAGGGGGGCTTTGGGCAGAAGTCCAAAAAAATTAAATTGTTCTTGATTACTAATCAATTTTCTTCAATTTCATACATGTAGCAGACATCAGAAACGGTTCTTCCTTAAATTGTTTTTCTTCCATCGAATTTATACTCATATTACAGCATTCAATTGAAAATCCAAAATCCAGAAGAGTCAAAAAAAAAAAGTGTGCTTGAACTTAAATATGTCTCCTGATAGAGATTAGATTAGCAATTGTTTGTCTTAATAACCAGCACTTCCTCTTGAAACTGTGCCCAAAACAACCTTAAAAAGCTCCGATTTCATGAAACGTGTCACTTCCTCTCCACTCACAGCCCCCTTTTTCCTTCCTTCCCTTGGTCTCACTTTTTTTTTTTTTTTTAATGCAAGACTTTAGCTTTGAAATAATACCCCTCTTTGGCAGGCTGATATAACTCCCATTTTTCTGGGGAGAGTTTAGAGCTCGGCCAAGGTCACGGAGAGGGTTAGAAACAACAGAGCCGAGATTAAATTCCTCGCCTCAGGAACCTCTAGATGAGCCCCATAGCAGTTTTCTTGTCATTGTCTGAACTTGGAGCGGCCTCCCACCCACGCCCAGTCTTCTCAGGCGCCTCCTTCCCTTCCCATAACCTCACAGAGACAGTTCTTCAGGATGTACATGCACGACCAGCTCAGCCATGCCACTCATTTTCATGCTACTCAGGGGAACTCTGGGGCAGAACCATGATGATGGGGACAAGTTCTCTCAGCTCAATTTGGACCTGATTGCACTGAACAGAGGAGTAGAGGACAGAGCAAATGAAAGAACAAAGAAAAGGAAAAAGGTGACCACAGCTGGCTTTCAGCAACACAAGTGACCACTGAGGGATTTCTTGAGTGTTTGGGCAAGGAAATGCGTCCCTATCCCTGCTCCCATCTATTTCACAGCAGACTCCCAATCATCTGCTGATCCACCGTATCTGTTTCAAGTCGTCACGGAAGCTGTTTTGGGAGGAACCCTGTCTTTTGTGGGTTCTCTAAAGCTCCATGTACTCCTCCCACAGTGCAATACAATTAGTAACATAAAAACACTGCAGGACTACCATCTCCTTTAAGGTGGACTATTAACTTTTCAGAGGGTGTGGAAGAGCTACCACTTTATTTTAAATAAAGCTAATGCCAAGGAACCCACATTTAAAGTTCTAAAACAGCAGCTACTCACCCACCACCACCCACAGATCTAACGATTGAGATTTTTTTTTCAGCTTGGCCTATTATTTATTTAGAATCAGAACTGATTTCTATCTTGATGATGCAGTCATTCAAGCTGACATCTCAAAAGCATCTAATAGTCTCTCTCCCTTAAAAACATACCAGTGAGGTTCTGTAACAGTGACCTCCGTAAGTGTGGGTACACCGGTCCCAAATACAAGAGGGCTCACGGACCGACCTGAATCACCTGCTTCTCCCTACCTTGCTGAGACCCTGCTCAGACCAGAAACATCTCAACTGGAGGTTTCAGAATGGGAACAGAAGCAACAATTCTTTCTCAAGCAGTGAGGGCTCGTTTCTGTTGAAGCCCTGACCTTGGACACGTTGATAGCCACTGGCAGTGCCTTTGAAGCCAAAAGGATGATTTAACACTTGGTTCAGTTTTCCTCTTAATTTCTTAAGTAGAAATATTAGGGAGGGAGGTTGAGGGGAGGAAGATGAACGGGTAGAGGGGGAAAAAATAGAGTTTCTCCTTAAAAAAATACAAACAACTTAATTAAAATTTAAAAAAGCAGGCACTAAAAGTTTCCTTAAAGAACATCTTTGCTGTATGTCAATTAGGGAGCCTGTTCTTGCTGTAGATTTTCTCTGCCGCCTCAGAGCCAAATCTTCAGCCTCCCACACAGATCTGTGAAATCAATTGTCTTCCCCAAACATGTGGTAACCACAGAGAAGTGAAATTAATAAAGCTGCTCCAAAAGATGATTTCTAAAGATGACATTCTTACTCTAGTTTTAGGCTTTCTTTCCTGCAGCCAAGCAGGGGCCTGAAGGGGGAGTGGGAGTGGTTGGGTAAGGATCTGGGGGTTTGGTTTTTTTTTTTAACTTTAGAGTTTTTAGTTTAACTTAGTTGTTCTTTATTGGGGGTGGGGGAGCACAAGGAAGAGTTAAGGGTGGAGGCCAAAAACCCCAGAAGCCAGCAATTATGAACAGATCTAGTGAGGCCTGTCATTCCTGACAAACAGGCAGGTCACAGCCAGCGGGGGTGAGGCCTGCACTCAGCGCCCCCAGAAACCCCCTCTGTTTGTTTCTCCCACCAGCCCCGCCCTGGGTGAAGGCTACCACAGAGGGCAGTGTGGATGCCACATCCAACCTGCTGCCAAACGAAGAAGGCCTGGCTCAGCCCCAGCCCTGACAATGCCAGGAAGACAAGCAGAGGCCATCGGTCTCCATTACAAAGACAGTATTTTCCTCCCATATTGTCCCGTCTGTCATGTCCTCCTTGGTCTCCAAAGGCACTGCTGTCTCATACATCATCATCATCCTTTCCTCCCCACAAAGATGGAGAGCCCCGCGGAGAGGTCCTTTTCGCCAAACATCTCTCCTGATGGCCAAGGGCCTTCCCCTGATGATAGAAGCTACTGGGGGAGACATTTGCATCCCAATTAGGCCTAGGGCTTTGAAGAGTCTAGGAGGAGGGCACTGACAGTCCGTTTGTCAGTTTAAATAAACTTCCACAATCTCCAGAGGCCTGGACTGAGAGGGGAGGGAGAGGAAAAACCCTCAAATCTAGGGCTCAGGAATATGGATACACGTAGTCTTGACAGAGCAAAGGCACGTTGCCACTGAAAACTGGAATGTTATTAATAGTAGTTCTGTTTAATTAAGCGTTGGGTATACCATTTTACTGAATTCTCACAACAGTCTCATTCCACATTTACAGGACATTTTTCTGGGGACAAAACTGAGGATTAGAGGGTCGGCCAAAATTAGAAGACAAATTGGTCAACCTATTTGTCTGATTCTAGATCTTGATACTGACTACTACAGTGTATTCATTGGTCATCTATGGATTACTCTAGAACTTTTGCATATTTCCTAAACAATAATGTTGATAGTTTCTATTCATTGAGGTCTACTATGTGTCAGGCCCTGTTCTCAACACGTTATGTATATATTTTCATTTAAGCCGCATAGGTAATACCACTCTGAGAGACAGATATTGCTATTATTGTTTTCCACATTTTATAGCTGGGCAGACTGGAGTTTAGAGGAATTAAGTAACTCTTCAGGTCCCCCACTAGCAGTTGCTGGTGTCAGGATTCAGACTCAGTCTCCAGTGTGTATTATAGACGATATAAACACGGACTTGCAGTCCAAAAGTCTAGACAATTGTAGTAGAAGGAACCAACCATGGAGTGTAGGAGTGGGGCATTGCATCATTGGGTTCCTCACCAATGGTACTCTGGATGAAAGCTGACAATGAACCTCATGGCCAAGTCTCAAAGTAGAGAACGTGTCACCAAAGCAGGGGTGAGGAAGACCCAGTTCCTTTCTTGGTTTTGAGAGGGAAAGCTTATCAGCTGATGGTAGGTATGAGCTCAGTTCTTTCTTGGCATCAGCTTGTGGGGCCACTGCTTGCTCTCCAGCAGGCACTGCCACTGGGCAGAGCAAGGAGCACCGGGGGACTGCCTGCCAACAACCAGCATACAGGGCTCCAGCTCCTAGGCCTGCCAGCGTGGTGGGGTAACCCACCCTTTCAGCCCTGCCTCAGCTTGAAGGAGGCACTAACTCATCCTGAGCCCCCAGAAATCCAACTGAGTAATCCTGCAGCATGCAATCTGACCCATTTGCTTAGGGAAGGGCTTCTATCATGTCGAGGGGTAAGGCAGCAGCAACAGAAACTCAGCACATCTCAAAATAGTTTTAAGAGACCCTGCTGGTTTCCTAACTACCTGTCAGTCATCCCCCCTTCTTTCTGTTAATAGAACCCTGATTTTGTTCAGCTAACCCTCCTCCTCACAGACCAATGTTTCACTATGCCCATAATGGTAACCCCATTTCTCTTGCCAATGAGTGACTAAGGAATAGACAAGTGACATAATTCTGGCCAATCTGTTGTAAGGGAATGTACGCAGAGGGGCTCTGGAAAGGTTTCTACACTGAATTAAAAAAAAAAAAAAGACACACAGAGAAAGTAATGATCTCTTTTCTTTCACTGGAATTTGTCATGACAGGATGTGATTGCAGGAACTGCAACAGTCATGTTGGTAGCTACCTCAGGCTATCTCCCTGAGGACCAATCCAACTACCCTGAGAAGGGCAGCCTGGAATGATGTAAAGACCTTGAATCACTGAAGACACTGTTTACACACCAAATTAACCAACCCTTAGAGATTGGAATTTTGGAATTTTGGAATTTTGGTTACATAAGATATATATTTTTCTTATGTAGCAACAGTGTTCAGTGCAGGAAACACTGGTTAACTGAAAATAAAGATAATCCACATTAAGACTTTCAGCAGTACCTGCCGTATAGAAAATTTTAACTATTATTACATTCATCATACGTGTATAAAGCTCCCAGTTCTGTGTCTTCTTCCCTGCCCCCCAAATAAAAAGGCTAATCATGAAGGCAGTTGGTCTGTGTAACCCATTTCAGGTCTTGAAGAAGTCTCAGAAATGTTCAACCTCAAAACACATTAGCTGAACTCTGGCAACAGTCTGAATGGAATCTATACAAAGCAAAGAAGTTCAGAGATTTGAGCTAAGACTACCACCTGATCTCACCTGACTACAGAATCATAAAAACCCACAGTAAAGGACATGGTTTAGAGGTTTGTTATGAATTTGCTGGCCTTGTTTATTAATTGAATCAAAACCGAAAGTAGTATCTCTCCTCTTCCTTGTAAACTGTACACTTAAGGAAGAAAGAGCAATAATATTCCTGGCCATCGTGTGCATGTTATATAATAAATACATGTTATAGACTCTTTGAAAAGTGTGCGATTTACGGTTGGATCCTGGCATCTGCTTTGAAGCATACAATTTTTCACCTAAGTCTAATTAGAGGATTCTCAATTAGCAAATCTTCCCAGCTGACAGATTAGACAATGAAGATTTTTCACAATCACTGTAATATTTAGTTCACTTTTCCTCATTTTAACAAAACAAAGTAGGACATCATTTATAAAAATCTCTGTTCAAGGCTCACTGAGCTTATAACCAGGAGAGGGTGAGGGAAAACTGAAATATGTGCCCTGTCCCCCAACCCTTGACTCTGACTTGCTTTGGGATCTGGAGCAAGTCATGTCCTTTCTGATCTCAATTTTCCCATCTATGAAGTGGGGAGGTTACATGAGATTGGGGCTTCTCAACCTCACCACTACTGACATTTTGGATCAAGCAATTCTTTAGATGTTTAGCAGCATCCCTGGCATTTACCCACTAGATGCCAGTAACACCCCTACCCACACCCTAGTTGTGACCATCAAATATATCTCCAGGCATTGCCAAATGTCCCCTGGTGCAGGGGTGGGGGAGACAAAATCACCTCAGCTGAGAACCACAGAATTAGACCTGGAGTCATAAATGCCAACAATAATCAGCTGTTACACAAATGAGAGACGATCAGATGAAAGAAAGGCAAATTCAAGAGCATGTGTCCTATCAAAAAAGGAAGATACTCCTCATCTCCAGTGGATCCTCACCATATGTTACAATTGTTCAAGAGAGGGCATGAATCCCATGATTCTGTACAGTCTCTTGACTTTCTCCTTTTTTTAAACGTTGGTAACTCATTCTTTGTAGCACACAGGAAGGTGGGCTCTGGGGCTACATTGCCTAAATTTGAATCCCAGGTTTACCTCTCAACTAACTTAAATATTGGGCAAGTTCTTTAACATATCTAACTCTTGGTTTTCTCACCTAAAATAAAAACAATAATTATACCCACCTTATAAGGTCAAGATCATCAGGATTAAATGACACAACACATGTAAAGGTCCTAGGATAATGCATATAGTAAGTGCTCGATAAATGTTAGCAATTATTCCTAGATATAAAAACACATATATTCAGCCAAACTAAATATATCTATAGGGCAGATTCAGCCTAGAGGCTACAGGTTTACAATGCTGAACTACAGGAATTCAAGTGCATCCTCAGGTTCTCTAAAGTTTTAAAATTCCATTCTGTGGAAGCAAGAACACCAATTAGCCTCTGATTAACTCTATAGAATCTAGTTGAGAAGACAGAGATCTGACATGGGCAAAGATCAGGTTGTCAGAACAGAATTCTAATCAAATACCAAAGTACGTGTTCTCAGAGGTCAGAAGGGATGAAGAGCATTCTATGCTTTCCATTCAAGAAAAGACTGTTTTTTGTTTCTCTTTTTTAAAAAAGTACATGAAGGAGAAGAACATAAAATTTGGAACCTGCCATCCTCAATTGTATCCTCTTAGCAGATACCATAACAATACAATGAATTACTTCTTACTTTCTAGCTAAAATAAATCAACAATTATAAGTTGTATCATTAGCCCAATTGCTTTTCAGTGAGATAGCTGATACAGGCAATAATAGATTGGTTTCTCCATTCTTATCCTCCCACTGGAAAACAACATATCTACTCCTGATCAATAACTTAACCTGTGTTACTTATAACATTGTCAGACATGAGTGTTTGCTTCACTCCAGGGTGGAGAAATGAGACAGTTTGGGAAAATTCAGGTCAGACATTAAATTGTCTTGGGTGAGCTGTTATTCTAGTCTAGATCCACATAACCAAATCAGCACCATAGAGGACTAACAGAAACTAAAGGACTTACATGAAAAAGTCCTGCTGCCTTTATTAAAACTATGTCATGGAGGCATGGAGTAGAATGAGGCCCTAGAAGCCTACATCTGTGGATTACATTTCAGGGAAATGACTTGGGAACATGCCTTGAATGCTTTAAAATAAAACTTCACACCATTTGACCCATAATTCCCTCCTGGGAATCTACCATAATGAAATATTCAGAAGCTGGAATCAAAGTGTACACATGAGATGTTCTATGCAATGTTATTTAATTAAATAGAAAAAGTGGATACCAACTCCAATGAAGCCTGTAAATAAATTAAGAAACAGTCTTACAAAAAAAAAAAAGAGAAACAGTCTTACGATGGATATTATGCAGCCAATTATAAATGGCATTTCTTTCAAAGAGTATTTCACTACCTGGGAACATAATATATAATGCTATGCAAAAAAGGTGATAAAAAATTGGATATGAAATGTGATGCCAATTGTGTATGTATGTGTGTATATATATGTATATGTGTATATATGTATGTAAATATATATATGAAAATACTGTACATCAAAACATGAACTCTGGTTATTTTGGGATGGGATTATGAGTAATCTTCATTTCCTTTTATAAACCTCTCTGCATTTTCTAAATCCTTACATGGACCTCCGGGTTGCCACGTGTAGTTGTATGGGATGCACTCTGAAGAAGGGGGCCAATCCATGGGGCACTCCAAGTCATGTGCCCACGCACTACATCTGTTCAGAGGAGATGCCATTTTAAATTCATACAAAGACACCATGTAGGATACTGGTGCCCCATTATAATTTATAGTATTTCAATTTAGCAAGGGCAGTCAATAAATGCTCAATAATATGTTTATTAAAACTGGGGACATTTTCTGCTTTATCCAGGGATACAGCCACCTTCTGTTTAGTATCAATTTGATATTTTTAAGTTTTATAATAAAAAAAGTTAATCTCAAGAACCCTCTGCCACACCTAGAGTTCTCCACTGGGTCAGGAAATTTACAAAAACCTTCCTCAGGAGTCCAGGCCAGCTTCTTAGGGCAGGGAAATGGCCTAGGATTCAGAGCAGATCTGTCCCTAGTGAGCCACTGGGGATACTGAACTAGGTTCCTATCACAGAGGGGTAGCAGCAGAAAAGTACTCCTTCAATTAAAACAAAATAAAACAGAAGTCCAAACAACAATCAAAACAGACTTTCATATAAATACTACCAGTCAAAACCCAACCCCCAAAGTATCTAGACCAATGATTTTTCAACAATTTTAGAAAGAGATTTTGTTTTTTTGGAACAAAGTCTTAAAATGAGTTCCAATAAATAAATGAATAAGTATTTTCAGTGTTACCCAAAATGTGAAAGATACCCAGAATTAAAACTAACTTCAATATGTCACCACAACATGGCATGCTATGTGTTTATATCTCAACTGACTATATTAAACTATTTTAAAGTTGACAATGGCATATGTATGCTACCCAACTTTACGTGTTGGACATACATAAGCCTGAAATTTCTTTTAAACGTCCAATATAGAGTTAATATTCTTATTCAGTGACATCTATATAAGACATTCAAATCTGTGCACAGAATGGAAAATGACACCATGAATGAGATCAAAAGACAAATGATATAATCTGGAGGGAAACATTCACAACACATACAAGACACACACACACACACACACACACACAATTGGGATTCCAGAAGGAGAAGAGAGAAAGCGATAGAAGACATTTTTAAAAAGATAATGGCGGGGGAAAGTGCTGTAGGCTGAGGAACATCAAATGCAAAGGCCCTGAGGCAGGAACAGGCTTCACCTGTGTGAGAAACAGAGAGAAGATATCAGAGTTGAAGCAGAGTGAGTTGGGTGTGTAAGGGGTGGGGAGAGTGGAATGAAGGGACCAAGTTCTATAAGACCTTCTTGGCCACGATTCCCTGAGACGATTCCAAATTTGTCAAAATAATAAGAGAAAACCTGCTTGATACCACTGACAAAGAAGACACTTTGAGGGAGACCTTCAAGATGGCAGAGGAGTAAGACATGGAGATCACCTTCATCCCCACAAATACATCAGAAATACATCTACATGTGGAACAACTCCTACAGAACACCTACTGAATGCTGGCAGAAAACCTGAGACTTCCTAAAAGGAACAGACACCCTCAGGCAACCTACACACAGAGGCGGGGCCAAATCCAAAGCTGAACCTCAGGAGCTGTGTGAACAAAAAAGGGAAAGGGAAATTTCTCCCAGCAGCCTCAGGAGCAGCAGATTAAATCCCCACAATCAACTTGATGTACCCTGCATCTCTGGAATACCTGAACAGACAACAAATCATCCCAAAATTGAAGCAGTAGACCGTGGGAGCAACTGTAGACTTGGGCTTTGCTTTCTGCATCTAATTTGTTTCTGGTTTTATGTTTATCTTAGTTTGGTATTTAGAGTTTATTATCATTGGTAGATTTGTTTATTGATTTGGTTGCTCTCTTCCTTTATTTTATATATATATATTTTTTTCCCTTTTTTCTTTTTGTGAGTGTGTATGTATATGCTTCTTTGTGTGATTTTGTCTGTATAGCTTTGCTTTTACCATTTGTCCTAGGGTTGTCTGTCCATTTTTTGTTTGTTTTTTTAGTATAGTTTTTAGTGCTTGTTATCATTGGTGGATTTGTTTATTGGTTTGGTTGCACTCTTCTTTCTTTTTATATGACTTTTTAATTTTTTTATTTTAATAACTTTATTTATTTTCTTTCTTTCTTTTTCTCCCTTTTTTTCTGAGCCGTGTGGCTGACAGGGTCTTGGGGCACTGGCCAGGTGTCAGGCCTGTGCCTCTGAGGTGGGAGAGCCAAGTTCAGGACATTGGTCCACCAGAGACCTCCCAGCTGCATGTAATATCAAACGACGAAAGCTCTCCCAGAGATCTCCATCTCAACACTAACACACAGCTCCACTCAACGACCAGCAAGCTACAGTGCTGGACACCCCATGCCAAAAAACTAGCAAGACAGGAACAAAACCCCACCTATTAACACAGAGGCTGCCTAAAATCACAATAAGGTCACAGACACCCCAAAACACACCACCAGACATGGTCCTGCCCACCAGAAGACAAGATCCAGCTTCATCCACCAGAACACAGCCACCAGTTCCCTCCAGCAGGAAGTTTACACAACCCACTGAACCAAGCTTACCCACTGGAGGCAGACACCAAAAACAACGGGAACTACGAACCTGCAGCCTGCAAAAAGGAGACCCCAAACACAGTAAGTTAAGCAAAATGAGAAGATAGAGAAACACACAGCAGATGAAGGAGCAAGGTAAAAACCCACCAGACCAAATAAATGAAGAGGAAACAGGCAGTCTACCTGAAAAAGAATTCAGAGTAATGATACTAAAGATGATCCAAAATCTTTGAAATAGAATGGAGAAAACACAAGAAACGCTTAACAAGGACCTAGAAGAACTAAAGAGTAAACAAACAGTGATGAACAACAAAATAAATGAAATTAAAAATTCTCTAGAAGGAATCAATAGCAGAATAACTGAGGCAGAAGAATGGATAAGTGACCTGGAAGATAAAATAGTGGAAGTAACTACCGCAGAGAAGAATAAAGAAAAAAGAATGAAAAGGACAGTCTCAGAGACCTCTAGGACAACATTAAACACACCAACATTCAAATTATAGGGGCGCCAGAAGAAGAAACAGAAAGGGACTGAGAAAATATTTGAAGAGATTATAGTTGAAAACTTCCCTAATATGGGAAAGGAAATAGTTAATCAACTCCAGGAAGAACAGAGAGTCCTATACAGGATAAATCCAAGGAGAAACACACCAAGACACATATGAATCAAACTATCAAAAATTAAATACAAAGAAAAAATATTAAAAGCAGCAAGGGAAAAACAACACATGACATACAATGCAATCCCCATAAGGTTAACAGCTGATCTTTCAGCAGAAACTCTGCTAGCCAGCAGGGAGTGGCAGGACATATTTAAAGTGATGAAAGGGAAAAACCTACAACCAAGATTACTCTACCCAGCAAGGATCTCATTCAGAGTCAATGGAGAAATTAAAATCTTTACAGACAAGCAAAGGCTAAGAGAATTCAACACCACCAAACCAGCTTTACATCAAATGCTAAAGGAACTTCCCTAGGCAGGAAACACAAGAGAAGGAAAAGACCTACAATAACAAACCCAAAACAATTAAGAAAATGGTAATAGAAACATACATATCAATAACTACCTTAAATGTAAATGGATTAAATGCTCCAATGAAAAGACATAGACTGGCTGAACGGACATAAAAACAAGACCCATATAGATGCTGTCTACAAGAGACCCACTTCAGAACTAGGGACACATACAGACTGAAAGTGAGGGGATGGAAAAAGATATTGCATGCAAATGGAAATCACAAGAAAGCTGGAGTAGCAATTCTCATATCAGACAAAATAGACTTTAAAATAAAGACTATTACAAGAGACAAAGAAGGACACTACATAATGATCAAGGGATCAATCCAAGAAGAAGACATCACAATTGTAAATATTGATGCACCCAACATAGGAGCACCTCAATACATAAAGCAAATAGTAACAGTCATAAAAGGGGAAATCGACAGTAACACAATAATACTGGGGGACTTAAACACCCCACTTTCACCAATGGACAGATCAACCAAAATGAAAATAAATAAGGAAACACAAGCTTTAAATGATACATTAAACAGATGGACTTGATATTTATAGGACATTCCATCCAAAAACAACAGAATACACTTTCTTCTTAAGTGCTCATGGAACATTCTCCAGGATAGATCATATGTTGGGTCACAAATCAAGCCTTCATAAATTTAAGAAAACTGAAATCATATCAAGTATCTTTTCCAACCACAACACTATGAGACTAGATATCAATTACAGGAAAAAATCTGTAAAAAATACAAACACATGGAGACTAAACAATACACTACTAAATAACCATGAGATCACTGAAGAAATCAAAGAGGAAACCAAAAAATACCTAGAAACAGATGACAAGGAAAACACAATAACCCAAAACCTATGGGATGCAGCAAAAGCAGTTCTAAGAGGGAAGTTTATAGCAATACAATCCCACCTCAAGAAACAAGAAAAATCTCAAATAAACAATCTAACGTTACATCTAAAGCAATTAGAGAAAGACGAACAAAAAAACCCCAAAGTTAGCAGAAGGAAAGAAATCATAAAGATCAGATCAGAAATAAATAAAAAAGAAATGAAGGAAACAAGAGAAAAGATCAATAAAACTAAAAGTTGGTTCTTTGAGAAAATAAACAAAATTGATAAACCATTAGCCAGACTCATCAAGAAAAAAAAAAGGGAGAAGACTCAAATCAACAGAATTAGAAATGAAAAAGAGGGCCTCCCTGGTGGCGCAAGTGGTTGAGAGTCCGCCTGTCGATGCAGGGGATACGGGTTCGTGCCCCGGTCTGGGAGGATCCCATATGCCGCGGAGCGGCTGGGCCCGTGAGCCATGGCCGCTGAGCCTGCGCGTCCGGAGCCTGCGCATCCGGAGCCTGTGCTCCGCAACGGGGGAGGCCACAACAGTGAGAGGCCCGCATACTGCAAAAAAAAAAAAAAAAAAAAAAGAAATGAAAAAGGAGAAGTAACAATTGACACTGCAGAAATAAAAAGGATCATAAGAGATTACTACAAGCAACTCTATGCCAATAAAATGGACACCCTGGAAGAAATGGACACATTCTTAGAAAAGCACAACCTTCTGAGACTGAATCAAAAAGAAATAGAAAATATTAAGAGACCAATCACAAGCACTGAAATTGAGACTGTGATTAAAAATCTTCCAATAAACAAAAGTCCAGGACCAGATGGCTTCACAGGTGAATTCTATCAAACATTTAGAGAAGAGCTAACACCTATCCTTCTCAAACTCTTCCAAAATATAGCAGAGGGAGGAACACTCCCAAACTCATTCTACGAGGCCACCATCACCCCGATACTAAAACCAGACAGAGATATCACAGAAAAAGAAAACTACAGGCCAATATCACTGATGAACATAGATGCAAAAATCCTCAACAAAATACTAGCAAACAGAATCCAACAGCACATTAAAAGGATCATACACCATGATCAAGTGGGGTTTATCCCAGGAATGCAAGGTTTCTCCAATATATGCAAATCAATCAATGTGATAAACCATATAAACAAATTGAAGGAGAAAAATCATATGATCATCTCAATAGATGCAGAAAAAGCTTTTGACAAAATTCAACATCCATTTATGATAAAAAAAAAACCCTCCAGAAAGTAGGCATAGAGGGAACTTACCTCAACATAATAAAGGCCATAAATGACAAACCCACAGCCAAAATTGTTCTCAGTGGTGAAAAATTGAAACCATTTCTTCTAAGATCAGGAACAAGACAAGGTTGTACACTCTCACCACTATTATTCAACATAGTTTTGGAAGTTGTAGCCACAGCAATCCGAGAAGAAAAGGAAATAAAAGGAATCCAAATTGGAAAAGAAGACATAAAGCTGTCACTGTTTACAGACGACATGATACTATACATAGAGAATCCTAAAGATGCTACCAGAAAACTACTAGAGATAATGAATGAATTTGGTAAAGTAGCAGGATACAAAATTAATGTACAGAAATCTGTTGCATTCCTATACACTAATGATGAAAAATCTGAAAGATAAATTAAGGAAACATTCCCATTTACCACTGCAACAAAAAGAATAAAATACCTAAGGAATAAACCTATGTAAGGAGACAAAAGACCTGTATGCAGAAAACTATAAGACACTGATGAAAGAAATTAAAGATGAAACAAACAGATATACAGGAGAAATATACCATGTTCTTAGATTGGAAGAATCAATATTGTGAAAATGACTATACTACCCAAAGCAATCTGCAGATTCAATGCAATCCCTATCAAAGTACCACTGGCATTTTTCACAGAACTAGAACAAAAAATTTCACAATTTGTATGGAAACACAAAAGACCCTGAATAGCCAAAGCAATCTTGGGAAAGAAAAATGGAGCTGGAGGAATCAGGCTCCTGGACTTCAGACTATACTACAAAGCTACAGTAATCAAGACAGCATGGCACTGGCACAAAAACAGAAATATAGATCAATGGAACAGGATAGAAAGCCCAGATATAAACCCACGCACATATGGTCACCTTATTTTTGATAAAGGAGACAAGAATATAAAACGGAGAAAAGATAGCCTCTTCAATAAGTGGTCCTGGGAAAACTGGAGAGCTACATGTAAAAGAATGAAATTAGAACACTTCCAAAAACCATATACGAAAATAAACTCAAAATGGATTAAAGACCTCACTCTAAGGCCAGACACTCTAAAAATCTTTTTTTTTTTTTTTTTTTTTTTTTTGTGGTACGCGGGCCTCTCAATGTTGTGGCCTCTCCCATTGCGGAGCACAGGCTCTGGACGCGCTGGCTCAGCAGCCATGGCTCACAGGCCCAGCCGCTCCATGGCATGTGTGATCTTCCCAGACCAGGGCATGAACCCATGTCCCCTGAATCAGCAGGAGGACTCTCAACCACTGCGCCACCAGGGAAGCCCTCTAAAACTCTTAGAAGAAAACATAGGCAGAACACTCTATGACATAAATCACAGCAAGATCCTTTTTGACCCATCTCCTAGAGAAATGGAAATAAAAACAAACAAAAAAATATGGGACCTAATGAAACTTAAAAGCTTTTGCACAGCAAAGGAAACCATAAAGAAGATGAAAAGACAACCCTCAGAATGGGAGAAAATATTTGCAAATGAAGCAACAGACAAAGTATTAACCTCCAAAATTTATAAGCGGCTCATGCAGCTCAATATCAAAAAATCAAACAACCCAATCCAAAAATGGGCAGAAGACCTAAATAGACATTTTTTTTCAAAGAAGATATACAGATTGCCAAAATACACATGAAAGGATGCTCAATATCACTAATCATTAGAGAAATGCAAATCGAAACTTCAATGAGGTAACACTTCACACCAATCAGAATGGCCATCATGAAAAACTCTGGAAACAATAAATGCTGGAGAGGGTGTGGAGAAAAGGGAACCCTCTTGCACTTTTGGTGGGAAGGTAAATTGATACAGCCACTATGGAGAACAGTATGGTGGGTCCTTTAAAAACTAAAAGAGAACTACCATACGACCCAACAATCCCACTACTGGACATATACCCTGAGAACACCATAATTCAAAAAGAGTCATGTACCAAAATGTTCAATGCAGCTCTATTTACAATAGCCAGAACATTGAAGCAACCTAAATGCCCACTGACCAGTGAATGGATAAAGAAGGTGTGGCACATATATAAAATGGAATATTACTCAGCCATAAAAAGAAACAAAATTGAGTTATTTGTAGTGAGGTGGACGGACCTAGAGACTGTCATACAGAGTGAAGTAAGTCAGAAAGAAAAAACAAATACTGTATGCTAACACATATATGTGGAATCTTAAAAAAAAAAAGTTTCTGAAGAACATAGGCGCAGGACAGGAATAAAGACGCAGACATAGAGAATGGACTTGAGGACACAGGGAGGGGGAAGGGTAAGCTGGGACGAAGCGAGAGAGTGGCATGGACATATATATACTACCAAATGTAAAATAGCTAGCTAGTGGGAAGCAGCCGCATGGCACAGGGAGATCAGCTCGGTGCTTTGTGTCCGCCTAGAGGGGTGGGATAGGGAGGGTGGGAGGGAGACGCAAGAGGGAGGGGATATGAATGTATGTATATGTATAGCTGATTCACTTTGTTATACAGTAGAAACTAACACACCATTGTAAAGCAATTATACTCCAATAAAGATGTTAAAAAAAAATAATAATGGCGGGACTTCCCTGGTGGTCCAGTGGCTGAGACTCCAGTGTCCCAGTGCAGGGGGCCTGGGTTCAGTCCCTGGTTGTCTAACTAGATCCTGCATGCCACAGCTAAAGATCCTGCCTGCCGCAACTAAGACCCGGTGCAGCCAAATAAATAAATAAATAAATATTAAAAAAAAAAAAAGTTAATGGCTGGGGACTTCCCTGGCGGTCCAATGGTTAGAACTTCACCTTCCAATGCAGGGCGTGTGGGTTCAATCCCTGCTCACGGAGCTAAGATCCTACATGCCTCAGGGCCAAAAAACCAAAACATGAAACAGAAGCAATATTTTAACAAATTCAATAAAGACTTTAAAAATGGTCCACATCTAAAAAAAAAATCTTAAAAAATATAGATAATGGCTGAAACTTTCCAAAAATTTTGAAAGATATCAACTCACAGATACAAGATTAGCAAACTCCAAACAAGCTGAAAACAAAGAAATCCACTCTTAGACACATTATAGAGCCAAACTGCTGAGAACAAACAAACAAATAAAAACAGAAAATCTTGAAAGCAAATGAGGCCTCAAAAGGGTGGGAGAGAGGACCTATTTCATATAAGGAAAAAATAATAAGAATGACAACTAGCTTCTCATAAGAAATAGTGGCCAGAAGACATTGGTATGACATTTTTATGTGCTGAAAGAAAAAAAAAACCCTGCTAATTCCAAATTCTATATCCAGTGAATAAATCCTTCAAAAGTGAAAGTAAAATAAAGACATTTTTGGACAGACAAAAGCTGAAAGAATTTGTTTGCAGCAGACCTGTACTACATGAAACACAAAGAGAAGTTGTGTAGGCTGAAGAGAAGTTGTATTAGAAGAAAACCTGGTTCTTCAGGAAGGAATAAAGAATTCCAGAAAGAGAAAACGTGTCAGTATATCAAACATTATTTTTAAAATTTTCATATATGTGCATGTATGTATAGATTTCTTTAAAATACTTTTACTCTTTTTTTTTTTTTTTTTTTTTTTTGCAGTACGCGGGCCTCTCACTGCTGTGGCTTCTCCCGTTGCGGAGCACAGGCTCCGGACGTGCAGCCTCAGTGGCCATGGCTCACGGGCCTAGCCGCTCCGTGGCATGTGGGATCTTCCCTGACCGGGGAACGAACCCGTGTCCCCTGCATCGGCAGGCGGACTCTCAACCACTGCGCCACCAGGGAAGCCCACTTTTACTCTTTTAAAGTAAAGTAATAACAACGCATTGTGGGGTGTATAGAATAGGTGAAAGTACTGTAAATGAGAACAAGAACATATAGGGTTAGGGATAGTAACTGGAAGTTTAGTATTCTGAGAACAGAGAGAATGGAAGGAAGGCAATGTTTGTAGAAATTATCAGCAAGAGCCAAAGAAACATAAGCATCCTCAGATTGAATAAGTGCCACCACCACAACCACAAAACGCCCAAGTACTCAAAAGGATATTTTAAAAACTCAATCTATAGACCTCATAGTGAAATTTTAGAGCCTCAAAGAAAATACCAAAAAAACCCTACTTTTTAAGAGCAAAAAATTTTTTTTAAATCTTCAGAAATTCAAGCCTCAGAAAATTTAGCACTCACAGATGATCTTCTAAAGAAACACTACAGAACATACTCCAAACAAGGGACAAATGAACACAGCCAAAGGAGTGGGATTTAAGAAAAATTTGTAAGTAAAGAATACAGTAAACGAATTAATTCTAAAATGAGTATTTATTCCAAAAACAAAAAAACTTTGTCAGAGCATTTTAGAAGTAACCTTCTGGATTATATGAACATTGAAAGTGGAGAAAGCTCAAAGAGAAGTAAAGGTTCTTGTCTTCGTCCAGAGGAATATAGATTAACTGATTAACTCTTGTCTTTATTATAAAAACATATGTTCACGTGTATGTAATAAAAACTGAAATGTGGGCTTCCCTGGTGGCGCAGTGTTTGAGAGTCCGCCTGCCGATGCAGGGAACACGGGTTTGTGCCCCGGTCCGGGAAGATCCCACATGCCGCGGAGCGGCTAGGCCCGTGAGCCATGGCCGCTGAGCCTGCATGTCCGGAGCCTGTGCTCCGCAACGGGAGAGGCCATAGCAGTGAGAGGCCCGCGTACCGCAAAAAAAAAAAAAAAAAAACACAAACCCCTGAAATGTAAAAAATAATAGAATTGGAGTATATAACTTTAAACCAATAGAAGAAAAAATGGAACAAAGAGCACAGACTAGTTTTATTTTTTAAAAGCATAGAAAAGTATATAGAAGTATAATATCAGTGTCTATGTGTATGTCTCTGTGTAAACAGTATGTGTGTCTGTGTGTGTGTGTCTGGTATGCATCTATGTGTATACATCTGGTCTGTATGTGGGTACATACTTTTTTTCCTTCACAAAAATAGAATCATACTGTACTATTTTGCCTTTTCTATGCCATAAATGTTGTAGTCAACTTAACTGTCAAACAATCTTGAGGGGCACAAAGCCAGGAGGCTTGATCATCCTGGGACCGCCAGCTCACTACCAATGGTCCTGGGAGAAATAGTGCAAGTGGGAAAGTTGCCTGCTTTTCCCCGAGGAACAGCACTGGAGATAAGCTGCTAACATTGGGCATAGATCCTGAGCAGAAATATCACTAGTTCCAGCCCTTTCACAGGGAGGAGAGGTCCTGGTGAAGGAAAAGAAGGTGGCTCAGGTTCCTACATCTTGATCAACTGGGCAGTACAGTCCAATGATTCAGAGCATTCTCCCCAGAGACAGACTGCCCTGTCTGTTGGGTTCAAGTACCAACTCTATCCCTTCCAAGCCTGTGACTTTTAGGCAGGTCACTTAATCTTTCTGTACCTCTGTTTCCTCATCTGTAAAACGGTGATAATATTGGAGCCTCCCTAATAGGGGCATGGTGAGGATTAAAGATGTAAATCACTCAAAGAGTGCCTCATAAACAGTGTTCAGTGAACTTGGTGTCGAGGACTCAGGGGAAGTACACAGAGGTGTGAATGAGGCAGGATGAGACATGGGCTGATGTTTGTTGGGGCTGAGTGATGGGCACACAGAGCTCTACTTGTAGGGTTTGTTCAAATTCTCTATAATAAAAGTGCTTTGTAAAAAAACAGTCTATAAATATTAACTGTTATAATAGTCAGTGCCAAGGAAACAGCACGGCTTCACTGCAGTCACAATTTTGTTAAAACAAGAAAGATAAGGTGTCAGTACACAAAGCAGTTGTTAGACAACGATACAAATGTCATCTATTCTTGCTATGGTGTGATCTTAGAGGCTTTGGCAAAGTGTTGACCCTCCTGCCCCTCCCTCACACCCTAAAACTCTCTGAGGCAGCCTCATGGATGCCTGAAATATTTTTATTAAAACCTTAGCTTAAGTTTTTATAACCCAGTCAAAAAGCAGGGGTGGGATGGTGGGAGAGCAGTAGGAGGGAGAACTAAATAGCTAAAGCAAAGCTGTTATGCATTGTCCTTCTAAAACACACTTAAATGTTGATTCTCTTCAGAGGCTAGAATTTGATGGGAAGGAAACTGACACAGAATGAGGAGGCAAAAGGGAGGTGGGGCCGCAGGAAGGGAGTGGGACCCAGGTAGGGAAGCAGACCTTTTTGTCCAAATGGGCTTTATGTCAGCCCTAAAAGAAGCACAAGAAATTGCTGCAGGAAAGATGAAAAGGGCTTTCTTAGTCTTGGTACACAACGTGCGGTGCCTGAACCAGCAGTCCCCGTATCCACTGGGAGCTTGTAGGACATACAGAAACTCAGCACCACCACAGACCTGGTGAGCCAGACCATGTATTTTAACAAAGTCCCAGGTAATTCTCAAGCACATTAAAGTGTGAGAATTTCACTGCCTAACCCAGGACCTAGACATGATTGGCCCTTAGTAAATGTCTGAATAGATAGCTGTTGAACAGATAGAGAAAAACAGTGCTAGCTATGCTTTTATTCAGCGATCCTGCATTCATTCTGCATCCACAGGGTGTACACAATTGTGTAAGACTGTGGTTCTTTGGTTCTCAGCCTTGGTTGTAAGTTAGAATCACCCAGGGTGCTATTAACAACAGCTGTGCAGGTCCCATCTCCAGAGATTCTGATTCAATTGGTCTGGAAGGGACTTAGTCTAAGATGACTTCTTTTTTTGCAAGACACTGTACCAAGTAATAGGACTCCCTGGTGAAGAACCAGGGATGAGCCATTGAGGTCACTCTTGCTGAAGACAAAGGCAACAAAGATATCAAGAGTCAATACCTACAGGAGGAGAATATTTATCCCCAAGGAGAATTGTCTTTTTTCCTGCAGATGTCCCAGAATATATGAAAATATAGCTTGTTAGAGTGGGTGGTTGGAGGGGAAGGAGGCTGATGAGTCTGTGATGGGTTTTATACTGTTTGACAATTTTCCAAATAGATTAACCTGTTGCCTGAGTCATGACCCCTTAGGGATATGTTTCCTCTAGGTTCTTTCTCTCCTCCTACCCCTTGACCCCAACACACACACATATGGGGGTCAAAAATTGTCACACAGAACCTGGGTAACCTCAACTTTTAGTAAGCCTCCTTTCTTTGGCTTCCTTAAGCTCAGGGAGGTTAAGCAGAGCAAAACTGTCAATCAGCCTTGAAGCTGTGCCGTATGTGGCTGTCTCTGAAGCAACCTCCAATGTGTGGATTTGAGTCAATCCCTTTCTGGTTGGGAACTACTTACTTCTGGACCACTCCACCAGTAAAAAGGTGACCTTTAGCATAACTGGTCCAATTACACCCCTTAGCATCCACCATCAGAAAATTTAATAATCATATCATCCCTCTCTCTCTCTCTAACTTGACTTAATTAAAATTACACCCATTTCAAGATAAAGACAACGGGTAGGTGACACTTGGGCCATGGCCTGACTGTGCACTGTCTTCTCATTAGAAACTTTTAGTGAAAAGCACAAATGTCTTCACAATAATTCAGAATTCATCAAGGCGATTCAGACAACTCAATCCTTTGTCCTTACGGGTCACACTCAGGGAGAAGAAAAATGGGAAAATGAATGATGAGTGAACAGTCAAAACTAAGTCCAAGTTAAAAAGAAGTAAATTAATACACAAAAGGTACAACTTGTGTTGAAGGCACATCTGTAGGTGAAATTAGCTCTGACTTCCAAATGCTCTGATCAGTTTGAGCATGTGAAAACTTCTAAGGGCATGAAATGCCTGCACTTAGGTGGCATCACGGAAGGAAGGGATGTGATTAAACTCCAGGCTGCCTGTCAGAGATGTTCCAATCTCTCCTCACTTGAGATACTTCTATGAAGTTTTCGCATGAGAGCAGGCTGTCACGTTTGGGAAGAGACAGCACCCTCGTGCTAACTCCTCCTCCCTTTGATGTTTGTAGAACTTGGCCATTAAAATATGCTTTGGGCTAAAACTCAGCAGGCAAGTTTCCAGTCCAGGAACAGCTTTGACAAAATTTTAATAAAATTAGAACCAGATTGGCATGAGGGATTTGAGTTAGAGAAAAGTTTATCTATATATGTAGATAGACATGTGAGGAAGGCCAAACTCTCATTGTGGAATGAATATTACATAGCAGTAACTCTTGGCCTGCTGGCATTTTGCACACAACTACTAGTGTCCTTGATCCATGAATAAGGTAAGAGATTATGAGTTTTCTTAGGCATTGTTAAGGCATTTGAAACATCCTATGCTTGGGTGAATTTTGCTAACTTCAGTATTGTTTTGTACCAGCTGCCTAAAGTGCGTTAAAATCTTTAAAAAGAGCAAAAGGTATTTTAAATCTTTTTTAAAAAAGTGCGGCATTTGATTGTTTTGTTTTAAATTAACAGAGTAATTACATTGTTTGAAAACACAAAAGTGTTTTCTTGTGAAACCTTAGTTTTGTAATATTTAACCTTTCTACATGATTCTTGGTACTTTAAGCAAAGATTGGCTTACTTCTAAATACGGGCACCAAACATACCTCTGTGCCTACTGTAAGAAATGTGGAGCAGAAGCAAAAAGAACTACAATCCTGCAGCCTGTGGAACAAAAACAACACTTACAGAAAGATAGACAAGATGAAAAGGCAGAGGGCTATGTACCAGATGAAGGAACAAGATAAAACCCCAGAAAAACAACTAAATGAAGTGGAGATAGGCAACCTTCCAGAAAAACAATTCAAAATAATGATAGTGAAGATGATCCAGGACCTCGGAAAAACAATGGAGGCAAAGATTGAGAAGATGCAAGAAATGTTTAACAAAGACCTAGAAGAATTAAACAACAAACAGAGATGAACAATACAATAACTAAAATGAAAACTACACTAGAAGGAATCAATAGGAGAATACCTGAGGCAGAAGAATGGATAAGTGACCTGGAAGACAGAATGGTGGAATTCACTGCTGCGGAACAGAATAAAGAAAAAAGAATGAGGGCTTTTCTGGTGGCGCAGTGGATGGGGGTCCGCCTGCTGATGCAGGGGACACGGGTTCATGCCCCAGTCTGGGAAGATCCCACATGCCGCAGAGCGGCTGGGCCCGTGGGCCATGGTCACTGGGCCTTTTCGTCCGGAGCCTGTGCTCTGCAGCGGGAGAGGCCGCAACAGTGGGAGGCCTGCGTACCGTGAAAAAAAAAAACAACAAAAAAAGAAAAAAGAATGAAAAGAAATGAAGACAGCCTAAGAGACCTCGGGAACAACATTAAATGCAACAACATTCTCATTATAGGGGTCCCAGAAGGAGAAGAGAGAGAGAAAGGACCTGAGAAAATACTTGAAGAGATTATAGTCAAAAACTTCCCTAACATGGGAAAGGAAATAGCTAGTCCAGAAAGCACAGACAGTCCCATACAGGATAAACCCAAGGAGAAACACACTGAGACACATAGTAATCAAACTGGCAAAAATTAAAGGCAAAGAAAAATGATCGTAAGCAGCAAGGGAAAAATGAAGAATAACATACAAGTGAAGTCCCATAAGGTTAACAGCTGATTTCTCAGCAGAAACGCTACAAGCCAGAGGGAGTGACATGATATACTTAAAGTGATGAAAGGGAAGAACCTACAACCAAGATTACTCTACCCAGCAAAGATCTCATTCAGATTCAATGGAGAAATCAGAAGTTTTACAGACAAGCAAAACTAAGAGAATTCAGTACCCCCAAACCAGCTCTACAACAAATGCTAAAGGAACTTCTCTAAGTGGGAAACACAAGAGAAGAAAAGGTACTACAAAAACAACCCAGGGCTTCCCTGGTGGCACAGTGGTTGAGAGTCTGCCTGCTGACGCAGGGGACACAGGTTCGTGCCCCAGTCCAGGAAGATCCCACATGACGCGGAGTGGCTGGGCCCATGAGCCATGGCCGCTGAGCCTGCACATCCACAGCCTGTGCTCTGCAACAGGAGAGGCCACGACAGTGAGAGGTCCACGTACCGCAAAAAAAAAAAAAAAAAACCCGAAACAATGAAGAAAATGGTCATAGGAACATACATATCGATAATTACCTTAAACATGAATGGATTAAATGTTCCAACCAAAAGACACAGGCTTACTGAATGGATACAAAAACAAGACCCATCTATATGCTGTCTACAAGAGACCCACTTCATACCCAGGGACACATACAGACTGAAAGTGAGGGGATGGAAAAAGATATTTCATGCAAATGAAAATCCAAAGAAAGCTGGAGTAGCTATACTCATATCAGATAAAATAGACTTTAAAATAAAGAACGTTACAAGAGACAGGAAGGACACTATATAATGATCAAGGGATCAATCCAAGAAGCAGATATAACAATTATAAATATATATGCACCCAACATAGGAGCACCTCAATACATAAGGCAAATGCTAACAGCTATAAAAGAGGAAATCGACAGTAACACAATAATAGTGGGGGACTTTAACACTTCACTTCCACTAGTGGACAGATCATCCAAGATGAAAATAAATAAGGAAACAGAAGCTTTAAATGACACAATAGACCAGGCAGATTTAATTGATATTTATAGGACATTCCATCCAAAAACAGCAGATTACACTTTCTTCTCAAGTGTGCACAGAACATTCTCCAGGATAAATCACATCTTGGGTCACAAATCAAGCCTCAGTATATTTAAGAAAATTGAAAACATATCCAGCATCTTTTCTGACCACAATGCTTTGAGATTAGAAATGAATTACAAGGAAAAAAACGTAAAAACACAAACACATGGAGGCTAAACAATACATTACTAAATAATCAAAATATCACTTAAGAAATCAAAGAGGAAATCAAAAAATACCTAGAGACAAATGACAATGAAAACAAAATGATCCAAAACCTATGGGATGCAGCAAAACCAGTTCTCTAAGAGGGAAGTTTATAGCTATGCAAGCCTATCTCAAGAAACAAGAAAAACCTCAAGGAAACAATCTAACCTTACACCTAAAGGAACTAGAGTAAGAAGAACAAACAAAACCCAAAGTTAGCAGAAGGAAAGAAATCATAAATATCAGAGCAGAAATAAATGAAATAGAAACAAAGAAAACAATAGAAAAGATCAATAAAACTAAAAGCTGGTTCTTTGAGAAGATAAACAAAATTGATAAATCATTAGCCAGACTCATCAAGAAAAAGAGGGAGAGGACTCAAATCAATAAAATTAGAAATGAAAAAGGAGAAGTTACAACGGACACCACAGAAATACAAAGCATCCTAAGAGACTACTACAAGCAACTCTATGCCAATAAAATGGACAACCTGGAAGAACTGGACAAATTCTTAGAAAGGTATAACCCTCCAAGACTGAACCAGGAAGAAACAGAAAATATGAACAGAGCAGTCACAAGGAATGAAATTGAAACTGTGATTAAAAATCTTCCAACAGGGCTTCCCTGGTGGCGCAGTGGTTGAGAGTCCGCCTGCCGATGCAGGGGACACGGGTTCGTGTCCCGGTCCGGGAGGATCCCACGTGCCGCGGAGCAGCTGGGCCCGTGAGCCATGGCTGCTGAGCCTGCGTGTCCGGAGCCTGTGCTCCACAACGGGAGAGGCCACAACAGTGAGAGGCCCGCGTACCGCCAAAAAAAAAAAAAAAAAATCTTCCAACAAACAAAAGTCTAGGACCAGATGGCTTCACAGGTGAATTCTATCAAACATTTAGAGAAGAGCTAACACCCATCCTTCTCAAACTCTTCCAAAAAATTGCAGTTAGGAACACTCCCAAACTCATTCTATGAGGCCACCATCACCCTGATACCAAAACCAGACAAAGATACTACAAAAAAAGAAAATTACAGACCAATATCACTGATGAATATAGAGGCAAAAGTCCTCAACAAAATACTAGCAAACAGAATCCAACAACACATTAAAAGGATCATACACCATGATCAAGTGGGATTTATCCCAGGGATGCAGGGATTCTTCAGTATACACAAATCAATCAATGTGATACACCATATTAACAAATTGAAGAAGAAAAACCATTTGATCATGTCAATAGATGCAGAAAAAGCTTTTGACAAAATTCAACACCCATTTATGATAAAAACTCTCCAGAAGGTGGGCATAGAGGGAACCTACCTCAACATAATAAAGGCCATATACGACAAACCCACAGCAAACATCATTCTCAATGGTGAAAAACTGAAAGCATTTCCTCTAAGATCAGGAACAAGACAAGGATGTCCACTCTCACCACTATTATTCAACATAGTTTTGGAAGGCCTAGCCACAGCAATCAGAGAAGAAAAAGAAATAAAAGGAATACAAATTGGAAAAGAAGAAGTAAAACTGTCATTGTTTGCAAATGACATGATACTATACATAGGGAATCCTAAAAATGCCACCAGAAAACTAGTAGAGCTAATCAATGAATTTGGTAAAGTTGCAGGATACAAAATTAATGCACAGAAATCTCTTGCATTCCCATACACTAATGATGAAAAATCTGAAAGAAAAATTATGGAGATACTCCCATTTACCATTGCAACAAAAAGAATAAAATACCTAGGAATAAACCTACCTAGGGAGACAAAAGACCTGTATGCAGAAAACTATAAGACATTGATGAAAGAAATTAAAGATGATACTAACAGACGGAGAGATATACCATGTTCTTAGATTGGAAGAATCAATATTGTGAAAATGACTATACTACCCAAAGCAATCTACAGATTCAATGCAATCCCTATCAAATGGCATTTTTTACAGAACTAGAGCAAATCATCTTAAAATTTGTATGGAGACACAAAAGACCCTGAATAGCCAAAGGAGTCTTGAGGGAAAAAAACGGCACTGGAGGAATCAGACTCCCTGTCTTCAGACTATAGTACAAAGCTACAGTAATTATGACAATATGGTACTGGAACAAAAACAGAAACACAGATCCATGGAACAAGATAGAAAGCCCAGAGATAAACCCACGCATCTATGGTCAACTAATCTATGACAAAGAAGGCAAATATATACAATGGAGAAAAGACAGTCTCTTCAATAAGTGGTGCTGGGAAAACTAGACAGCTACATGTAAAAGAATGAAATGAGAACACTCCCTAACACCATACACAAAAATAAACTAAAAATGGATTCGAGACTTAAATCTAAGATCGGACACTATAAAACTCTTAGAGGACAACACAGGAAGAACACTCTTTGACATAAATCACAGCAAGATCTTTTTTGATCCACCTCCTAGAGTAATGGAAATAAAAACAAAAATAAACAAATGGGACCTAACGAAACTGAAAAGCTTTTGCACAGCAAAGGAAACCATAAAAAAGACGAAAAGGCAACCCTCAGAATGGGAGAAAATATTCGCAACTGAATCAACGGACAAAGGGTTAATCTCCAAAATATATGAACAGCTCATGCAGCTCAATATTAAAGAAACAAACAACCCAATCCCAAAGTGGGCAGAAGACCTAAATAGACATTTCTCCAAAGAAGACATACAGTAGGCCAGGAAGCACATGAAAAGCTGCTCAACATCACTAATTATTAGAGAAATGCAAATCAAAACTACAATGAGGTATCACCTCATACCAGTTACAATGGGCATCATCAGAAAATCTATAAACAACAAATGCTGGAGAGGGTGTGGAGAAAAGGGAACCCTCTTGTACTGTTGGTGGGAATGTAAATTGATACAGCCCCTATGGAGAACAGTATGGAGGTTCCTTAAAAAACTAAAAATAGAATTACCATATGATCCAACAATCCCACTACTGGGCATATACCCAGAGAAAATTATAATTCAAAAAGACACATGCAGGCTTCCCTGGTGGCGCAGTGGTTGAGAGTCCGCCCGCCGATGCAGGTGACGTGGGTTCGTGCCCCGGTCCGGGAGGATCCCACGTGCCGTGGAGCGGCTGGGCCCGTGAGCCATGGCGGCTGAGCCTGCGTGTCCGGAGCCTGTGCTCCGCAGGGGGAGAGACCACAGCGGTGAGAGGCCCACGTACCGCAAAAAAAAAAAAAAAAAAAAAAAAAAGACACGTGCACCACAACGTTCACTGCAGCACTATTTACAATAGCCAGGTCATGGAAGCAACCTAAATGCCCATCGACAGCCGAATGGATAAAGAAGTTGTGGTATATATATACAGTGGAATATTATTCAGCCATATAAAGGAACGAAATTGGGTCATTTGTTGAGAGGGGGATGGATCTAGAGACTGTCATACAGAGTGAAGTAAGTCAGAAAGAGAAAAACAAATATCGTATATTAACACAGCTATGTGGAACCTAGAAAAATGGTACAGATGAACCGGTTTGCAGGGCAGAAGTTGAGACACAGATGTGTAGAACAAATGTATGGACACCAAAGGGGGAGAACCGTGGTGGGGTGGGGATGGTGGTGTGCTGAATTGGGCGATTGGGACTGACATGTATACACTGATGTGTATAAAACTGATGACTAATAAGAACCTGCAGTATTAAAAAAAAAAAGAAATGTGGTGGCAGGTGCTGCACTGTATTCAAGAACATAGGAACAAAGATCAGAAAACCTCAAAATATTTAATCCATCCATTCAGCTCCTTTTGCCACTCTCCTTCCATATGCCTACACCACACTGGGGAAATGCGGGCTGTAGTCCTGTCCCCTATAATTTATTAGGAATCTTTCAGTCACTTTGAGCCCTGTCTCACATACTCAATATGCTACCAACACCTTACAGAGAAGCACTGGAAGCTTCATCTCTAACTTAGTCTTATCTAAAAGGTTATTAAACAGAAGCAACCATTTGACATATACAATAAAGACCCTCCAATGACTTTTTCAAGTATGCCTTATAGATGTATTATGCCAACAAAGACTGAAAGATCCTCAAAAAAATGCCTCATTTATGTCCTGTTCTCCTTGGCCCAGTTGTTCATTTCATGAAGGTCAAAGAGAAACCATGTTCTAAGAATGCTATGCAAATTATCTAAAATTAGTGTGAGCCTATTTTTACCTTGCCAACCCCTACTCTACTGATGCTAAAAAAAAAAAAAATCAGAGACTATAAGCAGTCTGGCTCCCATGGACACCTGTAGCCTAGTACCAATGAAGAAACATATTTGCTAAATACTTTTCTTTTCAAAACTAGAACCACGCAATTACTATTTGATCCTTTTGGGGTTCAAACTGCAATAATAACATTAAAGTGGTTTTTGTTTTGTTTTTAATGCACAAAGGAGCCAACTCTACAGTCTTGGTTTAATACATATTTTCTTCCTGCACTAGCAGATTTATTTTGTGTATTTATGTATTTTTATTCCATTTTTCCTGATATCATAGATACAGGGAGTATGCTTAATCTCTGAAATGCATTGCAATGCCAGAGCTAAATAGCAGTGAAAGCCTTCCAAGATAAGCTCTCCTAAAAGCACATGCTCACTTTTTAGGTCAGCTCTTCTCCGTAAAGTGTGTACTGACTCCTAAAAGAAAATTTTTGTTTAACATTTCCTGGTTTTTGTCTCCAGGAGATCATTTTGCATAAATGTTGTAACTACTTTGGGTCAAGGTCAGGAAAATCCTCATTGTGAGTCTTTTGGGTATGTTTCATTTCCTGGGTGTATTTTGAGAGCTGACTGGTTGTCCTGACTTGACAAAACTCTATCAGTTGATTGTTTTCTTCCCATTGCATTTTGGACCAGAACCCTCAAGACCTCATGTGCCCATTAGTCCCTGCCCAGGGCCTAAGGTCAGATGACTTCCCACAGAACCAAACAGGGAGAAAACAAAACAAAACAAAACAAAACTCACTGAGCCCTATGGCAGAGGAAAAAGAGGGATGTTCCACTTTCAGAGCAGCTTAAACTAGACTGTGTTCCCACAGTGCAATAAGAATCCTTCCTACATCAAGCACATGTTCTGTTCAAAAGAACTACGGCAGGTGGTCTTTTGGCATCAGTATGCTTAGCTTGTGGCGTATAGTAGATGAGATGTGATCCCTGATCTTAGATTGCCTTCAATCTAGTTTAGGAAATAAGCTACAGACACATAAAATGACCAGCAAATTGCTGGCAAACAGGAGCTAAGATGTCTGTCTGAGGGCTAGCTAATAAAACACACCAAATCTATTTTTCAAAAACTTCTCAGTTCCTAACGGCTCATCACAAAGTTATCTACCATAAACACAGCATCCCTAATAATAGCCTTTGTCTCCAATTTTAATTCAACAAGCCTAGTCATCACTAATTTCTCATAACCTCCTAGTCAATAAGATTCTGTTATAGATTTACTGAATGATTTTATTAAAGATAGAATGGTGGTATCCCAAAAAGATATTATAGTGTATCAGTATAATCTCTTCTGCTGTCAGCATACTGTCTTCTGGTTATTTTGACCAAGAGATGACTATTATGACTCAATAAATCTATTATTGGAGTCAAAAATTTTTTTAAAAAAGTGATTTACTGTTGCAACTGAGCAAAACCCACAAATCCAAAAAGTCATGTGGCCAGGGTATCACATGAGGTGGTGAAATGTCAGCCATAGACACCCACCAAAAAACTCTGTAATGTTCACTTGCACAATCAAAACAAACTTTTATTAAGCATTTATACTATGACATGACCAAAGTATACAAAGCTAAATGAAAATAAATGATTAAGAAATATACAAAGGAACAAATCAATAAAATACAGTGTGATAATTACTATTAGCAAAAGAATATGGAAAGTATTATGGGAGCACTTACAGGAAAGAAACTCTTTTAGAAGGAATCAGGAAAGGCACTACAGAGAAAGTAACTTCTGAAGGATGGGTCCTGAAGGATGAACAGGAGTCACGAGTGTAAGTAGCAGGCATAGCACATATACTAAACAATTATATTGACCATTTTGAACAAAATGAAGTCTAGAAGTATAAAAACACAACATTTCCAAGTGAGTGGCTTGGCAGAGCTGGAAAGGAGGGTGTGGGGGATGCCCAGAGGCCAAGTTTTGGAAAAGATAGTTGCAAGAACTATCCCACTTCCCCTAAGTTGTGAAGGGCCTTATATATCATGCTACAAAGCAAGGAAGAGAACTATGAAATGTTTTTAAGGAGAATGACATGATTAGTAAGTAAAGGATATATAGGAGGAGAGATATGAGGTAGACAAGGATGGCCAATATTATAGCCAGGGAAATAGGTAATGAGAACTTGAACTATTTTTATGTTTGTTTCCCACCTTGTTACAGAGAAAACTGCAAGTAGCATTCAAGGATATATAAGACATAAAGTGGCATAAAATAAATGTGGAACCAAAGAAGAATGAAAAACAAGGTCAAAAGGCTCCATTTGAGATGGAGCCACAAATCAAGAGCTAAAAATAAATGCTCTATATATTTGTCACTGATTGCCCAAGACAAGTACAACTCACTCTTCTTGGTTACTGACATTTGACAGGAACGTCTTCTGGGTGAAGGAGGACTCTGTGAAGTCATGAATAACATCCTTGATAATCTAGCTCTCTGCAGATCTGGTTTGATACAGGGTTAGATTTGATCTGGAGGAGCCCTCAAGTCATTCTCCCTTGATATTGCTTTTCTGGGTCAAGCTCTTGATAAAAACTGGATGGTCCCAAAGCTAGAAAGGGCCCCAAATAACAAGAGCCTCAAGCTACTCTGTGCTGCCCTTGATCACAGGTCTTTAGTTGGAAAAAGGACTGGTATGTCTTATAAAAGTTGAGGAAGTGGGCTTCCCTGGTGGCGCAGTGGTTGAGGGTCTGCCTGCCGATGCAGGGGACACGGGTTCGTGCCCCGGTCCGGGAAGATCCCATGTGCCGCGGAGCGGCTGGGCCCGTGAGCCATGGCCACTGAGCCTGCGTGTCCAGAGCCTGTGCTTCGCAACGGGAGAGGCCACAACAGTGAGAGGTCCGCGTACTTCAAAAAAAAAAAAAAAAAAAGTTGAGGAGGTCTCTTCATAAAGATAGGGGAACCTAAAGAGAAAAACTTTCTCCTCTGGAAGTAAGCCAAGGAAGAGTATACAGATAGGGAAGGTCATGAACAGAGGCAGAGGTGATGAGGATGAAGAAGAGAGGAGATGTTGGAGAAATATTTCCAAGGCACAATTAATAGGACTGTTCACTAATCAGATGTGAAAAAATGAGAGAAAGAGAAAGTATGGTTGAAGCTCTTTTCAAAGCTCCTTGCTTGGATACTTGGATGAATGGTGACGATAAAAAGAAACAAAATAGGAAAGAATAGGTAGGATTTCTGGAAAAGATGATTAAATCCAGTTTTGGTTAAGTAATGTTTGAAGTAATGTGTTCTGCACCTTGCTCTACTGCAGTTAGAAATAGCAATCTAAAGCTCTAGTGAGAGGTGTGGAATGAAATTATAAATTTATAAATTATTGAACTCTTGAAAGCAGGTAGAGATCTAGTAGTATATGAAATCATCCTGGGAAAACCTAGAGTGAAAGAAGAACGGGAAGGGGTTGGGAGGATAGAGGGAGAGGACTAAGGGGAGTATACTGGAGAAGAAACAGTGAGAGGCAGATGACAAGGAGCTATTGAAAGGATCAAGAAAATAATTCAGAAGCTGAGAACTTCTACTAGAAAAGAATGGTATTGCAGAAGCCCATGAAGGAAGAGAGGAGGAAATGGCCAATTGAGACATCCCTATAAAGGTTTAAAGAGGGATAAGGACCAAAAAAGATGCTATGGGGTCATCAATAATCTTAGTTATGACAGTTTCTGTGGGAGTTATCTAGATCAACTCTAGTGGCCTGGTGCATGGTGAAAGGTGAAGGAGTAGAGAAAGCATGAGGGGGATACTCAAACAAGATATCTGACAGCTAAGTAAGGCGGTAACTGAAAGAAGAGGTAGAATCAAACATTTTTGTTGACAGTTGTATCAAAATAGTTACTCGTGTAAGTCTGTGAAATTCCCTCTTAAATCCAACTGACCAGCATTTCTATCTTCATAAGAAAGTAGCTTTATGAGTTACAGAAGCGATAAGTTACAAATAACAGAAATCCAAATTAATGTGCTGGCCTCAAGGAAGAGGGATTTGTCTCACATGACAAGAACATGTGACAAGGACAACTTCCAGAGGTAGAAGCTGAGGGCTGGGCAGTAGCTCAACAATGGCAATGGGGACCCAGACTCTTACTATCTTTCTGTTCTCCCACCTTTTGTGTGTAGGCATACTTGGTGCTTCATACTTGTCACGATTACAAGATGATTCCTGCCCCCTGAGACTGACCATCTGCTTTTCTAAAAGGAAAAGAGGCAGGAAGGGCAAGGGGTAAAAGGGAAATGATTGCTGAGTCTGTCTGTTTTTCTCAGGAAAGGAAACACTTTCTCAGAAACCTCACTCCGTTACTTCTGCTTGTATTTCATTGGCCAGAATGGTGTCACAATGAAATGAACAATGAAAAAAGTAGATGAACCACCAAAATTAAGACAAAAAATATAAAATCTACCTGAAACAAAAGACAAAGGTAATTTTATTCTTCCTCTATCTACCCACTTGATGAAGAAATCTCCCAGAGACACAGTTGAGGAGAGTTAGTGTTAAAAAGACCATTGCCATTGCCTTGACCCTGGCAGACAGACAATCACTGTCCCAGCCCCCAGCTGTAAAACTTACACCCTTAGACTATACCTTATACTCTTGTTGAAGACATCTAAAGACCCAGGGTCACCAGCAGTCCTATTCTGTGAAGATTTGATTGCCAGGCTTAATTATTATCATTGTCAACATTACTCCTGACATAACTCTAACTCTCAGTGATTTCAGTATCCAAGTAGATGATCCTTCCAAGAGGCTCACCTCCTTCCCTCTGATGATCTTACTCTCCACCCTAACTCAGCTCCTCTTTCTCATGGCTACACTTTAATCTAATCCTCACCAATAGCCACATCCCTTCCATAATCTCTACTTAACCATCCTATTCTTTGTCCCCCACCTCCTATCTTTCTAGCTCTCTCATTCCAGTGCTTTGACTCTGAAAAATTTCCCTCTATACCAGAACCTATAATCCATTGGGTTCTACCACCTTTTTTACTGTTTACACCACCTTCACGGCCTCATTCCTTTATTTTATTTAAATTCCATAGTTAATCAATTATTCCCTTGCGTCTACCCCCAGTTCTCTTGCTTGGTCCTCCCTTCATCTTACCTACATGGCGAAACCCAACCCTGACTGAATCTAACTCTTCACCTACTTCAGGTCTACACCCAAAGACTTGAATATGACTGGATAAAAATATAACATTATGAATAGATACATTTTAAATGTTTGAAACTAATCCCAAGAGGGCCCTGAGTGCTACCTGGCAATTCTACTGCATTTTGAATTCCATTCAGTCTACCAATGCTAGACAACCATTCAACACCCTTTCCTCTCTTCTCATACCTCCAACCTCTTCTCCCCATCCATTCTTACTCTTAGTTGACTACCATGTCTCTTATTTCTCTTGAGAAAATAGTGGCAATCAGAAGAGAAATTCCATGCTTCACTACCACCTCTACCCACAATACTCTGCCCATATACTCTGCCTTCCCACCTGTTACTATGGGTGAAGTCTTCAAGTGCTGTTTAAGGTCAACTCCTCTGCTCTTCCACTAGTTGCCACCCATCTCTTATCACCTAAGACACTGCTTTAACAATGGTCTCTATCTCACTTGAATCATCTGTGTGATCTCTTTTTTAAATTATTTCTATCATCATCTAAATATGCTGAAATTTCTCCCACCTTAAAAAAAATCATTTGAGCCTCATATTCCTGTCCAGCTATCATATAAACCTCCTGTTTCCCTTTGAGGGAAATTTCTGAAATGCATTTTCTATTCCCATTGTCTCCAATTCCTCTGTCCTTATTCTTCCTTGAACCTATTCCAGTAGGACTTTGGTCCTGGTCCTTGGCCAAAACTCTCTTCTAGGTCACCAATGACTTCCAAGTTGCTAAATCCATGGTCAACTCTCAGGCCTCATCTTACTTGATCTATCAGCAGCATATAGCAGGTAATCACTTCTCTGTGAAACATTTTCTTCCCTAGGGTTCAGTGACATCAAACCTCCTAACTTCCCCCTAAATCACTGGCTACTCTCCTTGGCTGATTCCTTCTCCTCCTCACAAATCCTAAACATTTAGGTTGCCCCAGGTCACAGCCATCAAAACTCATCTCTTCTCCATATGTCCCATTTTCCAGAATGACGATCTCATCCAGTCACACAGCTTTAACACCAGGTATAAACTGATGATTCTCAGCTTTGAATTTCCAGCCTGGACTGCTCCTAGTAATTCCAGTCTTATACCTCCAGCTGCCTATATGACATTTCACTTGGATATATAATAGTCATTTCAAACATAAGATGTCCAAAAACTAAATCTGATTTTCTTCATCTCTCTTCCCTGACCCTCCTGCATAGTTCCCTACCTCAAAGGAAAGCAACTTCATCTTTCCAGCTGCTCAAGCTGAAAATCTCATGGTCACCCTTGATTCCTTTTCTCTCTCAGCTCAAATCCAATCCATCAGAAAATCCTGTTTGCTCTACCTTTAAAATCTCTCCTGAATTACTGTCATAGCTTCCTAACTGATGTTCCTGTTCCCACCCTTGTCCCTCTTTAGTCTCTACTCAACATAGGAGCCAGAGTAACTATTTATTATCTCACGCAGAGTAAAAGCTGAAGTCCTGCAATGGCTTAAAGGCCTTACATCAGTAATTCTTAACCTTCTTTGTGATGTGAATCTTTTTGGCAGACTGTTGAAGTCTCCAGATCCCTTCTTAAAATGACATTTTTAAATGCATAAAATAAAATATATAGGATTAAAAAAGAAACCAACTATGAAATACAGTGAACAAAAATTAAATAAGTCCAAATTTGTGATTAATAAGAATTCCTTTATTATATTAAATAACAATATCTAGTAGACCCCAAGTAAGAGATTTTGCTCTGGACAATCTGGTCCCCACTACCTCTGACCTCAGCTCTTACCATGCTCTCCTCTAATCATCTGGCTTGGGTCACCCTGATTTCTTTACTGGTCCACCAAGCTTGCTTGTACCCTAGGAACTTGGCATTTGCTGTCCTTGCAAATATCTGCATGGGTTATCCCTGCACTTTCTTTAGGTCTCTGATCAAATGTCACCTTGACAGTGATGTCTTCTCTGGCCTCTCTCTTTAAAAAGGCAACTCTCCTCCCATACACGTACCCTGGCACAACCTTTCCTGCTTTATTTGTAAATGGTGATAATATTTATCACCATTTAATAGATAGATAGATAGATAGATAATGTCCTGGTTAATTTTTTTGTTTGTCTAGAAACACACACACACACACACACACACACACAAATATAATTTCCCTGAGAGCACAGATTTTTATCAATTTTGTTCAATGCTGTGTTTATAGCATCTGGCCTATTACTGGCACTTAACAAATATTTATTGAAAGGACAAACGAATAAAGTGAATTCCTCCCTCCCAGAAGAGAGTCTCCGAAGGCTGTCTTCTTCGGAGTCAGGCATCAGGCAGTGACCATGCTCAGGAATGTGACTGCCAACTTTGCCCAAGATTTTGTAAGATCAAAATACTCACTATCATATAGTCCCCCAGTTGAGACTGATTACTTTGAAAGCCAGACCCTAGAGGGGCAGGCACTAGACTGGGTCCTTGACTTGGGTGTTTGACTACTTGACCACTTTCCTTCATGCCCAAGAAAAATGGCCTGGCCATGGTCATTCTTTCTCATATCAGGGCCTTTTAAACAAAGTTCCACTTCAGAGATCAAATATGAAAGGAGAGGAAAGAAAACTTGGTGGTAGAAAAGATACTACAAGAGACTGTCAGAATCTTCGCAACAGAATAAAATAATGCTCAGGGTACTGCTGAGGGACACAATCAGGAAAGAGCACACCATTTTCTCAACTGGGGAGCCATCCAATCTATGAACAGAGGCACAACACATTTCTCCTCCAAAGATGCCGATTTCTAAATATGACTACTGATATCTAACCATGAACATTAATGGTCCAAAAGAGAAAAAGTGACACTGAATCGTTGGAGAACTTCAGACAATAAGAACAACACTAAAGGGGTTGCTGCAAGGTCTGGACTTGATAACTGTGGGTGTCACAGTATTAATCCATTGTGTCTAGCACAACGTACAGGATTAGAACCAATGGGATTTGTTTGTTTTCGTTTAGTGGTTTTGTTTTTGTTTTACCCAAATCACTTCCATTTTAAGGTTCCATGGAGCCAGCCTGTTTTTCAATGTACCTTTTAGTGATTAAGACATGGGGAGAGATTGCGGGTGGGCAAGAAATGAAAAAGAAAAATCAATGAATCTCTATAGAGTACAGTTTACTCTCGGGGAAGCATATGTTAGCATCGTGGTGGTGTAGGTCACTGGGAAAGGAGATGACTTCTACCAGATGATATTAGAAGTATCCAGGAATACAGTATCATCAAGGAAAAGATCTTTCTTCTCTTCTCTCTGGAAGCCCATGTTCCTGCAAGGCTGAAAGTTTTCTTCCTGTGATGTCTTTCTACCCCTGTAAGGTTTCCTTTGGTATTCATTTAACTTGATCCAACACATCAGCATGATAGGATTTACCCCAGATCCTACAGTTTTCTAGGAATGCCTTTAATACTTTAGGCTCTGAGCAGGCCTTACATAGGTACATATGTAACATAAGGCATGAAATATTCTTTGAGGCTCCTTCTTGCTTCCCCAGGTTACCTGACTAGCCTTTCAGCCCCTCATCCACTGGTCAAGCAGAAGTTATAGGAGTTACTGAAAACAGAGGTCCCAGAGTCAGATCCCTCTAATCCCATCAAGGTGTGACCAAGGCAGAACTGGTTTGGCAGCTGTTCCACCTGGAAAATAAAAGCACCTGGGAAAGAAAAGTGAGGTGAGGGAGGACATTTGTGGAGCTTCCTACATCTTGACCTTCTCCCCAGCAAACCTTGTAGTGGGATGGGAAATTGCAATTCCTGGACATTTCTCCCGATTTTAGGTGGTTTTCTAAGTACTAGAACTGGAGCCAGTTACTCATCTGAGGTTTCCTGGGTGACAGGATCTTCCAACCTACCCTGGCACAGCAGCATAGTGAGTGTGGGCAAAGATCACCTCTGCATTTTCCATAGAGCCAAGGTGACTGTGGAGGGGTTCCTAATGTTCCCATTGATCTAGGCCACACTGGGCCTATACATAAAGAAAAACATAAGGCACTTAAGTATTTATTACAAAAGAAATTAGGCAGGGAATTGGTTATACAGGTGGTGAAGGAACCAAGAGTCAAACAGACAAACTAGAAATTAACAGCATAGAAATGAAAACTAGCTCTATGATGGAGAGACAAAGGATAGAGGTGGTGTTCTTGGTGTGCAGGGTCCAGGGACCATGGAGCACCCTTCCAGTGGTTTTGGAGCCACAGAGGACACCCCAGGGTTGCCAGCGATGCCACTTGCAACCTTCAATCTCCTGTCAACCCTCCCATTTGCTGAATCTGGACAAATTCCAGCTGACCTAGGAGCCTGGGCAATATAGCCTATAGGATTAGCTCCTTGTGATAGCAGAGGGTAGCAGGAGAAGGATGAGAAATGAGCCCAGAGTAAAATGCCTGAGACTGGCACAGGATGACAGAGCAGCAGAGGCCAGCTAGCTACACCCCAGAGATTTCCACTGTTGGAAGGAGAAGCATAGTGGGACCCCTGGAGACTGCTTTCCAAGGCTGAGAGAAAAGAAGCAGCACTACCCAATGGTGCCCTGACACTCTCAGGGTAGAGTGTACCAGTCAAGCAACTGATGTCCATCCAACATGCTCCATAAGAAAGGATCAGCAGGTATTATCTGGGCTAAGAGAGCCACCTGTCAGGACAGCTGGCATCACCAGCATCTGAGAGCAGATCAGCAGGAAACCAATGGCTGGGCTCTGTTGAAAAATTTGACTCCACCCCAGCTGATCAATTTCCTTTCCACTCATGTACCCTTACCTGCAGGTGCACTTCTTTCTGCCCCCTTCCTGCAATGGAGGTGTACAGGCAAGCCCAAGGTCCCAGAGGGGAGAAAGGAAAAATTCAAGAAATGGACAGAAACCATGAAATTGGTGTTTTAAACTGGACAGTGGCTAATTAAAACACTTGATTTAGATTGAATATTTATTTGAAAGAGACTATTCTAAACCATAAGTGACTCAAAATGTTTAGGATCAGACCTAATTTCACAGTTTGGATGAAATGTAGTGAAACATTAGTGTTTTCATAAAGAAAATTAAGCAGTTTGCACATAGTTGAGAGGTGACTACAGGCATATCTCGGAGATATTTTGAATTCCATTCCAGACCACCGCAATAAAGTGAATATCACAATATCACAATAAATAAAGCGAGCCACACAATTTTTTTTGGTTTCCTAGTACATATAAAGTTATCTTTACATTATCCTGTAGTCCATTAAGTGTGCAATAGCGTTATGTCTAAAAAACAATGTACATGCCTCTATTAAAAAATACTTTATTGCCAAAAAAATTCTATCCATCATCTGACCCTTTAGCGAGTTGTAATCTTGTTGCTGGCGGAGGGTCTTGCCTCAATATTAATGGCTGCTGACTGAACAGGGTGGGGGTTGCTGAAGGGTGGGTGGGGCTGTGGCAATTTCTTAAAATAAGACAGCAGTGAAGTGTGCTGCACTGATGGACTCTTCCTTTCATGAACGATTTCTCTGCAGTATGCAATGCTGTTTGATAGTATTTAACCCACAGTAGTACATCTTTCAAAATTGGAGTCAGTCCTCTCAAACCCTGCCACTGCTTTATCAACTAAGTTTATGTAATATTCTAAATCTTTTGTTGTCATTTCAACAATCTTCACAGCATCTTCACCAGGAATAGATTCCATCTCAAGAAACCACTTTCTTTGCTCATCCATAAGAAGCAACTCTTCATCCATTAAAGTATTATCACGAAATTGCAGAAATCCAATCATATCATCAGGCTCCGCTTGTAATTCTAGTTCTCTTGCTATTTTCACTACAGCTGCAGTTACTTCCTCCACCAAAGTCTTGAACCCCTCAAAGTCATCAATGAGGGCTGGAATCAACCTCTTCCAAACTCCTGTTAATGTTGATATTTTGACCTCCAACCCCGCCCCATGAATCACAAAATCAGGTGTTTGTTTTTTTTTTACATCTTTATTGGAGTATAATTGCTTTACAATGTTGTGTTAGTTTCTGCTGTACAACAAAGTGAATCAGCTATACATATACATATACATATATCCCCATATCTCCTTCCTCGTGCATCTCCCTCCCACCCTCCCTATCCCATCCCTCTAGGGGGTCACAAAGCATCGAGCTGATCTCCCTGTGCTATGTAGCAGCTTCCCACTAGCTAGCTATTTTACATTTGGCAGTGTATATATGTCAATGTTACTCTCTCACTTCGTCCCAGCTTCCCCTTCCCCATCCTCAAGTCCGTTCTCTACGTCTGTGTCTTTATTCCTGCCCTGACACTAGGTTCATCAGTACCATATTTTTAGATTCCATATATATGCATTAGCATACGGTATTTGTTTTTACCTTTCTTTTTTTTTTTTTTTTTTTTCTTTTTTGCGGTATGTGGGCCTCTCACTGTTGTGGCCTCTCCCGTTGCGGAGCACAGGCTCCGGATGCGCAGGCCCAGCGGCCATGGCTCACGGGCCCAGCCGCTCCGCGGCATATGGGATCCTCCCAGACCGGGGCACGAACCCGTATCCCCTGCATCGGCAGGCGGACTCTTAACCACTGCGCCACCAGGGAGGCCCTGTTTTTACCTTTCTGACTTACTTCATTCTGTATGACAGACTCTAGGTTCATCCACCTCACTACAAATAACTCAATTTTGTTCCTTTTTATGGTGGAGTAATATTCCATTGTATATATGTACCACATCTTCTTTTAACCATTCATCTGTCAATGGACATTTAAGTTGCTTCCATGTCCTGGCTATTGTAAATAGTGCTGCAATGAACATTGTGGTACATGTATCTTATTTATTTATTTATTTTTGGCTGCGTTGGGTCTTCATTGATGCATGTGGGCTTTCTCTAGTTATGGCAAGCAGGGGCTACTCTTTGTTGTGGTGTGTGCCCTTCTCATTGAGGTGGCTTCTCTTATTGCAGAGTACAGGCTCTAGGCGCACGGGCTTCAGTAGTTGTGGCACGTGGGCTCAGTAGTTGCGGCTCACGGGCTCTAGAGCGCAGGCTCAGTAGCTGTGGCACATGGGCTTAGTTGCTCTGCAGCATGTGGAGTATTCCCAGACCAGGGATTGAACCCATGTCCCCTGCACTGGCAGGCAGATTCTTAACCACTGTGCCACCAGGGAAGTCCAACATGTATCTTTTTGAATTATGGTTTTCTCAGGGTATATGCCCAGTAGTGGAACTGCTGCATCATATGGTAGTTCTATTTTTAGTTTTTAAGGAACCTCCATACTGTTCTCCATAGTGGCTCTATCAATTTACATTCCCACCAACAGTGCAGGAGGGTTCCCTTTTCTCTACACCCTCTCCAGCATTTATTGTTTGTAGATTTTTTGATGATGGCCATTCTGACTAGTGTGAGGTGACACCTCGTTGTGGATTTGATTTGCATTTCTCAAATGATTAGTGATGTTGAGCATCCTTTCATGTGTTTGTTGGCAATCTGTATGTCTTCTTTGGAGAAATGTCTATTTAGGTCTTCCACCCATTTTTGGATTGGGTTGTTTTTTTGATATTGAGCTGCATGAGCTGCTTGTATATTTTGGAAATTAATCCTTTGTCAGTTGCTTCATTTGCAAATATTTTCTCCCGTTCTGAGGGCTGTCTTTTGGTCTTGTTTATGGTTTCCTTTGCTGTGTAAAAGCTTTTAAGTTTCATTAGGTCCCATTTGTTTATTTTTGATTTTCTTTCCATTTCTCTAGGAGGGGGGTCAAAAAGGATCTTGCTGTGATTTATGTCATAGAGTGTTCTGTCTATGTTTTCCTCTAAGAGTTTTAGAGTGTCTGGTCTTACACTTAGGTCTTTAATCCATTTTGAGTTTATTTTTGTGTATGGTGTTAAGGAGTGTTCTAATTTCATTCTTTTACATCTAGCTGTCCAGTTTTCCCAGCACCACTGATTGAAGAGATTGTCTTTTCTCCATTGTACATTCTTGCCTCCTTTAGCAAAAATAAGGTGACCATATGTGTGTGGGTTTATCTCTGGGCTTTCTCTCCTGTTCTATTGATCTATCTTTCTGTTTTTGTGCCAGTACTGTCTTGATTACTGTAGCTTTATAGTATAGTCTGAAGTCAGGGAACCTGATTCCTCCAGCTCCGTTTTTCTTTCCCAAGATTGCTTTGGCTATCCAGGGTCTTTTGTGCTTCCATACAAATTGTAAAATTTCTTGTTCTAGTTCTGTGAAAAATGCCATTGGTAATTTGATAAGGATTGCATTGAATCTGTAGATTGCTTTGGGTAGTATAGTCATTTTCACAACGTTGATTCTTTCAATCCAAGAACATGGTATATCTCTCCATCTGTTTGTATCATCTTTGATTTCTTTCATCAGTGTCTTATAGTTTTCTGCATACAGGTTTCTTGCCTCCTTACATAGGTTTATTCCTTATGTATTTTATTCTTTTTGTTGCAATGGTAAATGGGAGTGTTTCCTTAATTTCTCTTTCTGATGTTTTGTTGTTTGTATATAGGAATGCAAGAGATTTCTGGGCATTAATTTTGTATCCTGCTACTTTACCAAATTCATTGATTAGCTCTAGTAGTTTTCTGGTGACATCTTTAGGATTTTCTATGTATAATATCACATAAGTATTCTTAATGGCATCTAGAATGGTGAATCCCTTACAGAAGGTTTTTGATTACCATCAGAGGAATCACTATCTATGGCAGGTATAGCCTTATGAAAAGTATTTCTTCAATAATAAGACTTGAAAGTTGAAATTACTCCTTGATCCATGGGCTGCAAAATGGATGTTGTCATAGCAGGCATGAAAGCAACATAAATCTCACTATACATCAGAGTTTTGGGGTGCCCAGATGCATTATCAATGAGCAGTAATATTTTGAAAGAAATTTTTTTTTCTGAGCAATAGGTCTCAATAAAGGGCTTTAAATATTCAGTAAAACATTTTGTAAACAGATGTGCTGTCATCCAGGCTTTGTTGTTTCATTTACAGAGCACAGGCAGAGTCAATTCAGCATATTTCCTAAGGGCCCTAGGATTTTTGGAATGGTAAATGAACACTGGCTTCAACTTAAAGTCACCAGCTGCATTAGTTCCTAACAAGAGAGTCAGCCTGTCCTTTGAAGCTCTGAAGCTAGGAATTGACTTCTCCTCTCTAGCTATGAAAGTCCTAAATGACATCTTCTTTCAATATAAGACTGTTTCATCTACACTGACAATCTGTTGTTTAGTATGGCCACCTTCATTATCTTAGCTAGATCTTCTAGGTAACTTGCTGCAGCTTCTACATCAGCACTTGCTGCTTCACTTTGCACTTTTATGTTATGGAGATGATTCTTTCCTTAAACATCATGAACCAACCTCTGCTAGCTTCAAACTTTTCTTCTGCAGCTTTTTACCTCTCTCAGACTTCACATAATTGTAGAAAGTTAAGTCTTGCTCTGGATTAGGTTTTGGCTGAAGGGAACATGGTGACTGGTTTTATTTTCTATCCAGATCATTAAAACTTTCTTCATAGCAGCAATAAGGCTGTTTCACTTTGTTATCATTCATGTATTCACTGCAGTAGCATTTTTTATTTCCTCCAAGAATTTTTCCTTCGCATTCACAACTTGCCTAACTGGTACAAGAGGCCTAGCTTTCAGCCTATCTCAGCTTTCAACATGCCTTCTTCACTAAGCTTAATAATCATTTCTATCTTTTGATTTAAAGAGCAACTCTTCCTTTCCTAAACAGAGACGTGTAACTCTTGCTTTCACTTGAACACTTAGAGGCCATTACAGAGTTATTAATTGGCCTAATTTCAATATTTTTGTGTCTCAGAGAATAAGGAGGCCTTAAGAGAGGGAAAGAGACAGGGAAGAGCCGTTCAGTGGAGTACTCAGAACACACACAATGTTTATTCATTAAGTTTGCCATCTTGTATGGGCGCAGTTCGTGCTGCCCCAAAACAATTACATCAGAAATCACTGATTCCAGGTCATCATAACAAATATAATAATAATGAAAAAAATTGAAATATTGTGAGAATCACCAAAATGTGACACAGAGACACAAAGTGAGCAAATGCTGTTGGAAAATGGCACCAATAAATTTGATAAACTTGCTTGATGCAGGGTTGCCAAAAATCTTCAGTTTGGTAAAAACAAAACAAAACAAAAACAAGAAAAAAAATCAAATGAAAACAAAACAAAAACCCCACAATTGCTGTGAAGCATGATAAAGTGAAGCGCAATATAACTAGGTACCCCGAGACTCAGTCATTCCCCCAACAACAAATATACAGACACCCTTCAACCACAAAGGAAACACAGCTGTAAAGTAAGGATTTCATCACTGTAAACACTTGCAGATAATGCTGAAGGGCAGTATATGGAACACAATGCGCAAGGACAACCTTCCTTTTTTCTCTGGTCAAGAAAGATCTCATGAAAGAAATGGATATTTAGGACTTTTTATGACTAGGAATAATGACTTGGCAGGCTTGGGGAATAAAAATTCTGAGCAAATGATGCTTCTTAAAGAAAAGTTCAAAGACCGTAGTGAGAGGGAATGGGTGAAGGGGCTGTCAGAGGTGTGTGTTTATTAAGCTCTTATCTCTTGGCTGCAATCTACTCTCCTGTGCTCTGCTTTGCGATGCTAGGGCTCAAATCCGTCAAACCATATTTCACCTTTGCCAGCTGAAGTCTTTAAGGTGTGACTCATGGGGGCAGAAGAAGGAGACTAGAAGGGATGGGAGAAAGGATATTTCTTTCCTGTTTTGCTTTTCATTTCTGTTTCTAGTCTGTGGCATTTATCCTAGCAACAGCTGTTGGTTCTGTTTCCAGAGTTTCTTCTACCCTCTCAGAACTCCCTCATAGGTACCTGCATCAGCTGGCCACAGCCCCTCCTCAGTGGCCTTGGTCTTCACTCCCCTTTACTAAGCTTCTAGGTTCCCAATCATCCCTACCTCTTCCCTCTGTTCTCTTAGCTGCTTCCTGTGGCCAAGACTTCTGTGATACTTCAGTATTCCCCTTTGTGTATTTTCAGTCCTCCAATACCTGTTTAACTAATTCTTTATTAAATTCTCTCTATTTAAAGAATTGGTATAATTTCTGTTTTCCTGAGTGATGCTGATACAGTCATGTGGAAGACAGGAGAAGGGAGCAAACCAAGATTTAACTAAGATTTAAGTCAAGGCAAAAGAAGTGAGTACCAGAGTACCAAGGTGATTCAATGTATAACCAAGATAAACATGGTCATTTCATCACAAACAAAAAGCTGTGACAATGGCAGATTCTTAGAGCAAAAGTGAGGGAAGATGTACTGTGCTTGCCTCAAATTGATGGCAAAAATCTGTATATCAAAGTTCAAAATATAAACATAGTTCTACAGCAGATTTACAATGGGGCAAAGGGTTATAAATAGATATGTGTGTCAAGCACCCTTTTTGGACAACCTTTATGCAGAAGTCAGGCCATTTATATAATTCTTAAGATTTCCTGTTGAACCTATCTGATGGAATTCCTGCATACTGAACACACAGGGACAAGTGGAACTGCTCAGGTCCTGTTTTGTCATTAACACAGTCATCAACCTCAGATGGAACACTTAGGAACTCCTACGAATTATGAGAAATGCCTTAGAAATGTCCGGAAAGAGAAGACAGCCCAGCAGCGACGCTATTGCTTGCTGGAAAGGATACTGAGCTTCAAGAAGTGGTCCATCAGATCAAGCACCATGGAGACCAGAAAGAGGCACAGAGAAGAATTTCCGAGTAGGTTTAGGAGTGAGAGGATCTTCAGTGATCTTAGTAAATGTGGTCTCTGTGGAGCGGGGGTGGCAGAGGCTGTTGTGGAGAGCCTCCAGGAGTGAGTCAGGGCAGCTTTTTGGCACCATTTCATTAGTGCTTGGGAGTCACTGCTAGGCAGGTGGAGAGCCAGGTGGTGTCTGCCAATGCTGACTTCCAGCACTCTCACTGGCACTGATTGCTGTTATGTACAACTCAGTGCATAAACTGGATCTAGTAAGAGGCCTTGGAAATCACTCAAAACTCATTTTCAAATAGGCTACGGTACATTTTTCCCTTTACTCTCAGTGGCTCAAATCCAGCTGATGCTCCAGAAATGTTAGTACTATTCTCCCTTTCCTATGGCAAAAGGTATAAAAATTTTCTCATCTTTGCTGCTCTCTTATGAAAGGAAGTTGGATTTTCTCAGCACATGTAATCTCACAGAGAATGTAGCTTGGCAGTTAATGCCTGGAGCTCCGAGGTTAAACAGGGTGGGGTTTGAATCCTTGCTGGCCCCAGAAAATGACTTAACCTCCCTGACCTGCAGTTTCTTCATCTGGATTGTAAAGGAGATGACAGTATCTTCCCCAGTGGGCTGGGTTGTTGTCGGAAATAATTAACTAAGCATCTATTACCAAGTCTGGCATAGAGTAGGTTTTTGGTCAATGGGAGTTCTTGTTAGTTATTTCAGGAGCCTGTCTAAAAACTATTAGATGGTATAATTCTATATCCCAAAATTCCTTCAGAAAAAAATAATTATTAAACTCTTTTTAATATGCTCTGCGAAGATTTGCAAGCAACTGGAAGATCTCTTTTTACAGAACAAACCTGCTTATTACATGTTAGTTTATCCCTCCTCACACCCTCACAACAGGGTTATGGTTGTGACTGCCTCTCCATGGATGTCTGGGTTTAAAAGAATCTAAGAATCTTTGTGGTTTGCTGGAAGAGATTAAGGCAATACCTCAGGGCAAAGACCCCACTGCCTCTGGTATCCTTGGGGTCTTCAGATTACAGTTAGAGGTGCCTCAGACTGTAAAGAGGTACAATGGGCATTTGTAAATTTCCTCTCCAGCAACTATTTCCCTTTCTTCCTACAACAGCACTGATTTCTTAGGACTGCTTGTTCACTGATTTGTTTGTGGTGAGCCATCCTCCCTGACTTTCAGCCCCACAGGGTGTAAGATGCCACCCTTACCTTGTGCACAAGCCAATGAGATCAGGGCCCTTCCTGGTCATGGTGTTTCTTGCAAGGGTGGGCATCTGACCTAAATTGATCCAATACGGTGAATTTTACAGAGCTAGCAGGAAATTCTGGGTCAAAATGTTTGCTCTGCTCTGATGGGTTTACCCCTGTGATGGGATAAACCTGGAGCTTCTGGGGGTATGAGGTGGAAATGAATCCAACACAGGAGAGGGCAGAGTCACTAGGAGAGAAACTTGAACTCCAAATCAAGTCAAAGCAAAATCAGAATCTTGAGTTTTCAATAACCAGTAAATTCTCCATTATGCTTAAGCCAGTTCACGCCTGGAAATTGTCATTGGCAAGAGTTGTGACTGATACTAGAAGTAACTCAAGAGTATTTGAGCCAGTATTCACCATAAGAGAGAAAATTCTGATTCTCCCAAAACTACTACAGAATTTGTGATTGATTGCTTTCTTTCAGACACTACTTTCTATAAATCTGTCACAGGAAGTCCTCCATTGGTTGTCTCCAACAGAGAAATGGAAAGGAAAGCAGAAATTTAATTTAAGTGAAAAGAATTCACATAAGTTCATAAGGCACTTCCCTGCAGGCTAAACTACCAAGGTCATTTTGCAGGGAAATTCTGATAATAGCAATATACACAATAATGAAAATAACAATAAAGCTTTGTAACTACCAATAACATCCCAGGAGAAACAACTATTTTCAATGAGATGCCACATCTATGAAGAGGGGAACCCTCCCCACATTCCTACATTGAGCAAAGCCTCTTCCTTCATGAACTGGAGTCTCCAGCTTCCTGAGGGCACCACATGATACCACTCTCAGCCTGGAAAGGGTTTGCTTGGTGGTGGTCCAGATACTAATTACCTTGAAGAGTAAATGAGTCATAATTTGTATCAGAGATGTTGCTGTAATTACAATACAATGAAAAAGCCAGAGCTTTTAATTGTTTCCACTTCAATAATAGACCTTGGGCTTATGGGCTAGAAGCTAAGAAGCTCAGCCTGCTGCAGACTCAAAACGTGACATCCTTGTCATCCACATTTCTGCCCTGAGGGCCAGCTGGGTAAATTGTCAATGCAGAGTGGTCTCTGGTGGATTCCTGCTGGGTTCTGTGTGAAGCAGCATCAAACAGTTTCTTTTCTCCTGAATGCTGTATGCAAAAGCTATTCTGTGGAAGAGGAGACAGAGGCCAGCCAGTGGCAGAGATTTAAATGATACCAATGGGTTTCCCCCTGCAAACCCAGCCATTCTCAGGAATGTACTTCCTATCACGCATCTATCTGGGAAGATGCCAGGTCACAGCATGATTGATAAATTAATCTTTCTTTCCCTCCCTCCCTCTCTCCCTCCCTTCCTTCCTTCTCCTCTCTCTTTCTTACCTCTTACCTCTGAAGAGTTTAGAAAATTTTCTGAAGGAGCTGTGGAAGATAAAGAGTAGACTTCCTAAACTTCTATTTATAGCTTCCACCATTGATTTTTTTTTTCTTTTGTCAGTTAGGGTTTTGTAGCTGCAAGCTATAGCTACTGATTCTGGATCATGAGCAAAAAAGATTTTATTGGAAGGATGTGAGGCAGTTCACAGAATTGAAGGGAAAACTACAGAATCAGACATGGAAAAGTTGAGAACCAGAACACGTCTGGGATCCACGTAATAGAAGCCATGAACAATCTTTTTGGGGCTCTGCAACAACCATTTTCCTTCTTGGCAATAACTGGGCTGAAGAATCAAGTTCCTGAGCAAGAGAGTTCCACAGACCTAGGTTGGCTCAGCTGCCTCAAGCTTAGATTTCAGAGCACCGGCAGTTCCACCAAGATGACTCCATATAGAGGGGTAATTCCCCAAAGGGTTATCCAGGAAAAGAAAAATGGCATCTGGGTGGACAAAAAACCAACAGATTCCATTTATAGTACCTTTGATCAGGCTGCTTCCTCTACCTGAAATGTCCTTCCTTACAGCAGACCCTACTCAGCCTTTTGAATCTAGCTTAGACATCACCTCCTCCAAGAAGTCCTCCCTGACTCACACACATACCCTCACTAGCTGCTGAGTTAGGCTTCTCACAGTCTCCTGGGTTCCTTTCTCTTACTGCCCTTAAAACATTGGAATGTAATTTATCTGAGCATCTGACTTGCTTGAGAGAAGAAACAATTTATTATTCAATCTTCTATCCCTAGCACCTAACACACAGTAGGCATTCAACCGATGTTTCTTGGATGACTGGTTGGAAGGAAAAATGGACCACTGAATGAATCTGATAGTTACAGAATCTAGACTGTACTAACTTTAAGTTACAGCTGTACCTTTATACAGAGAGACTGAATCAATTATAATGTGTTGATCCAATAAGTACCATCTTCAAGGTAGTATCAATACAAATTTCTTAAAAGTTTTTTTAAAGCTTTGGGGGCATAGAATATGAATACCTGTTTATTTTGCACTTAAGAGCTCACTGTTCATCTCCTATCTCCTGCTGTTCCAGAGATACATATGAAGAGTGAGGGTTATCACTGTCATTCTCCCAAGCCAGGGAATGGATATGGAGATGTGCTGTGTCCCTAAGTACCATTAATTTATTAGCTTTGTGAAGATTATTTTATGGTCTGGCTTACATAATACCTAATCCAAAGCAGATGCTAAGTAGACACACCAGGTGAAATCAATTCAGTCATAACAATTCACCTCAAATAGCTGCTATCCAGCACCTATGTCTGCCTTCCCAGCCAAGGACTAATTCATTCATCAACCATGCTTTCCCACTCAAGTCAACAGAAAATGCCCACAAATTTATTTTAAAATTTGCAGGTGGTTTTCACAGGAGTGCTTCTTGATTAGGAGGGGGAAGGTTAATAGGACCTGGTTTGCTCCCATGTGCTGCAGACTTAAGGAATGCTGAGGAATGTTAACTGCAGTAGAGACTAGTAAACAAGTTGGATCCTCCTCCACCCTCTGTCTGGCTGTCTTAGGCAGCGTAAGCATGTTTTCGACCTTACTCTCAACAACTTAGTTAATACCTACCCCAACACGGTGGGAAACCCTCGGTGCGGCCTTAATATCCTAGGTCAGGTCTGCTTTTAGTCTAGAATGCTTTTGTACAAATAGAAAAAGGCACCACCTACTACATAATCAAACTAGAAACAAGTCTTCTCCCCAGGCATCTGAGTTAGCAAAAGATGCCCACTCTGGTTGGATGCAGCCAGACAAGGGATGCAGCCCTGTGCCAGGGGTCATAGCCTGGGAAGCAGAGCACGGACTGCACTTCAGGCACTTTCACCTCTCAGCCAGCAGCACCTTTGTGAAGGGAAGGAACACCCACACATGGCATCCCTTACATAGATAAACCTGGTCTCCAGCAAAGAAGAGAACATGACAAAGAGTCAAACTACGTATTGCAAATCCACAAGGTACTGTCGGGAATAAATCGACCCCCACACTTATTATCTAATTGGAAAGCTAACTGGAAAAGCTATAAGGAAGGTCAGCCTCAGCATCAAGAAAGAGAACCAGTTCTTTTTCATTTGTTTTAAAATTTTAAAACATCAAACATAAGGAAATGTATAAACATTTGTGTATATACTATCAACCACCTAGATTTAGCAATAACATTTTATCATATTTGGTTCAAATCTTTTTTAAGCCTTCCCAGACCAAACCACTGCCATCCCCTTTTCTTTCCTCCATCTCCAAACTGTCCTCCAGTTGATACTTGTCCTGCCTGTGCCTGTTTTTGATACTTTCCCCATGTATTTTTACATAAACAACATACATGTGCTTTCTTAAGTATATGATTTAGATGTACATATGTAATAAATACATAAGCAACAAATATCACATATAAACATATAATAAAGATATAATGTAACATAAAATATATAATGTAAATGACATAAAGTTTGGTTTTTAAAATTTTACCTAAATGGTATATATAATTCAGATCCTTCTATAGATGGATATTTCTACTCTAATATTATCTTTTAGAGACTGATCCATATTAGTACATGTAGCTCTATCTCATTCATTTTAACTGCTGTACAGGATTGCATTATATGACTAATTCACAACTTATTTGTCCATCCTTTTATTCATGGGCATTTAAAGTTTTCAATTTTTTGCCTTTACAAAAATGATGCAATGAACATTCTTGTGCCTGGCACTTTGTATATATGTGCAAGAGATTTTCTAGGTTATATACCTAGAAGTAGAATAGCTGGGTCTTAGGCTATAGACACTTCCAACTTTGATAGATATTGCCAATGTGCTCTCTAGTGTAGTCTTACCCATTTACATTCTCACCAGTGAGGTGTGAGAATGCTTGTTTCCCTATATCCTTGGCAAATTGGTTTTATCAGATATTATCCTTTTGGTCGACCTCGGGGGTGCAAAATGGTAACACAATATGATTTTAATTTGAATTTCCCTTGTTATTAATGAGACTGAGTTTCTTCTTTTTTTTTCCTGCACTGTCCAGTTTCATATTATTTGTCCATTTTTCTTGGATTATCTTTTTTACTGATTTGTAGGAATCAAAAATACAAATTTTCATTAAGAATGCTGCTTACAAGAATTATAAGTATCTTCTTTCAGTCTGCAGCTTGTATTTTACCTTTGCTTATTGTGTCTTTGTTGGTACAGAAGTGTAATATTTCAATATAATCATATTTTAAAACCTCTTCCCTTTGGTGTATACCTTTTGAGACATAGTTCCCTATGTTTAAAAGTTCTCTATGCTTTCCCCTCAAAGTTTTAAACTTTCCTTTTAATATGTAGGCCTTAAATCCATCTGGAATTTGCTTGTGTATATAGCATGAGGTAGGGATAATTTTTTTTTCCACAGCCAATTATTCCAGCACTTGAATAGTTCTTTCTCTCTCTGCAGATTTGTATTGCCATCTCCGTTATGAACCAAGTTTCCATGTATTCATGAGTCTGTTTCTGGGACCAGTCCATCAATCTATCTGTCTCTCCTTACACAGATACCAAACTCTTTCATTACTTCCAGAAAAGGCAGTTTTTACTGATACCTGAAATGACACCATTCTTTGGGTGAGATGTGAAAATCTCCAGGAAGGGCAATGATCTAAATCAATGATAATGTGACATGCATATCTAGCTTGGATTCCTTCCAATCTGTCAATCTACTGAGAGAAGCACTGACAGAGAAAATCAGAGGAAGATCCAGAGCACACAGGGCTTCCAGGAAAGGGGGAGGGAGATAGAGTTAGATAGAGGGGCTCTCGAGCAGATAGTAAAAAAAATAATATCTCCAATTACTCTAATTTTTTCTAGGCGTGGCCCTGAACATAAATATATTTGTCTAGAAATATGATATTTCAATATATAAATGTGCCACAGCATTCCCCACTCTTATCACAAAATAATCATCAGAATCATAACTTACATTTATTGACACATGAGCTAAACACTTAACATGCATTACTTTATTAAATCCCATAATATGGGTAATTTCCTTGAAATATAGATGAGAAAACGGAAACTCAGAGAAGGCAAGTGACTTGTCCAAGGTCATACAGATAGTAAAAAAACTCAGCTTACGTTCCTTGCTAGATTACATTGCCCTCCATGCCACAGAATGTACCACACTACAGTGGGATTAAGTACTTTTGAGGGGAGAGAGTGAATCTTATTTTACTGTTATGTCCTCAACCCAAGCACTGTGTTAGTCACACACAATAGAGTCTCAATCAATATTTGTAGACAAGAATGAATAGATGTATGTTGGCTGCGGGGTCTGTGGTTTCTGACTCATGAAAGGCCTAAATGGTTTACTTAGGAGCCTGGTGGGGGAGAAGAACCTTACTTCCTCTGAAAGCCATGCCAAGTCTCTTTTCTACTTACCCTCAGATGATGAGCTGAGTTATGAACACACAACAATGTACTTCTTTCTACACAGATATCAGGAATGGGCAAATAGAATTGGGGATGGGGACACACAAAGGCCAGTGCCTGCTACACTTCCAGCTTGAGCATTGGCTTCCAACCTCTAGAAATAATCTTCCCATTTCCTAGATATTTCAGCATCACTGGCTTTGGTTCTCATCAGAGACAACACAACTTTGCCTCCTCATAAAATTGTGTGCTAAATCTGAAAAGCAGTTTGCAGCTCAACCCCACAGTGACTGCTGCTGCAGTGGGGATTCCCAGCCTACACAGAGGCCCCTGATGCTGAGTGGAGTTCCCCGAAATGAGAAGTGAGTGGGCCATAGAATTCATTGGTCTCTGGGGGACTGTCAGCACCATGACATCTCCCCTAAAGAATTGTGTTTTGCGGGGGGGTATCTGCAAGGTGTGGGTTATAGTATGTGGGGAGATGGTTTTGGAAGGCTTGAGTCTCTCCCCATACTCCACAGAATTAAATGGATTGAGCAATGATGGTTTCCTGGCAGGTAAGCCTCTATCACCTATCTCTTTGGATTAATCAGTTTACCATCTCTGAATTCAGCTCAACCTCAGACCCTACTCAAGCCCTACACTGTGGCCCCTGTTTCAACCATAAGCATTTAGGAAGCTTTCCACCTGAGATAGAAAGTGTCTCAGTGTGAACTTCTTTGTGCGAAGAACTCACAGCTGCTGTAATGATCATTCACTTGGATTCTGGCATTGATTCACAATTCCCTGGAAGCTCTGTGCTTTCTGATGGCTCTGCTGCCTTATGGCTCCCGCATCAGCCCTCACCATCAGCTGTCTGGACCTAGCCTCAGGCGCCACACTCCTTGCTGGGGATTCCTGCCTCATCTCCCCAAGCACCACTGTCTTGAGCTTCCACATGACTTGATGTGCAATCCTGCGGCCTAAAGAAGACCCCTTACTTTCAACAATCCATTCATCCTTTTGACAAATATTTCCTGTATATGTACTATGTTCTAGACATTCTTCTAGGCATTGGGATACAAAAATAAACAGATAAAAGCCGCTGTCCTCAAAGACTTATATTCCAGAGGAAGGAGAGAAAATCTACACATAAACAAAAAAATATTTAACATAATATCCAGTAGTAATGAACAACACCATAAAAATATAAAGTTAGAAAATGGGGAGTAACATGGGGAAGGGGTGTCACTTAAGATGAAGGGGCCAAGTAAGAAGGTAACATTCGAAGGAGACCTGGATGAATGAGAGAGAAAGCCACGTGAAGATCTATGGGGAGAACATACCTGGCAAAGGGGCCAAGGTGGAAATGAGCTTGGCAAGACAGAGGAACAGAAAGTAGGCCAGGGTGGCTGGAAGAGCAGGACAGAGGAGGAGAGTGGCAGGAAATGAGGCCAAAGAGACAGGAAGGGGCCAGATCACAGATGGTGTGGATATTTGAGGCCATGGTAAAGCATTCTGAACTTACTATAAGTCTGTTGGAAAGCCATTGGAGGGTTTTAAGCAGGTGAATGACATTTTTTTATGTTTTTAAAATCGGCATGTAGGACAGACTGAAGGGAGAAAGAGTGAGAACAAGAAGCCAGATGGGAATCTATGATAGCAGGCAAGATAAGACATGGCAGAGGGTGGACTGGAGTGGTGACAGTGGAGGTGATAAAAAGTGGTCATATCAACATATATTCTGTCAGGTCTTACTGATAGGTTGGACAGGGAATGAGGGAAAGAGAGGAGACAAGGATGACTCCTAGGGCTTCTCTCAGACCTGACCTAGTTTAGGAGTATGAAATGAGAAAACAAGCATATGAAGATATGCTCCTCATCAGCCACTCCTTTTGGAGACCAAGCCTCTTGGGCCAACAGACCTCAGCCTAAATCCTCAAACCATCCACTAGCATCTAACCCAAATTATAGACATAATCATAGAAGAAATGAAAAGTTTCCTGCATATACGCCTTCCATGCATATACCGATCCAGTGACAGTAAACTCCCAGGATGGAAATACTAGGGATTCTGAAACTAGTCTGAGGCCCTTGAACACCCCGAAATTACATTTTGATTACGGATTAAAGGGGCAAAAGGCCCTTGCTAGGCTTGGCAAATGTGCGGCACATGCATCACCTCCCCCATTCAGCCCATGAGCCTACTGCTAATCAACAACGTCATTCTTTTTTTTTTTTTTTTAAAGAAGATGTTGAGGGTAGGAGTTTATTAATTAGTTTATTTATTTTTGTTGTGTTGGGTCTTTGTTTCTGTTGAGGGCTTTCTCTAGTTGTGGCAAGCGGGGACCACTCTTCATCGCGGTGCGCGGGCCTCTCACTATGGCGGCCTCTCTTGTTGCTAAGCACAGGCTCCAGACGCGCAGGCTCAGTAGTTGTGGCTCACGAGCCGTGTTGCTCCATGGCATGTGGGATCCTCCCAGACCAGGGCTCAAACCCACGTCCCCTGCATTAGCAGGCAGATTCTCAACCACTGCGCCACCAGGGAAGCCCCAACATCATTCTTATTCGTTGAGACTGGATGCTACCTCACACTCCTTATCAACACAACACTTCACGCAACCACTACCAATTAATCAGTGAGCTGACAGATGATTGCCACTCTGGCTTCTGATTTATCATAACAGTTTAGTTCTTCACGATCAGACACATCCTTAGGTATCCTTTGACAATCTCCTATCTGGGACAGTTTTCAGCCACGTTATGAATGAAGCAGGAAAGGAAATACATTTATTAAGTTTTGACCTGAACAGTTTACATAGACTGTGTTGTCATGTTTCAGCAGATTTCACCTTTGATGACAATGTTAATCACAGCCAGGCACACTCAGGCACCCAGTGCTTTCTAGTCACCTAACTTCCCACTGTGCTGTCCCTAAGGGGTCTGCCATTGCTGAGTGATTCTGTACGCCTCTCACCTTTGCTTACCTCCTTCCCAACCAGGACTCCCATTTCTCCATTCTCCCTGCATGTGATACTAGTTGGTAACAGGTTAAACCATATACATTTAATCCTGATGTCATCTGGCTGATATGTAATGCCCCCTTTCCCACAAAATGATGCCTTAACCCAGCAAAATGGACCACTCTGTAATACCTTTAAGGTTATCATGCTAATAATGGGGATTTCTGGAAATGTGACAGAACTTCTGCGCAGAAAGGTATTTCAGGGTGTGAGGGACATCTGGGAGAGAAGGGGTTTTAGCACTTCTACGAGCATGACACTGGAAAGGCAAGAGTCCAGAAGGGTTCCCCACCTAACATTTCATGCCATAGAAAGCCAGTCCAAGATAAAGGAAGGGAGCCCTGCTCAGAACCACTTTTAACAATCTTTGGGGCAGAAGAAAATTAATACACTATCCTGATTCTTCCAAAACTCTTCTACTAATTCTGCACTCAACTTCTAGGTATTACTTGGAATCAATTTCATCCACACCAAACTACAGGATAAAGAAGCTCAGAAGGGAAATTTCTTAACCGTGTATAGTACTCTGACCACATCCTGCCCAGAAAGGAGGGGCTGAGCTGTGGGTCACTGCCCAAGGCATGTAAATGCACAGGCCTTCTTGGTTGTTTATTTTATTTGGGGCCTATGCACTTGGACTTTTGAGAAAATTCTGTCACCATTATCAAGATAATCTTTCTTACACTTTGGGGAGTTTAACCCTACCCACACAGATAGAATGACTCACCCCGGAGGGGTCTGAGTTGGTGTCTGGTAAGGCAGTGAGATTAAACAACTGCTTTAAAGAGTAGTGTCCTAAATTATCCCTGTAGCAATTGTCTCTATGAAGAAAGGCCCAGAGAGAGCATCCAGATATTATTTCACAGATACCTGATACAAAGTCCCAGCAGAAAATAATGGCACACTCAAATTGTGTAATATGAAGAGAGTTTATGATAAAGAGACTCTTTTCAGAGAAGTGGTCTGGGTATGGGGAAACAAGAAATAGAGTAGCACTAGGGGCTAGCAATGGCTGTACTCCCCTTACTGTCCCTAGGCCTGAAGAGGCAATGGGAAGGAGCCGTTTCCAAGGAGATAGAGAATTATGAAGAGAGGGTCCCTAACAGGAGGTAGGGGCTATGACTCACAGTATGGGGACCCAGATAGTCTACACTGTCCCCACAGGAAGGGAGTCAGGGGAATAAATACTCCAATTTCACTCCTATCTGATTGCCAGATCTCCTGCTGGTGCCTCCAACTGGCCAATTCCAACAGGAAGCCCAGGGCAAGGAAGCAGTCCACAGGTCAGCCTCCCAGGGCACAGAGCTAGGAGAAGGGTGACCATTGGATCTAGAAGGGGTAATCAGAAGACATGCAGCAGATATGGTACATGTGTAACTCAAATTCAAGAAACTCAAATCCAAGAAAAGTGAGACATCTCTTTAAGCCTTCTCTAGCTCTAAAATTCTTTAGCTCTAAATATATTTATAATTTTATTACATAACCTGGTATTTTTCTTTCCAGATTACCCAAGTACTCCTTTAAAAGAATGTATCCAAATCCAGGGTGGAAAATGGGCTTTATCTCACATGTCACATGTTATCTCACATACCTCACATGTCAGTATGGGTCATACCTGCCTTCACTGTCTAGTTGAGGATTGGAAGGTCCCACTGGGCTCAGCAGGAAGAAGTGCTGTGTTGATGAGTAATGCCTGCTATGAACTCCAGAATGGCAAGGTGCAGAGAACTCCTCATATTAATATGAACCAAAGCAAAAGAAGAAATTGAGATAATTGAGATAATTATCCTGATAATCTGGTTTAAAATAAATTTATCCACAATATTCCCTTTAAGTGTATGTTTACATGTTTGTGTATAAATTCAATCTCTCTGCTTTCTCCAGTACAAAAATCATTTTTATGAGTATTGCATGCACTATATCATGTCAGTTTCTAGAAGCATGAACAGTTGAAACGTTTGACTTTATCCTATTTTTATGGCTTTTGCGTTCACATGTTCAAACAGCATTGATGATCTTACAAAATGACTTGTTCCTTTTATGTTTACTCTCTAGATTTACACAGTCCAATGTGGTAGCCATGAGCCATGTATAGCCACTTAAATTTAAATAGAATTAAAAAGAATTCAGCTCCTCAGCCACATTAGCCACATTTCAAGTACTCAGTAGGCACATATTGGACAGCACAAATATAGGCTGGTTCCGTCACTGCAGAAAGTTCTATTGGAAGATGCTGCTCTAGATCCCAAGGCTAATTGCTGGACACAGTGAAAATGATGTGTCTGTGAGTATCACTTAGGCATTTCAATAATCCCATTATACCAGGCAACCAGCTAAACGCTTTATAAACATTATCTCATTTAATTGTTTTTTTGTTTGTCTTTTGTGGTGAGACCACTTAAGATCTGCTCTCAGGAAATTTCAAGTATACAGTATGGTATTATTAACTATAGACACCATTCTGTACATTAGATGTACATTAGATCCTTAGAACTTCATCTTATAACTGAAAGTTCACACCCTTTGACCTAAAATCTCCCTACTTCCCACTCTAATAGCCCCTGGCAGCCACCATTCTACTCTCTGTTTCTATGAGATGGGCTTCTTTTTTTTTTAGATTCCACATATAAGTGATACCATACAATATTTGTCTTTATCCAGCTTATTTCACTTAACAGAATGCTCTCCAGACTCATCCGCATTGTCGCAAATGGCAGTATTTCCTTCTTTTTTATGGCTGAGTAATATTCCATTGTATATATATATATATATACCACATCTTCCTTATCCATTCATCTGTTAACGGACACATAGGTTGTAGCCATATCTTGGCTACTGTGAATAATGATGCAATGATCATGGAAGCACATTTCCTTCAAGATCATTATTTCACGTCCTTCAGATATATATACTCAAGAGTGGGATTTCTGGATCATACAGTAGTTGTATTTTTAATTTCTTGAGGAAACTCCATACTGTTTTTCATAGTGGCTATACCAATTTACATTCTGACCAACAGTGCACAAGGTTTCCCTTTTCTCCACATCCTCACCAACATATGCTATTTCTTGTCTTTTTGATAATAGTTATCCTGACAAGTATGAGGTGATATCTCATCAGGGTTTTGATTTTTGCATTTCCCTAATGATTAGTGACGTTAAGCACCTTTTCATGTACCTATCAGTCATTTGTATGTCTTCTCTGGAAAAAAGTCTATTCAGGTCCTTTACCCAATATCTCACTTAATCTTCACAACCATCCTGTGAGGGAGGAATTCTCACTCTCACATTGTAGACAAGGCCAAGAGAGGTAAAGTAACTTATCCCATAACCACAGGTAGTAATTAAAAGAGCTCAGATTCAAAACTAGATCTTCCTGACATCAGAGCTCATGCTCTTTACCATTATACCTGCACCTGCAAAAGAAATAGCAATTCTATTGAATAATTCACTTGGTTTTTTGTTTAACACCTGACACTCCCTAGAGATATTAACTAAGTTAATATACAATTTGTTTTCAAAACCAGCTTACTTCCTTACATAATATATTGTCATCTGTTGTTCATAATATATGATAAAGAAAAATATGAGATGTCCTTGAATTAACTTTTTCTCCATTTTTCATATTGTGAATATGAATTAATAAGTAAATAAATGATTGTCTTAATACTTGTTCCATCAGTATCAGTCAGGGTCCCATCAAGAGACAAATGGCATATTCAAACTGATTAACTGAGGAAAGTTTAACAAAGTGATGACTCTTTATCAAGGTGCAGTGTTTAGGAAAGCAAACAAGGACAAGTACATACCCCATGGCAAGCAAGAGTGGGAAGCCATTACTACCTAAAGGCTGTGGTGGGGGAGGAGCAAGGAAGGGAGCACTTTCTGGAGCCAGAGAAGGCAGCCATGTGGGGAAGGAAACTGATGGAAGCTGTGGCCTTCTGTAGAGGGACACAATGAACTTAGAGTGACTGAGCAGAGAGCCACCTCACTTACCAACTAGCCTCCATGGTGAGGGCAAGGCTGTCCACTGAGACAGTCTATACAGTGCAGCTTTCTGGGCTACCCAGAAAGATGGACAAGAGTGGAGAAAGGGCACGTACAGAAGATACTGTACATATTATCTGTTAGTGTTGTTTGGAAAAAGACTAAGAACTGTGATGTGTGAGGCTAATGTCAATGGGAATAAGTTGACTAACAACAGACTTCCTTATCTCCTAGAGAGTCACTTATGGACAATTAGATCCTTAAGGTAGAAGAAATGCCCAGACTCAGGCCCAGGAAGGCCATGAGTCTCTTCCCATCACCAGTTCAAGTACAGTAACTGAATACTGTACTTCACTAAGGGATTTCTTTCATGCCATGGCAAAGGACAGGGTAACTATATCATGGGGCTAATCTGAAGCAAACAGGGACTTACCAAGAACATTTGCCTGACTGTAAAGGCTGTTACATTAGTGACTCAAGAACTGGCAATAAGAGTCACAGTACTGAGAATGAGGACCATGGGTGGTCTTAATTCTAGGGCCATTTCTATGAGCTGCCAAATTTAGCTCTGGGGACTAATCTTTAACTCACTATTTTATTAAGTGCCTACTAAGTCGCAGATACCGGCAACCAGTCACCCAGTTCATCTCGTTATTCCTGGGCATACCGTTCCCTTTTCTTTAGTTATGACTTGGTACATGCTGCTCCCTTTCTCTGATACCCCCTCCTGGACCTGGTCCGGTAAGCTCCTACCCTTACTTCAAAACCCACCTTGGGGATCACATCCACTGGGAAACCTTTCCAATTTCTACCCTGAAGGCTGAGGGGCTCCTTCCCTGGGATCCCTACAGCTCTTGGCTCATCCTGCTATTACAGTGGGTATCAGAATCTTTTTACATGTCTGTCTCCTCAGCTTGGTGGAAGCCAGTGTTTAGCTTGGGAAAGGTTGGTTTTAATTAAATTTTAGTATATAAGTATCTTTCAAATGCACTGTGTTAGGCATTGTGGGACTAGGTGTGGGAGTAATGGCAATATGGGAGGAAAGAAGTAGATAAATAAAGAGTAAATAGGGATGGGCTTCCCTGGTGGCTCAGTGGTTGAGAGTCTGCCTGCCGATGCAGGGGACACGGGTTCATGCCCCGGTCCGGGAAGATCCCACATGCTGTGGAGCGGCTAGGCCCGTGAGCCATGGCCACTGAGCCTGTGCGTCCGGAGCCTGTGCTCCTCAATGGGAGAGGCCACAACAGTGAGAGGCCCGCGTACCGCAAAAAAAAAAAAAGAGTAAATAGGGGACTTTCCTGGTGGTCCAGTGGTAAAGAATCCACCTTCCAATGCAGGGGACGCGGGTTTGATCCCCGGTCAGGGAACTAAGATCCCACATGCCACAGGGCAACTAAGCCCATGTGCCACAACTACTGAGCTCGCGCGCCTCAACTAGAGAGCCTGTGTGCCGCAAACTACAGAGCCCACGCACCCTGGAGCCCACGTGCCACAACTAGAGAAGAGAAAACCCACACGCCACAACTAGAGAAAAACCCCCGCGCTGCCACGAAAGATCCTGCATGCCTCAATGAAGATCCCGCATGCCGCAACTAAGACCCAACACAGCCAAAACTAAATATTAAAAAATAAATAAATAAATAAAGTTCCTGAGCCCTGCCCTCAAAAGAAAGATAATCAGATAAAATACAGGCTGTCCAGATAAACTTGAATTTCAGATAAGCAACAGAATTTTTAATTTAACTTTCAAAATATATCTCATGCAAAATGGAACATCATACACTAAAAAAGTAATTGTTTATCTAAAATTCAAATCTAAGTGGGTATTCTATATTTAATTTGTTAAATCTGAAAACCCTGTGTTCAAAGGACTCATCCTCTAGTTGACGATATAAGATGTGACTACATGGGCCATTAGTGCTATCAGGCAGAGCATACTAAGAACACAAGAGTGCTGTGGTTTAGGGAGTGCTAGGAGAGACCCTGGTGACACAGGCCTGGATCAAGCCCTCCCTTTTTTTCACTACAAAGAGTTCCTGCCAATAAACTTGGCTTCTCTCTGGCTACCCCAGCTTACAGAAGCATGGTGTGATTGAAAGCACCCTGGATTTGAAACAGAAGATCTGGACTTAAGTCACAGGCAAAACACTGACCAGCTGTGTGACTTTCAGGAAGTCACTAAACTTCTCTGAGTACCATTTTCCTTTCCCATAACTGAAAAACTCAGAACCAACTTAAAAAAAAAAAGGAGGGGGGAGTCCTTATGTACTTGGGGATATCTCATATGGGACATACTCTGAGAAAAATCAGAATTTTCCTGTAGAAGATTCAGCCATTGCCCCACCTTTCTTTGCCTCCCATTACTGACAGACACTGGCCTCTAGGCATGAGCCAAAAATTAATACTTATTCCATGCCTCATCCCTCAGAATCTTCTATATCAGAGGTCAGCAAGCTTTTTCTGTAAAGGGCCCTACAATAAATATTTTAGGCCTGGCAGGCCATCTAATTTACAAATTATAAACTATTTTAGGCTTTTCAAGTTTCTGTTGTATCCACTCAACTCTTCTATTGTAGCGTGAAAGCAGCCAAGGATGATACGTAAACAAACGGGTGTGGCTGTGTTCCAACACAACTGTATTACGGACACAAAAGTAGAATTTCATATACTTTTCATGTGTTGTGAAATATTATTCTCCTTCTCCTGATTTTTAAAAATCTTATAAAATGCAAATAACCATTTTTAGCTCCCAGGTCAGGCCGCAAGAAAACAGACAGTGGGCCAGATTTGATCCTGGGAGTGGGTGGAGGGGGGTATGCCCAGCCCTGTTCTATGTAACTGAATTGTTAACCCATGATAAACATTTCACCCTGGAGGGATGGTTCATCTTCTACCATTTGTGCCCTAGAGCAGAGCTTGGAAAAGAGCTGGTCTGAGTTCTTAACCAGCCCTGGCCTCTGCTGTAAACTTGCAGTGTGAATCCGGAGAAATTATGTCACTACTTCCTGTCTCATCCTTCATCTGTTTAAAAAAAAACAAAACAAAACAGGGTGAGGGGGCATTATATTTTGCAAGCTGCTAAATAAAGTGGTTGGGAAATACAAATGAGGTAAGGACAGACACTTAGCAGGGAAGGTCCAAGTGTTGAGTAATATTGAAAATATATGGCAAGAGAAATAGAGAAATCAAATTGCTTTCCTTGTAAATTTTCCACCACGATGTTTTTACTTCATGGAAAGCAGAGTAAGGTGTGAGGTCATTTTTCCTTCACACACAATTCACTTTCATGGAGTTTGTAAAAAAGGAGAAGTTTCTCTCAACAGAGAAGTCCCGATGCCTGACTGAGCCAGAAGGGAGCATTTTCTCACAAAGGCCATTTCTGTCCCTCCCCTGCTCCTCCCCTCTATTCCCACACTTCTCCCCACCCCCATCTCAGCTACTCTGAGCATATCCCACTTTTCCTAGTTATAGAGAGACCCCATCTTGAGTCTTTTCTTCTGCAGGATTGTGGTGCTAATAAATACCAGGTATATCGTGAAGCCAGGAACCCAACACAAACACACTGCTTAGAAATCATTGTTGTTTTGATGAGATGATATCAAAAAGATAGAAAAAAATGTTTTTAATTCTTAAATTTTTTCAATTCTTTTTTTAATTCTTAATTTTAAAATTCTTAATTTTTTTAAAAAATTCTTTAAAAATGTTTTAAGATTCTTTAAGTTTTAACTCTTAAAACTTAGAGTACAAAGTGCCAGGTAAACAATGATACAGAAAACCCAAGTATAGAGAAGAAGGTGCTTGTTTCAGTAACCTGGGAATCTTTTTGCTGGTGAGACATGGCAATCAACTTTAAATGACAATCCTAGGCAGTTTAGGGAAAAGGGCCCTTCAAGTGACATGAGGGGAAAAGATCAGGTTTTTATAGAAGTAGAAAGCAACCACCAGAATGGAATGATAATTAGAGATAATTGTAGTCAAGTATAAGGGTGCCAGAATCCTGGTGTCTACCCAGCAAGTACAGTCGAACCCCCCTTTTAATCACTTCAAACATGCCATTTTCATTTCTTAGCTGGTGAATCTTTCACAGACAATCTCAGTGTATCTATAGAGCATTTTGGTTCAACCAAGGTCAAAGAAAGTAGGAGATGCATCTGCCATAGAGCCTCCCATTCCCTCTCAGATGCTTAAGTAAGTGGCTTAAGAGAAGCCGTGTGGAGTACAAAATGGATCACCAGGATTCAAGACCTGGTCTTGCCCCTTTTAAGCCAAGTGAATGTCAGCATTTGAACTTCTTTGAGCCTCAGTTCCTTTATGCGCAGAATGGGGATCATGCTCTGTTTTACCTAACACACAGCTCTGTTGTGAAGCTCAAACAGCATGACACATAAAAAGGGCTTTGCAAATTATAAAAATAGAAGTGCTTTCTATGATTATTATTGTTATTGAAGAAGGAATAGTTTGGATCAACTGCTAAGCTATTGAACAGCTGCTTTAGTTAGTTGAACAGATGGTTTTAAGGGTTAATAAGCACATGTCTTGGTCATCGCTTAGGACTAATGAGTCAGCGCCCAAGAGCACGAGGCCCAGATCATGGGCTGCATGGGACCAGCTCATCTGACTTGAACAGCAGGAGCTTCCAAGTTAAAGAAATCTGGAATTGAATTCCATATCTACCCCTTAATTCACTAGGGAAGTCCCTTATCTTATCCAAGCCTCACTTTCCCCAACCCTAACATTGGGACATTAATACTATCTTGAAGAGTTGTTGTGAGACTCAGAGATAACATAATCTCTGATACGCAGTACGTTTTTCATAAATAGGAACAAGTACTGTAAAGGGAAGAGGCAATAGCTTTAACCCTTACCAGCTATTTTATAAATGCATGTGGAGTTTGCATATGTGGACAATCTGCTCAATTCTATTTCTATTTCTTGAAAAAAAATCCAAAGGCATGGTCCACTGATGATGGTATTTGTACCTAAAAATGACAGCACATTATAAACTGACATCTTTCAGTTACATTTCTTATTATAATATAGTCTGCGAGATACACCAAAGAAAAACTTGATAATTTGATCTAAACTTGCCATAAGGCTGCCCCATGATCAAAACTGCCGATCCTCCCCATGCCCCAACACGGCCCCTTGTCTACCACAGTGAATCCTTTCCAAACTTCTGCTTCACTTTGCCCATATATGCAACCCAACACCCTAGCCAAACTGGACATCTCACTATTTCCCAAAGTAACCCTCTGCCTGGAAAGCCTAACACTGTACTAAATCAGTTATCCCAGAAACAATGAGACACTGAGATTTGTGTGCAAGAGGCATACTGGGGAGTTCTCAGGAAGACCTATGAGGAAGCAAGGGGTGCAGGATTGGGCAAAGGGAGACGTTAAACCGTGGTGAAGTTCCACAACTGAGGTCTTTAAATGATCCCACGTGAAGCTCTAGAGCTGGCATGGCCCTTCAGGGATGTCATGATTGTGTCCAGAGGCTGGTCCTCTACCCCACATGGACCAGTCACTGCAGGTGCGATTCCCTCAGGGAGGGGGCATAACCTTTGGCAAAGGGCAGGTCTCAGAGAGGGAGGCTGAGATCTGTCAGCGGCCAACCGTCCCCGCAGCTGGGCAATGTGTGTGTCCTGCTGAAGGGGCTTCTGCGCAGCACCCCACCACATCCACTACTCCGATTTCCAAACTACTGTCCAGTCCTCAAGGCCCATATTCACCACTGCCTCACCATGAAGTCCCTCTGACCCTGTATTCTCTCTTTTCATACCTGAGATACAGCCACCATACCTACAAGACACTTCCAGGTGCCTCTGTCGTTACCACTGAGTTCAGAGGTCACAAAGCTCAAAACATATACTTGGTATTACTTCTCAAAATTCCACTGAATGTAGAGAACGAGAAAGCTATACCCCTTAAACACATGCAGTGATGTGTGTTCTTCTTATAGTTAAAATTTCCAAGACCTCAGCACATTTAAGCATACTTAATTCTTCCTAGTCTGTCTGGTTCCTCATTTTGTTTATAGGAAAAAATATTTCATTGGTAATGATACACTTCTATTCTTACACAATATCCATTGGGGTTTTCGTTTCCTTTATTTGCTGAATAATTTTTCTTTGTAAGTATTCTCTTGAAAATATAGCAAGAAGTACTATATACTGAAAGGAAAAAGTAAGACTAGATGATCAGGGTCAAATTAATAAGAAATCTTCCAAATTACATAAAATTACACAAAAGTATCAGCCATGAAGAAAATATGATTGTAAAGAGAACTCAGTATTCACTGTAAGTATACCTATCCAGCTCCCTTTAGAAGTGAAGAAATGAAGATTAGTGTCATATTAATGCCATTATTTCACAAATCGAAATGATTTATTGGATTAAAAGCATGAAAATGGTTGCTCTGCAATAAGTAGGTTATGTGAATGAATAAAATTGAGTAAAATGAATGAATGAAGCCAAATCCTTCTACCAAATGGAAGAGATATATGTGTGAAAGATGTAAGTATATTTATGTTTATATGCATTTTTATACATAATAAAATATATAAAATAAAATATGTGCTTATACTATTTTGTATGTATTTATATATACATATGTGTATGTGTACACATATGCATTAAGGGAATACACACATACACATGCTTCCCTAAAAAATTATATATAGCTCTTGTCTTTTGGGTAATTACACCACTTCACTCTGAGAGCCCATTGCAAAGTGAAGTATCTCCAGCTCTAAGTTAACAGTATGGCTGTCTGCATATGATCCCTCCAATGCTTCCAAATCTACAACACCCTATACAGCATCACTGTTAGACCCAGGCAAGTGGCCCACCCCCATAAGACTGGGCTGCCAGAATGGTGTTGGCCTACTGATTTTTGTATGATTTGCTCACACTGGACATAGGATCATTCGGGTTGTGGAGTAACTGTCCACTTTTGGGCTTGAGCCTGGCATTTGTGGGTCTGCCAGTGTCCCCACTGCAGTGCTGCCTCCAGTCTACAGAACCTCAGGTTTGGGGAGGTGGCAGTAGGCATCCTTTACCCTGTGTGAGCCACCCTTCCATCCTTGCTGCTGGCACAAGGGTGACTACCCCACTCCCACATGCTCCTTGCCACATGTCAGCAAGTCCTCCGGAGTGGCCTCACTCATCTTCTCCAAGGTTTTTGGAGATTGTTACTCCACAAATGGAGTAAAATGGCCACAGACTCTTGCAATAGATCATATTGCATTGTATTTTCCAAGGTTGGCCATTTTGTAGGAATGGGACCACTCTTCTCACTGGGCCCAGAGGACCCTCTCCTATCATCAACACTGAAAGAGATCACTAGGAATGCAGTAATTGCATCCTAAAGTAATCAAGAGAAGACATGGATGAAAAATCTGTTATTCTACATTTATACTATAAAATTACAAATGGTAAATTTAACATGACCCAAAAAATGAATTATTGTTCCCATTTTTCTGTATACTCTGGGTAAAACTTACATTTGTGGTCATCAGCAAAAAAAGCATAGTAATGATCCTTTAGAGTCACTGGAGGCCAATACTTATAGGCAGCATGATAGAGGATGAAGTGCCATGAGTAATGATATGACCAGCACTAAATAAATGGTTATTAGAGACCTACCCACACTGCTTCAATACAAACAGACTCCAAAGAGTTATGGCTTTGTGAATAATAACATACTTCTCACCTTTTTCCCATTGTGGGAGATATGAAGTTAGACAGGAATGGTGTATTTGACAAAAAAGAAAACAGAGAGGTGGTTCCTAAACCTTAACAGGAAGACATGGTACCTAGACACCATGAAGAATCTTCACATGCACTGAATGGACAGCAAACAAATATGTAAGTACCACTTCTTTACACATTATTCTAAATCTTCATTGATAAATGACTATGCCTCAAATGGGCGCATTAATTTTATGTTTTTTAGTCAAATTGTTTAAATAGACAGGGCCCTGCAAAAAAATATTTTCTCATGTACAGCCTCAAGATGACCCTAATCCCATACGAATTTTAAAAAATCACCCTGAAACCTAGAGATACTGAATGAACAATAACTTTCACAAGCCCTTTTTTTAGTGCAGCAAATTCTCTAAACACTCCAGATTGTGATGAATATGATTATTAGAGTCAGCTGATGATATTCTGTATCAAAACAATAAAATGTCTTCCAATGGAATTTTTGAAAAATATACTGACTCTTAAAATCAAATGTTGAGACCAATGAGACCATTTCCCTTGCACCATATGTCAGTCATATCCCCCATGCTCTCCATTCTTACCTATTTTTGTTATCCACTACTTAAAGCAAAAATTCTGTAATTATTTTAAATTTCAAATATAGGTAATTCATATTTAAAGACAACCGAGGATAGCACTGACCCAAAATGCCCATTACATCTGACTTGGCTGCCTCATTTCTTCTTTTGTCCCTCCCACCTTCAAGTAATCTAAATAGACCAATGAAAATGTTTCCTCGTTTTCATAACTTCCTGAAAAAAGGCTCCATCACTTTGTCCAGTCACTCATTCCAAAGTCTAACAGTGTTCACACTGCTTCCATATGAGGCACTCACCCTTGATCTCATGAACATATCTCTGGATTGATTGTTCAGGTCTCTGAAGCCCTAACCAGAGACATGCAATGACTCCATCTTAGTCTATATAAGCAAATAAAACATTTTTTAAGGAGTATCTTTTCCAAAAGATCATCCCTTAAATTCCTCTGAATTTATCTGCTACTTTCAAGCATAGACTCAAAATACACAAAGTACTTCTTAATACTATTAAAAATTCATTCCTAGACATGCTGATAAATACCTTCCCCAGAAGATTATTTAAGCCCTTTTGATTAACTCTGTGGTAAGCTATGAACATCAGTCCATTTCCTTTCTATAATTTTTGTTTTGGTTTTTATTCTTCTTCCACTTGCTGTTTTTCCTATTTGAAACTGAGGTCTCCCAATTTTAACCCATGTGAAAGAAACATATTATTCAGCCTCTTATCTGCTGTGGGGTTTACTTGACAGATTTTCTCAATCTCTACAAAGTAGGAAGGTTAAATTCCACTATGCCAGCTTGTAAGTCCAACTCCACTGTAGTAATATCACCACTGAGTCCTTCTCCCTAAGTCCCAGTCCTTAAAATTACAGGACAGTTTCCCCTCAGAACTCCCCAAGATAATGCCTGATGGCTTTAGAGACTTTGGGGCACAGTCAACATCTAGATATGAGAAGTGAAAGCCAGAATGCAGTGATTCACATTTGCAGCAGTTATGAAGTTTACATGGTAAAAAATCAAGCTCTCTTTTATTCACTGTAAATGAACTTAAATCAATTCACTGACAACAGAAAACTTATGCCTAACAATCAAGGTAAATGTAGTCACTGGTTTATTCTAGAGTCCTGGAGAGGGAATCATCAGGGATTCTCCCTTCCCTTTTTTTTTCCCATATCCCTAAGAGGTGATCCAAATTGGGGGAGGGGATTTTTTAAACTTCCCGCCATCAGGCTGAGTTCACCAGTAGATGTGATACTCAAAATGTTTAACAAGCAATAGGATACAGGCACCAACCAGTCAAAACAGATACCAACTGTCACAACTGATAGGGCCTTGCTAGTGAGTACCAGGTGATGTCAACCCTGGCCATGAGCATCCATCCACACTGACTTCTAATGGAGCTTGTTCTTTGATCCTTGGAACCTACCACTATGGCATCCACAGTTGAAACACCTGCATCCTGTTCTGTTTTCAGGTTGATGGGTCCTCGAAGGTCACAGAGAGGACTCCAGAGACTTTTGGATCATTTGACATCTAAATACGAGAAAGAAAAATTAGACTGTAATGATTCAAATTTGTAGCAATTATGAATTTTACACATTAAAAAATAGTAAATGCGAAAGACCGTTCTTACAAACTACCTCAGGGGGATGAAACATTTTTTTACTATCTGGCATTTCCTGGGGTTGCAGTCATTTTGGCATGCTGCTTTAGACTTTCTCTGCCTAGACCTTCCTGCTGCCTTTTATTATACTTTGCTGCTGTAGCGCCATGATGGAGTGGGAGACAACCTACAAGAATTGCTTTCTTTCTCTTGAGCTTCATTAGGAAGCAAGCTACATGGCCCCAAATTCATCCCACCCTAACCTATCCTATCCTATCCTTAGGTTCTCCAAAGTCTCAGTAGGAGAAGAACAGGGCACTAAACACTTGCTGCAGCTCCTCACCAGCCTCTAACCTCTATTCTCCTGGACGACTCCTGCTCAAACCTGCTCTCCCTTGAGCAGGAAAACACTCATGAGCCATTCCTTCCCACTCTGTGGTTTGGCATAAACTCTATGCATTGAAACTTCCAAACTCTTAAGCTTTTGAATCTCAGGTTCTTGTAGTAAAAGTCTCAGCTTTCAAGAGTACTGTCACTGAGGACTTTAAAAAGTAAGCTCAGAAACTCAACTGACTTTTAGGGATCAGCTATGTTAGCCTTCTCCTAAAGTAATGAATTCCACTGATACAGTGGGTAGAGGGCTGCAAAGAAGGAAATTGTGAAAAACAACACACACACGCACACACACACACAAATTCCTCATTATCTCCAAACTGTATCCTTTGCACACATCTTGGGAGAAGTTCTTTCAATAACCAAGATAGAGACCTAGAGGCCTATAAAATAATTTATACTGGTAAAAACCAATTAATCCTTTTTGGCTTGTTGGAATTAAGATATACATATTGATACCTAATCAATAATTTGTGATAAAGATATTTAAAATACAAAATATCTTCATTAAGAAAATTCTACTCCATTTAATATACTACTTGTTCAGTGATCTCAACTCAAGGAAAATTCAAGACAGTACATCTATCCTCTACCATTTTTTTTCCCCCAAGAAAATGTTTCAAGAGATCACACTCCACATTTGTATCACCCTGTTCTAAAACCCTTCCTTCTATAGAAGGAAGGAGGTGGCTTTAAGGACAGTTAAGATTTTTCACACTGAATTTTAGGAGCTGATGACATAAGTCAACACCTAAGGATGCTGACAATTTGCTTCTTTGTTTTTAACACTGGTTTAAAAGGAATACATTCCATCTTAGTCCCCCCCACCAATCCAGGAACTAAAATACATTTTTTATATATAATATAAATATTCAGTGTCTGAGGGAAGACTGAAAACAATGTTTAGTCTCCCAGTAATGTAGGCATTAGCATCTTTCTCTGTCTTCCTTATAGCCAAGAGACGCAACATATCTTCGTGGCAGTAAAAGTGGAAAATGGACCAAAGAGGAGGAGGAGGAAAGGAGGGGCACTTAATTTTGAACAGCACTTCACAGAAAACAATAACTCTTCCTCTGACCTCGGTTGACCCTGAAAACAACCTATGCCATAGGTGAAACCAATATTACCATCACCATTTTACAGTTAATGAAACTGATGCGCATGAAGAGTGTGTATGATGCAAAGCCACGGAGTTTAAGTGATAAGCTATGAAAAACATAAATCCACTTATTCTGATTTCAAATCCCATACTCTTTTCACCAAAATGCAATGGCATCCCCAGTTAAATTCACATAGATTTGGAGGCTGTGACAATTCCTCTGAGAGACCATTCTCATCTATTTTAAAAAAATTGTTTTTTTATGTATCTATTGAAGCTTACAGTCGAGAACACTTCTCCTCACCTATATGCATGTTTCTCCTCTTCCTTTAGAAAAGGAGACGTGTTCGAAATTTCTCATCTTCTTTAGGTGAAGGGATATGACTGAGTTATGGTAAATTGATTGTGGAGAAAAATGATGAATACCACTTTTAGGCCTAGCCTCTTATGATCACTCTCACAATTAGCCATGTTCTTTTTCTTACCCCATTGGTTACCCAGATGCAAAGGAACCAGTGGAGAAAACTAGATGGAAGAAGTGAGGGTCACTGAATGGCTGCATGGAACAGCAATGGCCTATGACACAAATGAAAAATAAGCCTTTAATGTGAAAGCCACTGACATGCTGGGGCTCTTTGTTAGACCACTAGCGATTTATCCTGACCAGTACAAAGAGCAAAGAAAATATCATATTTTAATGCCTAGGATACAGTGACACTGCATATTTTAAATGATAAAGAGAAGATGGGGGAAACTGTCTTCGATTTTCAGTGTTCTCATATTTGACAATGAAAAATCCTAATGACTAACTAGTCCAGGATTGGTGAGTTTTATACACACACACACATTTTGCTTTATATTACACCAAATCATTCTTGTATAGAGTAAATTCAAGCTTTGAAAGGACAGAAACTAATATAAGTGGGGGAGGGGTCTTCTTGAAGAACATAAATTACAAAGAAAATTAGGTACAAAAGTAAATATTTATTGAGAATTAGAAAATAAATGACAACAAACTGAAAAATTTTTAAGTGGACAAATACCATAAGCATCACAAAATCCAAAAAACATAATATAATATTTTTATTAATTAACTGCCTGATAAACCTATACAATATTTACATTTTTAGGCTGCATACTCTTTTATCACCCCCTTCCTATGACAATGACTTTCTACTTTTTTAATAGAGAGAACAGAAAGATAAATGTCTTTCTTCTAAAATAGTTGGTTGAAATTTGTTTTCATTATTGATGGTAGCATCATATGCATATTTAGGATTATTGTGAACTTTGGGAAAATCTCTGTAATACTTCTGCTGTACACGAGTGTGAGGTTTAAAAGAATTATCCACTGACTGGCTTCCAACTCTGTAGATTTCAGACCTTGTTTCTCCTCTTCAGTCCACATGCTTCCAGTGCTGAGGACCATCACACACAGTATCAAGATAGAACCTCTGGGCCTCCCTGGTGGCGCAGTGGTTAAGAGTCCGCCTGCCGATGCAGGGGATACGGGTTCGTGCCCCGGTCTGGGAGGATCCCATATGCCGCGGAGCGGCTGGGCCCGTGAGCCATGGCCGCTGGGCCTGCGCATCCGGAGCCTGTGCTCCGCAACGGGAGAGGCCACAACAGTGAGAGGCCCACGTACCACAAAAAAAAAAAAAAAAAAAAAAAAAAAAGATAGAACCTCTGCCCTGAATGTGTGTGTCGCGATGTTAGGTGAGCTGGCACAATGGGCAATAGAAATTTTCCTGGAAGATGTGCATATACCAGGATACCTAGCTATAATATGGAAGTGACTGAAAATATAAATACATCCCACTAAACCCACTCTAAGTGTATCCTCAATTGTATTTCTCTAAGCCAGATTTTTAAAATATACAAAAACCATGATTTCCCCTATACCACTTGACATGAGGAAAAGTGTAACATGAGAAATGAGAAAGTTGGAGAGCGAAGAGTGAGCTTAATTGATTGCAGTTAAAATATCTAGAAATTTTTCTTAGAAAAATTTCTAAGGGGTTAATGTTTAATAAACCTCAGGCTGATGTCTAAAGCTAGCATGATCCATGGCTTTGGGTGTTAAATGCTCCACTCCCAAATTGCAAATGGGATTCTGGAAATCCTAAGTCAGCTTCATGACCGTATTTGTTGAAAACTAAACTTTTTTTTTAATGATTTCATCAGGTAAAATAAAATAAATTCTCTTTTTAAAGTTAGTCCAATCATGTCCCAGGTATCTCTCTCTCTCATTGTAACATAGATAGTCCAGCAGTTACACTGAATTTTGTGACCACTCATAGGAGGCAAGACCATACACCAAGGTGCCTAAGGTACATTATAAAGATAGACATAGCTTATGGGCACATAAAGGTTTTAAGGCAGTCACATTAGCTAAAATATGACCCTTTGAATTTTTTAATTACTTAAATGAATTGAAATGGAAGATGAGTTGAGATTATCCATGTGAGTTAGAAGTTGAGTGGAATTAATCTAGGAAAGCTCCTAGGGGAAGATGTGTCATTTGGGGCAGTATTAGGATAGTGGTTAAGTTCCATGAGGGCATGGACTTTGTCTGCTGTGTTCACTGCCATCTCCAGTGCCCATAATACTGGGCAGCACATACTAAGTGCTCAATTAACATCTTTTACTTGAAGGAAGGGAGGAAGGGAGAGGGAGAGGGAGAGGGAGATGGAGAGGGAGAGGGAGAGGGGGGAGAGACAGAGAGAGAGAGAGGGAGGGAGGGAGGAGAGAGAGGGAGAGAGAGAGAGAGAGAGAAAGAAAGAAAGGAAGAAAGAAATAAAGGAAGGGAGGAAGGGAGGAAGGGAGGAAGGGAGGAAGGAAGGAAGGAAGCCTGTCAGTGTGTCTCAGGTAAACATAAAAATAGTCCCTCCCTCATAAAGTTGTTGTGAGGATTAAATGAGCTAATACACATAAGAGGACCTTCATTACTACAATGAATATCTGAACTTCACTTAGTTCCTTGGAGATATTATAATATTCAAGGTATTCAACAAGAGAAGAAAGTGTTATTGATTGGCACAGAGAGAAGGGAGCTGAATTAGAAGAATAATTAATGTCAAGGGGTATGAAATCTCTATTCTGAAAATTCACAATTTCATGGAAGAGTCCAAAAGATCTGAGACTTGATTCTCAGGCAGGAATGAAAAGAAGAGCATGTCCTGTGATGTGGCAGGAAGACTCATCTTAAGCCCCAAATGGGTAAATGCAATCAATAACATCCTGTCAGGAACTTTTTGTGGTCTCATGTAAATACAGGCTACCTGAATAAAAGATAAAAACTGTCATTTCCTCTCTCGTGTTGTAGTATGATGATTTATCTATTCCTTTGAAAGAACCAAACCAAACCTAACAATTGCTTTAACTTTTCTGGTGTATATGTATCCATTGTGAAATATAAGAAAAAAAATGGTCCAAGATGATAGGACATTTGCAGAGCGGAACACTAGAAAGAATGAGGAATAATTAACTCAATCCAATGGGCAAGTCATTATAATTACTCCTAAGACAAACTATGAGGGAAAAAAGTGTCATGGGCTGTTTAATCAACCCTAAACTGCAGGGGTGACTAGTTATAACTTAGGTGTTTTCCAATTAGCTAATACAAAACGGTAATAAATTGCCAGCTGCATTCTTAACCTAATGCTTCCATATACTTAATGAGAGTTATTGCAGAGTTCTTTTAAAACTTTGAATTTGACTTACGATGGTCATTAAAAATTTTATTTCTCAAAATTATTATTTATTTATCAAACCCATGATCTTAAATGAAATTTAGGCTCACAAAGGCAATATGAAATATCACTGAAGCAGGAAGCAGGATTTTAACATACAGGCAAGCCACTGTGAATAAGGAATCCTTTAAATTGGGGAGAAGGTTGAGGTCCAGGCATAAAAGAGCAATGCACAACTGGTCTCCCACCATTTACAATCTGCTCTTGCTCTGAAGGGCAGGAAGCGTCATAGTCAACACTATCCATGTTAAAAACCGCATAAGATATATGGCAGGGAGCTTGCTGTTTCAGATGATTCCATGCAGAAGACAGTCTGGTCAGGCAACTTATGAGCAGTGCTGGCTCCCCAATTTGCGCTCAGCCCAAAGGCTCATCTCACCCCAACTGGCAAGGTGGAAACAAAGGCTGACACTGTCTAGCACAGACCTTCAGCTCTAAGTACTCCAGAATACATACATAATCTTACTGTGATCAAGTATAAGGGTGGGATTAATACTGTCTTCCCTATGCCTCAACCTAATTTCTGAAAAATATACCCTTCAGCTCATTTGTGTAAACACTAACAATTGTTTTCAAAGACATCTTTCTGAAGTATCTGGATACTATTTTAGAATAATCTTCACTTGTTTTTCCCATGGGCCAATATTCATTAAAGTAAAATCATATCCACTCAAATCCCAATAACCAATGAGGAAAAAGCATAGAGAAAAGAGCTTGACCCTTAAAGTCAGACAAACCTAGAGTAAGATCTCAACTCATTAGAAATAGGACCTGGAATAAGTTACTTGACCTGAAGAAGCCTGAGTTTCCTCAACTTTAAGTGGAGTTGAGAAGCTTCACCTTATAAGGTAGCTATAAGAAATAGTAGGGGCTCAATAAATACTCTCATTATTATTATGAGCAACATGAAGATTTTGTGGTTATGCAACAGAGAGAGAGCATTAGTAGATCTAAGTTCCACTCCTCAAGGCCCCAAATTTAGCTGTATGATATGAGGCAAATCGTCAAGTTCAGTTTCCTCATCCTTAAATGAAAATAACAGTTGCAATCTTTGTAGAGTATATAATTTTAATGGCGAAAAATTAAAATGTATAAATCTTTAAAAATTAAAAGCACTATACAAAGTAATATTAATGTAATTGCTGGTACTGTTAGAAAGGCCAAACACCCTTTGTGTTTTTGTTTTTTGCTGCTTTCCCTGTCCTGCTTCCAGTTGAACACATAAGAGTTCTACGCTTGTCTAGTTCTATTCTGCCACTGTGTTAGGGGCAGCACGAAACCACCTTTGCTCCCTATCTGGTTAAAATACGACATTTTTCCAAACTGAAATTTCACAATTCTAGACAGGATGTGGTAGGTGCTGCAGAGTAAAAAGTTTGAAGCAATTTCTCTTCCTGGGAATGTCCAGGAGGAATCCTCACCTACTGAATGAGGTTTTAATTGTCTGGGACACCTTCCTCATTAACCCGCTAGTTTCCCTTCCCAGCTGCCCTCTGAGCCTGTCCACTGGCCTTTTGACTGTCTCTGACCCTTGCTGAATGTGTCTTATCTCCCTAACAATGAAGTACTCTTCTTGAGGCCAGGATTTGTGTTTTAATTATCTTTGAATCTTCCATGTCACTTCTCACTCTCCTTTTCACATGCTATTGATTAATTCTAATCTTGGATAAATCCTTCTTTTTAACTACTTATTAACTCTCTTGAGTTTAGCAAAATGACTGTCCAGCAGAATTATGGAGAAATCTGAGTTCTTCCATCTGATGAACAGCATAACAACACTTCATGATATGATATGATAATAATATAACTGATTAAATTTGTTATAAAGCAAAAAATAAATAAATTAAAAAAAAAGACAAGTAGAGCTGACAGAAAAAAAAATAGTAATTATGATAACTAACACATATCGGAAATTTATAATATCCCAGGCATTATACTAAGTACTTTACAAACATGACTTCATTTCATCCTCCCAGTAACCTGATGAGGTAGCTATGATTATGTCTCATTTATAGAGATGGAATCAAGGCACAGAAGAATAAAGTAACTTGCTCAAGGAGTATAATAGCTTGCCCAAGTTTGTGGGTAGCAGAACCAAGATCTTGACCCAAGGCCATACCACCTAAATATTTGTAACACCTCTGGCTTTTGTCCCTAAACCAAAGTTTCAAAATTTACTTGTCATGCAAAGTAGCCTATTGCTGATTGTGAGAACTTGATTTACAAAGTTGTATACACATTTAGTTTCTCTCTCCCATTTTTATGAACCAAACCCATTTACAGCTTGCATTGTCATTTAAAGTAATGAAACTGCCCTAATTCATAAATATTCAGTTTCTTCAAATTGTACCAAGGAAGAGTTTGCTTCCTGTTGGCAGGGCTGATTTATACATTAGGTACAGCAGGCACAGTGCCTACACCCCACAAAACTTTTAGGGGCCCACAAAAATCCTTTAATTTCCTTTAAAATAATAAGAAAAAAATTGAACTTTCAGGTCAAAGGAAATGTTGTGATATATAACATTAGTATATTTGTCTTCATAACAACATAATCATGAAATATAGTTATTTATGTATTTCATTTTTATGGAGGAAAGGGCCCACTATAGCAAAAATGTCTAGGGCCCCCTGAAAGTCCTCCTATGGCCCTGCCTGTTGACTGAGAAGGGTTTATGGGCACTTTCTGTCTTACTGTTTCTCACTGCACCCTCCCTCATTACCCCCAAGGTCACACTGCTGCTGCTTTGTGGCTTCTGGCTCTTCCCTGTGGATATCAAGTGTGACAGAGAGGTCTGGTTTGTAAAAAGAATGACAGCTGATCTTTAGCATAAATAGCACATACTGAAGTGTTAGAAAGGTGGTTTCCTTCTCCCTTTCAGTGTGATGAGGAAACGTGGCTATACTGGGGTATCGACATCACCCATCAGATGAGGGTTTCCTGGCCACAAATTGTCTAGCCACAAAAGGATATTACAGAGAGGAAATTTAAAATGTCAGGAAAAAACATCCTAACTGCTTACTGGGGAGCATTCTTAATTCTGGGGTTCTAAGAAATGTACCTGTAACAACTGATAATAACAATGACAGTTCTAGGTCACCTGGGGGCCAAGGCCCTAGAAGGGAAGACTTTCCCCAACTTAAGCTTGCTTTGTGTCAACTCTTCCCCCGCCTCATGCTCGTATTCTTGAGTTCTTTTCGGAAACTCAGATTCCAAATGTCTGAAATAATCACAAAGCTTAAGGCAAGCCTCAGGTTAAGACAAGGACCCTAGTGAGAGGACGAACGCCATTTTGACCCCAGCTAGGCTAGAGACCCATTGAGAGATTTTAACTTTTGTTCCATTTGAACTGTACGTAATGAACTTTATTCTCAAGTCTGGCTTGTGAGTAATGAATATGAAGTCCTCCTTTCAGCCTCTTAGTTTAAAGAAAGAGGAAGGAAACAGTCCATTGTTTTTCTAACCTTGCAGTTTCCTAGAGTAAGATGGAAAACTGAGGACGGCAAGTGAAAGCAGCAGGCATCTCTATGGAAGGACATCCGGTGAGGCCAGCCCGCTCTTGAGGGGGGTATATGTTGACTATGGGGCAGTGGCGGACAGGCATAAAAACAAACTGAAATAGTGTGTGTGTGTGTATATATATATATATATATATATATATATGTGTGTGTGTGTGTGTGTGTGTGTGTGTGTGTGTATGAACAGCAATTTTCTCCAATTCTGAGAGAGATTTTGTTGTACCCAGAACTGAAAGGGTGACCAAAAAAAAAAAAGGTGTGTGTGTGTGTGTGTGTGTGTGTGTGTGTATTTAATATTGTGTTCTGTTCATCTACTAATCTGGTCAAAAATAGCTCTCAAGTTTGTTCAGCACAATTTGACCTTCATAATTATGCAGGTGATTATGGGGTCCCATTAGAGTTTTCAAAGCACTTTGTACACAAGGGGCCTTTAGACATTCTACTATAGTAAAAAACAAGCTCATAAAAATCCCACACGTTTCACACAGGCCTTTGATAACCCATCACACAATAATGACCTTGAGTAACTAACAGCCTGTACTACATTCAAACCAGTAGCTTAGAGGTAAGTTTTTGTATCTTACTATGTCTGGCTAGAGTTACACAAGGCCTCAAAAGAAAAAACCCACACACACACTTGCTTTTGCCCTTAGATGAGCATATCCATGAGTGATCAGAAATAACCGCCCCCCCCTTTCTTCTCTGGCCACCTTCTCCCAGGTAAGTTTGTCAGAGTAGACAGTCTGGATCAGCAGTCAGGTGATGGGGGCTCCAAGCCCAGTCCTGCCTATCTGTGGGATCCTCAGTTCCCTCCTCTCTCTGGGCCTCAGCTTCTCTTCTGTAAGACAAGAGTGTTGATCTAGAATCAACGGAATTCTCTGCATGTGCTCTAGGGCTTTTAGGTTGGGGAAAGCTGAGCGAGGAGGTGCTGCCCACCTCTTCTCAATCAGAGCAGACCCTTTTATGTTTTATAGGTAGGGTTCTGAATTATTTTTCAGTTGAAGAAAAAGTTTGAAAACCATAAAGCCAGATGATCTCTAAGGCACCTTAAATATGCCTTAGAAAGAAAATACATTTCACTTGCCAGACAAGTGGGGAAAAGATCAGGAGACTGAGTACATGGTAAGGCCTTGCTTGAGGACAAGCTTCAGTGCGGCAGCTCAGCAGACAATGATGGACACCCAGGGGCCTCAGAGAGGGGCCCCATTGGGAAACAGTCAGAGCCATAAGACTTTATTGACCAGCATCTTTCACACATGCCATCTGATTCAATCTTTACAAGGGAGTAATAATATCCCCATTTTCCAACTGCAGGAACTGAGGTTTAGAGTGGCTACATGATTGTTCAGGATCATCCAGATAATCAATTCCAGAGACGGGATTCCAACTCAAGGGGAGGAGAGAGATGTGCCAACTGGGGTGGGGAAGAGAAGACCAAGTTTTCTGGCCTCTTTCCCATTTTGTTCCCATCACATGTTAAGCTCTACAGTCTACCTAACATTTATCGCCGTTCTACTACAGGCTGGTGTCAGGAGAAAGGCAAAGAGGAACATCACTGTTTTTACATTCAAGAAATTTATGACTAGGAAGACTTGTGTAAATGCAGTATTGTTAGTGTGGTTCACCCAACATTTCTGTTCTCCAGCCAGAACAAGAGTAGGACTGTACTTTTACAGTTTCTGCTTCCTTACAGTTGAGTGTGTCCATGCTTCTGCCAGTGACACTCGAGCTGAAGTGACAGGTGCTACTTCCAGGTGGAAGCTTTAAGAGCCTGGGCTGCTTCCCTGGGCCATGATAACTGGCAACATCTCCCATCGTGGCTGTTCCATCAGCCAAGGTCCCCAGGGAAGCTAATTTGGAGCAGGGCCCCAGACAAACAGATATGGGCATGTCTCATAAGGAAGATATAAATCTTCTTGTTTAAATCACTGAGTTTTGGAGTTGCTTGTTACCTCAGCATTACCTGGCCTATGCTAACTAATGCAGTAAATATCCACCATGGCAGAAGTATTATGAAGCCAGAGGTTTATGTCAGTCATTACTCACGTTAGTTAACCTATAGCAGCAATTCTTTTAAAGGCAGTTAGTGGTTAGTAGTTCACTTCACTTGCCTACTATACTGTGGCCAGCAGGCTTCTATATAATTGAAGAGTATCAATGTTAATAAACTCCATTAATGTAATTTATTGTTAATTAAAACTTCTTTAAAGTTCCTATATTGTAGGCTTATAAACATAGAGAGAAACTTCTAGAATATTTATATTTATACCAATTTCTTAAATAGTCATAATAAACTCTGAGGGAGATGTGGGCATGTGGCGGAAGGGGAGGGCCTCTGAAAGCAGGAATATGTACAAGGCACTTCCAATTTGCAGAGCTATTGCCAGTTTCTTTGACTTGCCCCATAAGGCCATACCATATTTTCAACCAGTTCTCAATTTCAGCTTTACCTTTCTATGATATTCAAAATACTATAGCATTATGCATTACAAATTACAATTCTCTGTTCTCATTTTTATCCCTTCCATCAAGAAATTCTCTGTAGGGCTTCCCTGGTGGTGCAGTGGTTGAGAATCTGCCTGCTAATGCAGGGGACACAGGTTCGAGCCCTGGTCTGGGAGGATCCCATATGCCGTGGAGCAACTAGGCCCGTGAGCCACAGCTACTGAGCCTGCGCATCTGGAGCCTGTGCTCCGCAACAAGAAAGGCCGCGATAGTGAGAGGCCCTGTGCACTGCGATGAAGAGTGGCCCCCGCTTGCCACAACTAGAGAAAGCCCTCGCACAGAAACGAAGACCCAACACAGCAAAAATAAATAAATAAAAAATAAGGAATGATATTTTAAAAAAAAAGGTAAAAAAAAAAAAAAAAGAAATTCTCTGTATCCCAATTCCTCTCTAAATTCATGAAGCATCATTAAAAGTTAGCAATAAGCCACCATTTGTAGACTATGGGAGAGGCCCTTTGCTTTGTGTAAATTTACTCACTGACCCTCACCACAACTCTGTGAGGTAGGCATTCTTGTTACAGATCTTACAAATGAGAAAACTGAGGATTTTCTTATGGGCAAGTATCTTATCCAAGTCTCACAGCCTGGTGAACCCAACAGTCTGCCTTCAGAACCCACACATTTTGCCCCCACACTTCCCAGGTCTCCTGGTTATCTCGCTACTGAGGAACATGCCCCTCAAAATGGCTCAGGCATCTTCGGCCTCAGTCCCCCATTCATACCACCACATAGCTTCAAAGCAGTGAGGGGGCCAGAGAGCAGGGCCCTACGGGGCACAGACAGAGGACTGGCCAGAGCGCAGAGGCCATACGCCCCTGAGAACAGACTGTGAGGCTTAAGGCAGCCAGCCAGAGCTTATTGTCCTGGGGCCCTTCTGAAAGAAGGTCTTAAAACAGTATTTGATGATGTGGAAACACAGAGGTATCTCATGTAACTGATCTCTGGAACTCCACAGATATTACAGAAAATGCAGGGAGTCGGGAGGTGCAGGTCTAGGCCTGGCTCTGTCATTAACTAGCTCTGTGACTTCAGCTAATAACAGTAAACAGCACCTTGGCAAAAAGTGCTAACACTGGTGCCAAATGCTGTGCTTGGCACTTCATGTGCATGCTCTTTTTTCATTTACTCTTCCCCAAAACTACAAAAAGTAGACATTGTAATTATTCCACATTTCAGAGATGACAAGTAAGTGCCCTGAACAAGGATACACAATAGGAAGCAGCAGAGCCAGGATTTATTCCAGCCATTTCCTCTCTATGGGCCTCAGTTTATCCATCTATACAATAAAAGGGTTGGTTTCAATTAACTCAAAAACCTATTTTAGCTCTCATATCTGGGCTCTTTCACAAATATCCAGGGAAAGCAATCTATTCAATCTATACCACAATGGATTTGCAGGAAATCATTTGTACCACTTTCCCCTCGGCCCAACTCTGTTAGAACTCGCAAGAATGGACCAAATTCTGATCAACACAGCTCCTCTTTTCTACAGTTCCTAAATATTATTAGAGAGCACTTAGCAAATCCACTACAAAATTAATCCCAATGACAGAGGTTATAATGAGAAAAAGATTGATGCTTAAACATATTCCCTTTTCTTGTAATAAAATGATACAACCCTTTATTCTCATGGGTGGGCTTATAACATGGGGAAGCAGTTTGGGATTAAGACTAAATTCATCTTCTTTCCACAGTGCTGACAGAGGTTAATACTGCCCCTGGGGTTAGTCTACTGGTCCAAGTTCTAAATGTATTTGTCATTTTAAATAACAAACCAACTAATAACAAACCCCAAATAATGAATTTTCTCTAGGGCCTTAGTGTTTCCTTGATTCTAAGCATCTAATCCCAGATGTCCTCAAACTTTAGGGTGCAGCAGAAGTACCTGGGGAACTTGCTAAATATGCCAAGTCCTGGGCCCATCCTCTGAGGAAGATTTTGAGGTCTGGCGAAGAGACGCAGACTCTGCATTCTTAACCTCCCCCACCACCCCCAGGCAAGTCTGATGCCCATAGTTTGTGGACTATACTTTGAGAAATGTAGTCTAGTCCTTGTACTAGATTCATTTACTTCATTTTCCTCAAGAGAGATAGGGACTGACCTTGCCATTCTGGCCAGACACAAACCAACGAGGTCAATTCAGACGACCAATTCAATTGTGGTTTGTTTGGTTTGTTGAGGAGGTTTTATTATTTGTTTTTGTCAATTCAGATTTTTAATTGTGGCACACAATTGATGCCCAATAAACATTTGTTTATGTTGAACAAAATCACTATTTGATTTTTTTTTTTTTTTTTTTTTTTTTTTTTGCTGTACAGTGAATGGACAAGTTTTTCATTGAATTACCACACTCTACTACTTATTTGGGGACATTAGTCACTGCCTTCACACCATTTCACATGGTTATTCAATAGTGTTTCACCCCATTCCCTTGAAACTCAATCTGAAAGTACCACCTTAAGGTGACCATGTAATTTATTGTCCAAAATGAGGCTCTGTTAATAATTTCCCCAGGACAACAGGCATAAGCCAAGACTGTCTGGGAGAACTGGGAGACATGATGCCCCCCACTTTCACTAGTTAGAAAAGAGATCACTGGAAGGCTATCTACTTGCCCCAAACTCCAAAGTGACCCTTCCCCTCTATGAAGGGCCACAGTACGGGATCAGACACTGCCTTGTGCTCCTTTTATCTTTCCATGGGAGTTACAGCTGTCTAGCCATCAAAATGCTTGCCACTGCTGTAAAGGCAGTGTCCATGTCTCTCTTCATCTCCCTCACAGCACCTGGCCCAGGTATACTTAGCAAGTGTGTCATCTCATGGAGAGGTGACCTAGGTAGCAGAATTCACTGTTCATATGATACTGTGGGAGTGCTCATCCAGCCTAGGGAGGCCTCACGTGTAGAAGAAATCCTTTGAACCACAGAGCCAGAAAAACTGGGTTTGCTTTCTAGCTGTGTAACCTTATACAAACCACTTAACCTCTCTGAGCCTTACTTCTCCATACATTAGGGTTGATAATATTAATCTCCTAACATTGTTAGGTAGATCAAATGAGATCATATAGGCCATCACTGCTTACGGTTCTAGTTACTACCACAGCATAACAAGTTACCCCAAACCTAGATGCATAAAATAACCATTTTATTATCCTGAGTCTGTGTGCCAGGAATTTGGAAAGGACACAGTGGAGGCGATTTGCTCTGCTCTGTAACATCTGGATCTCAGCAGGAAGGACCTGAATATTCAACTTCTGTGGCCAAGAATCATCTGGGACATTTTTCATTCACATTTCTGGTGGTTGACGCTAGCTGTCACCCAGAAGGCCTACAATGTGGCGTGGGCTTCCTCACAGAATGGAGGCCCCTGAATTCCTACATAGGGGTTCAGAGCTCCGAAGGCCAACATTCCAAAAAAACCAGGAGGAAGCTGCATGGCCTTTTATGACCTAGCCTCAGAAGTCATATGCTGTCAATTCCACCATAATCTCAAGCCAGCCGAAGGAGGAGAACAAAGATCCCAACTCTTGACAGGAGGAAAGTCAAGGTCACTGTGTAATAAGATTATGTGGGATGGAAGAACTTGATTTGATCATTTATGGAAAATGTAATCTGCCACATTTACCCTGTAAATGATCACATGATAAAGATGGATAAATTTAAAAAAAGAAAAAATAAACCACCACACACATCTTAGAATCCCAAAGTGTTTAAGGATCTCCTGAACCTCATAGATAATCTAGGCTTTGGTTAAGCTGGCCAAGCCCCTGCCTTTAAGACACTAAGAGATGGGTTTGTGCCTTAAAGATGCCCCTCATTTTAGAAAAAGTTTGTTGGTAAAAAAATCAATCTTTATCAAGCAGAAGTTTTAGGAGATGGACATTCATATTTGGTGAGTTGTGTGAGGAGTTTACTTGCATACCAAATAAAATCTTAACCTGGCATTCATGGTCTCTTATAACCTGGCCTATACCTACTGTACCCATTTTATCTCTAGCTACACTGAATCACAAGTCATTTCTGGAATAATAGGGTTGTTTTTTGTTTGTTTGTTTTTGTCACGACATCTTTGTTTGGGTTATTTTCTTCTCCTTGGAATGTTCTTCACCCATGCCTATCAAAATCCTACCCATCCTTCCATGCCCAGTTTCAATGTCACCTCCTCTCTGAAGCCTTTTCTGGTTGCCCATGAAGGTAATCTCTCCTTCAGAACTTCTAGAAATCTTATTTATATCTTTCCTTTATTTATAACACATTCCGCCTCACATAAACTTTGCCATTTCCCAAGGCCCACATCAAAATTTCACCTCATTCTTTCCCTCTGTCCTGATCCTTACCCTTAACTGATGCTAAGAAGAAAGCAAGATTAAAATGATTCCCCCATTTTGGAAGTAACCGGGTTCTCACCTGGGCAGAAAGTGTTGGCATTGAGAGGTGGTAAGGAGTCAAGGTACTAACGGGGAAGACGAGATAAGTCAGGTATGACTGCCTCTACCCAGATGATCTCCATCCTCTGTCTCTTGATTTCTTCTTATCTGACTACTCTGCGTTCTGTCACACACACACACACACACACACACACACACACACACACACACACACTCACCTCAGCCACTTAAAAGCATTATGAATCTCTATAGGGAGTGCCATACATTTTTCAGTCACTTAAATTATCATTTATCTCAGAAATGTGGAGATCCATATTTTAATGAGGAAATCTGTCTACTTATTGATTCTTTCCTGTTTAACAAGAATCTCTCAATCCTTGGATTCCTATTCTTTCTTCAGAACCACATTCATCTAACTTGCCATGGACACTCCCATACACACAGAATTATATTTTAAATTACATGGATTTACTATATGTGGAATCTAGAAAAATGTTATAAATAATCTTATTTGCAAAGCATAAATAGAGACACAGACATAGAGAACAAACCTATGGATACTAAGGAGGTAAGTGGGGGTGGAATGAATTGGGAGATTGGGATTGTCATATACACAGTGTATATGACATATATACACTATGTATAAAATAGATAACTAATGAGAACATACTATATAGCACAGGGAACTCTACTCAATGCTCTGTGGTGACCTAAATGGGAAGGAAATCCAAAAAAGAGGGGTATATGTTTATGTATAGTTAATTCACTTTGCTATACAACAGAAACTAACACAACATTGTAAAGCAATTATACTCCAATAAAAATTAATATAAATAAATAAATTACATTGACCTAGACTTCAAGTTACATTGTGTTTCTTTCTACTGGGCCAAATAGTAAATTTGAGCAACTATTCTCCTGTTAAATATGGCCATCAAAAAGGAGAAAATCCTCCTTTTTATAACTTTAATCTGAGGAAGAAAACTCATGAATTCAAGCACAAAAGCTCTGTTGCACTATTTGGCCTGACCTTCATGCCAGAATTATGTTTCTCCTTCACATCCCATTATTTGTTTCCTCTAATCTTCATTGTATCATGACTTCAAATTTCACATCTTAAATTTCAGCTAGTACTTACTTAAGCTCCTAAAGCAGGTTAATTAATTGCTGTTAAATATTCATGATTTAGGCCACAGATTCACTCTATGAAACAGCACCCTCCAGAGTGAGGAAGAACCGGGAGTCTCCCCCGTCCCAATTTACCCCATCAGCTAAATGGTCTCTTCCTTTACGCGTGTTCTCTTTTAAAATTCCAGCAACTGACTAATAACAGCTGAAAACAAGCACCACTTTACAAAAGACAACAGCACTATTTTTTTTTTTTTTTTTTTTTTTGTGGTACGCGGGCCTCTCACTGTTGTGGCCTCTCCCGTCGCGGAGCACAGGCTCCGGACGCGCAGGCTCAGCGGCCATGGCTCACGGGCCCAGCCACTCCGTGGCATGTGGGATCCTCCCGGACCGGGGCACGAACCCGCGTCCCCTTCATCGGCAGGTGGACTCTCAACCACTGCGCCACCAAGGAAGCCCCAACAGCACTATTTTAATACACTAAATGCCATCAAAGAAAGTGCCACCACTTAATCAGACAGACTATCTACTCTACTCTGTTGAATAGTCAAGAGTGGCCCAATCCACTAACTTACCACACATATGTGGACCTCAGCCTATCTTAGCATTACTCTTTCAAGAGATATCAAAGTGAGGTAAGCAAATAGAGGACAATTCAACCCTTAGCTTTATGTGATACAATTCATGTCTCATTTAATCATTCATTCAATATAACTATAAATATTCCTTGAGTACCTACTTTACCCAGTCAAAGATACTGTAATCCAATAGTTCCCAGTATTTAGATTTTACAGACTAGTAAAATTCCTAATATATTTGATGGACTAACAAATGCTTCCAACTTTTTATTCTGCTGAAGAATGTCCAATTATGAAAATCAGTGAGCCTCCCAGTGAGAGACTAGAACAGAATTTGCTGATGGCACAGGAGGGGCAGGTTAAAGGTAACTGAAAATAAACGGACAAATCCACAAAATGAGAAAAGGTAAAGAACATTCTCTGGTCTCAAAGTTAATGTGTTAAGAAGATCTGAAAATGTTAATTCATGCCCATCCTTAGCCAAATGACTAAAGTTTTGAAGAGGGATAACACCAGAGTTGCAATACCTAGGCAGATTCTTTGCTCAGCTCCCTCCTTCCTACCAGATTCCCAGAGACAGGCCCACATTGCCCTGCCTAAGGGCTTAGCCCCTGCTAGGGTCTGAAGCCAACTATCTCACAGACAGGAAAATCTTGCTGAGTAATCCTGAGCCCAACCAAATCAGCTCTAACCCTAGTTCTAGTTACCGGGCTTTCTTTGTGACCTAGCCTTTACCTTCTATCCCAGTTTCAGTTACTCTTCTCTTCTATGATTACTGATGCTTTCTCTTGGCTCATTTTCATAGTTCAAGAGTCTCTAGATGGGCATTATACCTCTAAATCTCAGTCCCCATGCAGAGGCTCTGATACCTACAGCTAGTTATTCCTAGCACCAGCTCCCACCTCAATGAAACATGATTTGTTGCTTGCTCCCCTTGTTACAGCTGGGAAACCCATGCTAAGCTCTCTCTGAACTCCCTGCCAGCCATCCTCTCTGCCTGGACCTAAAGATATTACCTATTACCAGACTTTACTGATGCCACATTCCACCCACATAAGATGACTGGCTCCAAGAAAGCTGGGAACCCCAGAAATCATGTGTAACACTTTGCTTACATATACATGTGTGTGTTTTTCTTGAGAGAGAGCCCTTAGTACTTAGCTTCTAAGAGTTCCATGATTTTGAGAAGATAAACAAAACCACTGCTATAGGGCCATTTTGTTGACTGATCAACCTAAATTATATATTCCAGGCTGGTACTTATGCTTATTTTATAATAAAAACAGGCTTTAATGTGGGGAAAGATTACCAAAGACCCTCAGTGTCTGGAGAAACCTGAATTTAAGTCTAGTTCTCCTATTTCTTTTCTAGTTCACTTCTGGCCTATGCACCATCTTCCATCAAACTACTTTTACATTTCACTCTGCTGGCCATGCTACCAACTGACATCTCTGTTTTTAAATAAGATAATACAATGCTTGGCACATCGTAAGTACTCAACAAAGATGTCAGCTGTTGAGCTTATTTCTCAATCAGGTAGGGCCACTTAGTACAGAAAAGTGAAAATTCAATGTTTTCATGGCTGTTCTCCCTGGAAAATACTGCCAACTTAATTCCTAGGCAAGTCACTTTTCCCAAGAAAAGGGAAACTCTTCCAGATATGTCCTTAGTTCCCACAAGCCTAAGAGAGGCATAGGCCAACAGCAAGGTGCAGACTGGTCTCAGAGATGATGCTTGTGAAGTTACGTCACTAGTATGAAGAAGTGAGAGGATGGTGTCCGATGTCTGTCTGGGTAAAACTGTGAGGTGGTGTGGAAAGTTTGTGGGGGGCACTCCAATCATTCTGGGAGTCTTCCTTCATGCCCTCCTGTTTTCTCCCTCTGTCCTTATCACCCTGATGGCTAATTGCTGAAGCATTAGCTGGTAAATGAGGAGTTGACAAAGTGAGGTATGAGAATTCATTAGCACTTTCAAAGGGAGCCTCTCAAGGTCTATGCTGAGTTTTCCTCAGATCATCAAGCTGACCCAACAGCCTACATAGCCTATGAAGAAGCAGCCCACTGCTACAGTGTCCAGAATGCTGGGTGTCCTGGGTCTGGGATTTGATCCCTGGAGTACCTCAACTTCACCTCTGGAGATGGACTCCACTAGGTGGGCTTTCCCCTGTGTAGTGCCACATGGGTACCTCTGGCTTCTCATTCCCAAGGTAAGCCTTGGCATACTACATCAGAAAGATCTAAGACCTAAGATCTTAATCCTTCGGCAAAGACCTTTGATCCATGGTCATTCAAAATGTGTGTAACTTGATGTTATAGCTCAACAGAAGGATCTCCCCTCACAATTTGATTTTTTTCTGATTTTTACTCAATTTTTTTCCTTTATTTATATATATTCTCCAAGATATCTCTCACACTCCTACCTTGAATTAAGTCTGTCAATTAATTCTTTAAAGAGACAATAAAACTGACAGGGTACAGAAGTGATCCACACAGTTCTTCTTGTATGCAAAACCTCAATCTCAACTAGGAAATCTTTAAAAAATTATTAAGTAAATTACTGTCATGAGAATTCTAGTCATGAAGCAATTCCTACCATTTCTGGAAATTTTTTTAACCCCATGATGCAGTAACACATCTAACTTATTAAGCTTTTTGTATTTGATAACAGCTGTGGTATCTAATCTTTTTCATCATTCAAAATGGAAACTGTCCTTATTTCAATACAGTCAAGTGAATCTAATTTAAATAGCAGGGCCTTTTGGAAAACAGAGACTCACCTCTCAACGCAAAGAACAAATATTTGCATTACCTATTTATATTAAAATATGCAGAAATTTCCCAAGCATTCAGCCAACTTATAAATTTTTATAACTTCTCTGAATTGTTAACATTTTTTTTAACACACTGCATTATTTCAGCTTTGTGAAGGGCTCAATAACAATCCCTCTGGTCAGGAAAAAGGAAAGGACATTAGAATAAAGAATGCAGAATAAATAAAAACAAAACAGTACAGCCCGTACATCCACTCATACAAAGACAACCTTTATAGTGAGCTATAAGCAATTATAATAACACAATGTGCTTCATGTTGATTTCAGTAGTGAAAAGAATTTCTCCAGTTATTGAAGACTTTCCTGGCCAAGTTTCAGAAAAAAAAAAAAAATCTGATTCTATCCCAATCTGACTTCTGTGCAATGCAAGTCATGCACATTTTAAACGCTGGTATATAATGCTGCCATTCTTCTACGAACTGTTAACAGCTGTAGAAACTATTATAGCCAGCTTCAAAACGCGTCTGTGTAGTCACTGCTCTCCAGACACTTAGCAATCCCAAAGCTATTCCTGGACTCACTCAGATTGCAGTGCGAACACAAAGTTTTGATTTATGTTGGTAATGAAACAACAAACTTCTGATCTTTCCTCTAAATGGCCATTCAGATTACATGAACAGCATGTGCTTCAGGGGAAAGTGGAGGGCAGAATTTACAGAAACAAAAAGGAAGCAAGAAAATAAATGGAGGGGCCACCCACAGTTACCTTAAGGAAAACCCACAGTCATCAGTATAAAGCACTGTATTGGAGTTACATCTTGTGGCCACAAAAGGCACTTGTGCTTGGACAGAAAGAAATAGCAGCAGAAGCTTTAGATGAGGAGAATAACCCAGTGAGAGCATGTGCCCTAAGCAGGGACATGTACAAAGCTGGTGATGGACATTAACACACTCAAGGTGCTACCCTGGCTATGAGCAAATATGCAAAAAGGCCATGAAATTCTCATTTTAACTGAAAGTTCCACTTCGCTGAATCATGACCAAAATCCCCTGAAACTGACAAACTCATGCAAGGGAATTTTTTAGCTGTAGCAATCCAACCTCCCCCCCAAACACAATGTCCATTGGAGATCTTCCTTAAGTTATGAAGTTCCCTTATTCCACATTTGCCAGCGATAACTCAAATACATGGGGGTGCTTCCCTAAAACTGCTTTGTTCCAGGCTGATCATTAAAGGATACCAACCAGGGCTTCCCTGGTGGCGCAGTGGTTGAGAGTCCGCCTGCCGATGCAGGGGACACGGGTTCGTGCCCCGGTCCGGGAAGATCCCACATGCCGTGGAGCGGCTGGGCCCGTGAGCCATGGCCGCTGAGCCTGCATGTCCGGAGCCTGTGCTCCTCAACGGGAGAGGCCACAACAGTGAGAGGCCCGCATGCCGCAAAAAAAAAAAAAAAAAAAAAAAAAAAAAAAAAATTAAAGGATACCAACCAATTCTGTATCTAAGTTGTTTATAAAGAATGTAAATATTGATACGTAACCAAAATTCAAATAACGTCCACTTGTGATGACAGTGATGTAACATGAAAGAAATCTCCATAGGATATTCCATATCTTCTGTTTTCCAATTTAGAGACCAAGAAGGTGGTAAGTTTGTACCTTCTTAAGATAAGTCATTTACTTAATTCCCTCCCTGCTGGCTGAGATAAAGAATTGAAGCCATAGTATTTCATTAACTTCCCCATCACTGAGAACCCTCTCTATGCTGAGTACAGGAATGCACACCAGAAGAGTAAGAAGTTCAACAAACACATGAAAGGATTCTCAACATTACTAGTCATTAGAGAAATGCAAGTCAAAAGTACAATGAGGTATCACCTCACACCAGTCAGAATGGCCATCATCAAAAAATCTACAAACAATAAATGCTGGAGAGGGTGTGGAGAAAAGGGAACCCTCTTGCACTGTAGGTGGGAATGTAAATTGATAGAGCCACTATGTAGAACAGTATGGAGGTTCCTTAAAAAACTACAAATAGAACTACCATGTGACCCAACAATCCCACTACTGGGCATATACCCTGAGAAAATCATAATTCAAAAAGAGTCATGTACCATAATGTTCACTGCAGCTCTGTTCACAATAGCCAGGACATGGAAGCAACCTAAGTGTCCATCAACAGATGAATGGATAAAGAAGATGTGGCACATATATACAATGGAATATTACTCAGCCATAAAAAGAAATGAAATTGAGTTATTTGTAGTGAGGGGGATGGACCTAGAGTCTGTCATACAGAGTGAAGTAAATCAGAAGGAGAAAAACAGATACCATATGCTAACACATATATATGGAATCTAGAAAAACAAAAAAAAAGGTTCTGAAGAACCTAGAGGCAGGACAGGAATAAAGATGCAGATGTAGAGAATGGACTTGAGGACACGGGGAGTGGGAAGGGTAAGCTGGGATAAAGTGAGAGAGTGGCATGGACATATATACACTACCAAATGTGAAATAGATAGCTAGTGGGAAGCAGCCGCATAGAACAGGGAGATTAGCTTGGTGCTTTGTGATCACCTAGAGGGGTGGGATAGGGAGGGTGGAAGGGAGACAAAGGAGGAAGGAGATATGGGGATGTATGTATATGTATAGCTGATTCACTTTGTTATAAAGCAGAAACTAACACACCATTGTAAAGCAATAATACTCCAATAAAGATGTTAAGAAAAAAAAAGAGTAAGAGGCTCAGTTTCTGTCCTGAAGACGATTCAAATATAGTTGGTAAAGAAAACATGAATAGGTATAAAAATAAGTAGAAAATCAAGTAGATCCAAAAGTGTTGAGGGTGTATAAGTATGGCATAATCTGAACAAGATGGAGTTGAAGGGCTATATAGCTATGGGCAAGTTATTCAGGCTCTCTGAACCCAGAGTCAAAGTATAGCTAAAATGCTGGAGGAAGAGTGGTGACAGGATAGCTGTGGTATCTACATGAGATATTGTTCATTGCTCTTGTACCAGTTAGTATGTATTAAGTATGTATTAAGTAATGGAATACCCAACTCCAGTCATTAAATAACAAGGCCATTAAGTCATCTCACATAACCAGAAATTTGAAAGTAGGTAGTTCAAGCCTTGGTCTTGTGACTCAGGGTCTTTTTATCTTTCTCTTCTACCATTTGCTAACATGAATGCTTTGTCCCCATGACTGCTATCCCATGTTGCAAAGAAAGCTGCTGTAGCACCACCTGACACCACATTTACATTCATGGTAGAAAGAAGAGGGAAGGGAAGGTCTCAGTGAACTCTTTTCTAACACTTGCCCCTTTAAACAAGAAAATGAAAGCTTTTGCAGAAGCCTCATCCCCAGAGGATTTCTACTTGTTGACCAGAATTGTATCATATGGCTACCACTAACAGCAAGGAAAGCTGGAAATGTGTGTATCTGGTAATGAGACTACTATAATAAGCTTGGATAATCATGATTCAGCCCCAGAAGTCAGTACAGTGCTGCCAAAAGAAATCAAGTTTCATTAGCAAGGAAGAAAGAGCAAAGAGGGTGAAAATGGCAGCTGAGTACTCAATGAATAGTGTCTTCAGTGTTCCCTTGTTTTTGTTTTCTATCTTGATGAAAAACTTAAGATTTTCTTTTTTGCTGTTACAGAAAAGCAGAAATATGCCTTCTATTTTTTATGCAGAGTACTTGTTTCCAATGATGGTATGGTATAAAACAAATTGCCTTTTCTCTTTCAGGGCCATAAAACTATTTTATGAAATGAGATAGGAGGTGTGCTATTCAAGCATAAAGGACTTGTAACAGGCAGTATTGGCTGTCCACCCTACAAATATTTGCCCCAGTTCTTTGTTAATGGAACCCTGATCTTTATCATCCTCCACATGGCCATATGCTCAGTGAAGGTGTCCCTTTAAGTATCTAGGGGGTGATTCTTAAACTAATCTAATCATAATAATTTTATTTCTCAAGTCAGTAATTGGTTTAAGAACGAGTATGCAACATAACTCTTTCTGTCCAATGATTTGTGAGGGGATGTCTGCTAAGGATCTGCTAGGAAAAGTTTTCCTCTTTGAAAGAGACGAATTGAGAAACTGTCCTTTTCTTCATCTCAAAGAAAATAGGTGACAATATGATACTTAGAGCATCAGCAGCCATTTTGCAACTATGAGAGGATAAACCTAGGAAAAGATCAACATGTTGAGAATAGTAAAACAGAAACTGGGGTCTTGAAGTCATTGTTGAACCACTGAATTAACCAACCCTGAAACTGTCCTACCTTTAGGTTTTTTATTATGTGAGATAATAAATCCTTCCTTATTTAAAAGACTTACAGTTTGTTTCCTGTGAACCCAAAGCATCCTCAATGACATGGTGCTATCCCTATCAGCATATATCCCAGGTTCTAAATGTTCAATAATACGCTTATTTCACCAGCAGCAGCTCTTATCAGTTCCCAGTTATCTGCAGGAATACTGTGCAGCTCTTTGATAAGCTCAAGCTGATTTATCATCATACTCCATGCTGTCACATCAGCCTTAGCAGAACTAGATATATGAAGTTTACGTGGTCAGAAAACCCAACCTCAGTCGTGGTGAAAGAAGGCTTTGAGGCTGTTCAGATTCACCACTTAAAGCTTCTCTGTTTCCCCTCAGCCACCCACAACATGCCTACAGTGAAGTGCCTCACTAATTTTAAGAGAAGCCCCACACAGTGCTCCTAAAGTCACAGGCAAAGGGGCATCAGAAGCTTAAAGGAGTAGAGCTATGGAAATCATGAAATAGTTTGACAGAAAAAAAAAAAAAAGAGCTTTTAATCTTATAAACTAAGATATGTCTTGTACTTAAATTATATGGCAGGATAAAAAAGCTACAAAAGATACAAAAATACATCCAGATACAAATGTATATAAATTGGAAAAATGGTATTTGGTCCTATTATGGTTTATCATAATAAATGGTTTATTTATGATGGTTCATCATAAATTCTCATAAAAAATCTTTTTATAGAAAAGATTTTAAATGGGTAAATGTCTAAAATGTCAACTAACACACACACACATTTTTTTTTCTAGAAGTTGTCATGCACAGCTGCATGCTTGCTATATAAAATCTTCCAAAAGAAAATCTTGTATCATTCTTATTACCCTGGACTCCCAGAGGTAATATATCTCTCCTGATGATCAGTGAGTGTACCTTCTCTGAACCCCATTTCAGACTTGCTTTAAAAATGCCCTTTCACTTACTCCTTCTTGTATGACAGTACCTTAAAAGAGCTCTAAATAAACTTTTTACCTTGGCAGGGGGAAAAGTACATGGCAAGTTTTTGTCCCAAGTTTAATATGCCTTAGCAGACTTAGCATAAGAAGGACTTAGGACCAGATTCCCAACAAGATGGGGCAAACCACTTTGCTTATACCTTTATAACATAGTTTTCCATGTACTTCTAAAACCTGAGCTTGAGGATATCTTAATAGAAATCTCCAAAACTGGGGCTTCCCTAGTGGTGCAGTGGTTAAGAATCCGCCTGCCAATGCAGGGGACATGGGTTCGAGCCCTGGTCCGGGAAGATCCCACATGCCGCGGAGCAACTAAGCCCATGCACCACAAATACAGAGCCCGCATGTCACAACAACTGAATCCCACATGCCTAGAGCCCGTGCTCCGCAACAAGAGTAGCCACCACAATGAGAAGCCCGCGCAGCCCAATGAAGAGTAGCCCCTGCTCTCCACAATTAGAGAAAGCCCGTGCACAGCAACAAAGACCCAGCAGCCAAAAATAATTAATTAATTAACTGATTAATTTTAAAGAAAAAAGAAATCTCCGAAACTGAAAAGCAAAAACAACAAAGACTGAGAACAAATAGAAGAGAATATCCAAGGACTGTGGGACAACTAAAAACGTATAACATACGTGTGATGGGAATACCAGAAGGAGAAGAAAGAGACAAGAAGCAGTATATGAAACAATGATAGAATTTCCCCAAATTAATGTCAGACAGCACACCACAGATTCGGGAAGCTCAGGAGACACCAAGAAGGATAAATATCAACAAACAAACAGAAATTGCACATAGGCATTTCATTTTCAAACTACAGAAAATCAAAGATAAAGAAAAAAATCCTGAAAGAAGCCAGAGAGAAAAGACACCTTATCTATAGAGGAACAAAGATAAGAATTACACCCAACTTCTTCTCAAAAACCATGCAAGCAACAAAGAGGGGAATGAAATATTTAAAGTGTTGAGAGAAAATACAGCCAACCTAGAAACCTGTATCCTAAGAAATTATCCCTCAAATATGAAAGAGAAACAAAGACTTTTTCAGACAAACAAAAATTGGGGGGAATTTGTTGCCACGGACCTGCCTTGCAAGAAATGTTATATGAAGTTCTTCAGAGAGAATGAAAATATATAGGTCAGAAACTTGGATCTACATAAAGAAAGGAAGAGCATAAAAGAAGAAATAAGTGAAGGTGATATAGGAACTTTTATTTTCCTTAATTAATCCAACAAATAAGTCTGTTCAGAAAAATAATAGCAACAATGTATTTGACTATGTATGCTTATGTATATCATATATATATGCTTATGTATGCTTATATATAAGTGAAATGAATGAGAGCAATAATATGAGGGATGAGAGGGAGAAAATAGGATTATTTTGTTATTATAAGGTACTCACACTACCCATGAAGTGTTATAGTGTTATTTGAAAGTGGACTTGGATTAGCTGTAAATGTATACTGCAAACTCTAGGGCAATCATTAAAAAAAGAAGTATCACTGATATGCTAAGAAAGGAGATAAAATGGAGTCATATAAAAATGCTCAATTAAAACCACAAAAGGCAGAAAAAGAGTGGAAAATAAAACTAGGAACAAAGAACAAGAGAAATAAATTTTTAAAAAGTAACAAATATGGTAGATATTAATCCAACTATATCAATAATTATTTTGAACGTTAATGGTCTAAATGCACCAATTAGAAGACAGAGATTGTTAGAATGGTTCAAAAACAAGACCAACTAAATGTTGGCAAAAAAACCCCACCGTAAATATAAAGACATATACAGATTAAAAGTAAATGGATGGAGAAAAATATACAATGCTAACACTAATCAAAAGAAAGCAGAATAAACAAATGGGACCTAATGAAACTTAAAAGCTTTTGCACAGGAACGGAAACCATAAACAAGATGAAAAGACAACCCTCAGAATGGGAGAAAATATTTGCAAATGAAGCAACTGACAAAGGATTAATCTCCAAAATTTATAAGCAGCTCATGCAGCTTAATATCAAAAAAACAAACAACCCAATCCAAAAATGGGCAGAAGACCTAAACAGACATTTCTCCAAAGAAGATATACAGATGGCCAACAAACACATGAAAGAATGTTCAACATCATTAATCATTAGAGGAATGTAAATCAAAACTACAATGAGATATCATCTCACACAGGTCAGAATGGCCATCATCAAAAAATCTACAAACAATAAATGCTGGAGAGGGTGTGGAGAAAAGGGAACCCTCTTGCACTGTTGGTGGGAATGTAAATTGATAGAGCCACTATGGAGAACAGTATGGAGGTTCCTTAAAAAACTACAAATACAACTACCATACAACCCAGCAATCCCACTACTGGGCATATACCCTGAGAAAACCATAATTCAAAAAGAGTCATGTACCAAAATGCTCATTGCAGCTCTATTTACAATAGCCAGGACATGGAAGCAACCTAAGTGTCCATTAACAGATGAATGGATAAAGAAGATGTGGCACATATATACAATGGAGTATTACTCAGCCATAAAAAGAAATGAAATTGAGTTATTTGTAGTGAGGTGGATGGACCTAGAGTCTATCATACAGAGTGAAGTAAGTCAGAAAGAGAAAAACAAATACCGCATGCTAACACATATATATGGAATCTAAGAAAAAAAAAAAAAGGTCATGAAGAACCTAGGGGCAAGACGGGAATAAAGACACAGACCTACTAGAGAATGGACTTGAGGATATGGGGAGGGGAAAGGGTAAGCTGTGACAAAGTGAGAGAGTGGCATGGACATATAAACACTACCAAACGTAAAATAGATAGCTAGTGGGAAGCAGCCACATAGCACAGGGAGATCAGCTCGGTGCTCTGTGACCACCTAGAGGAGTGGGATAAGGAGGGTGGGAGGGAGGGAGACGCAAGAGGGAAGAGATATGGGAACATATGTATATGTATAACTGATTCATTTTGTTATAAAGCAGAAACTAACACACCATTGTAAAGCATTTATACTCCAATAAAGATGTTAAAAAATAAATAAATAAATAGATAAATAAACGAATGAATGAATGAATGAATGGTTAAAAAAAGAAAGAAAGCAGGAATAGCTATACTAATTTCAGGCAGAGCAGACTTCAAAGCAAGGAAAGTAAGCAGAGATAAAGAAGAGCATTACATATGATAAAGGAGTCAATTCTCCAAGAAGACATAACAATCTTTAACATGTATATGCCTAACAACAGAATATCAAACTACATGAAGCAAGAACTGAGCAAGGAGAAACACATAAACCCACTATCACTATTGGAAACTTCAACACCCCTCTATCAGAAATGGACAGATCCAGCAGGCAGAACATAGTTGAACTCCATAACACCATCAATCACCTGGATGTAACAGACATCTATAGATTATTTCATCCAATAACAGCAAAATACACATTCTTCTCAAGCTCACATAGAATATTCACCAAGACAGATCATATTATGTGCCATAAAAAGGCAAACAGTCTTAATCTGGAGTGAGAGACCCCATCCAGAGGATTATGTTCCATTCAGGGCCCTGGGTTTCATGAAGGACCTCCATAAACTAAGTCAGTCCAGAAAAAGACTGACAGTGACTAGAACAGTGAGAGAAACATAAGGAGAGCTGAAGTATCTGATATGCTTAGCATGCAGAAGAGAAAACTTAGAAGTTTTAGGATGGTTAATTGTCTTCAAATATTTTTGGAATGGGTCGAGAGAAAACACGTTGTATGTCAAAGGAAGAACTCTGGCTGCCAACGAGAGGAATGAAGTTTCATCTTGACATGAAGAAGTTTCTTACAAATTTTACTTTCCAGCCAAGGGATGATGGCCTCACCCACATATGGCCAACAATGGGCACTCCAGCACAACAAGGGCTAGATGGAAGCCGAGTGACCATCAGTCAGCGAGCCCTTGAGAGACATTTCTACAGCTGGGGCCAGAGAAAAACCAGATGGTTTTCAAGAGCTCCTTCCACAGTTAGACTTGGGTTTTGTTCCCAAGTGGCGTGACCATGAATTCTGAGACTGATTTTACCTCACAGATCATATATACCATCTCTTTGGGTCATTTAAAATAAATGACCTGAGCAGAAGCAAGAAGAACTACAATTCTGCAGCCTGTGGGAAAAAAACCACAGAAAGACAGACAAGATGAAAAGGCAGAGGGCTATGTACCAGATGAAGGAACAAGATAAACCCCAAAAAAACCAACTAAATGAAGTGGAGATAGGCGACCTTCCAGAAAAACAATTCAGAATAATGACAGTGAAGATGATCCAGGACCTCGGAAAAACAATGGAGGCAAAGATTGAGAAGATGCAAGAAATGTTTAACAAAGACCTAGAAGAATTAAAGAACAAACAAGCAGAGATGAACAATGCAATAACTGAAATGAAAACTACACTAGAAGGAATCAATAGAAGAATAACTGAGGCAGAAGAACGGATAAGTGACCTGGAAGACAGAATAGTGGAATTCACTGCTGCAGAACAGAATAAAGAAAAAAGAATGAAAGGAAATGAAGACAGCCTAAGAGACCTCTGGGACAACATTAAACGCAACAACATTCGCATTGTAGGGGTCCCAGAAGGAGAAGAGAGAGAGAAATGACCCGAGAAAATATTTGAAGAGATTATAGTCGAAAACTTCCCTAACATGGAAAACGAAATAGCCACCCAAGTGCAGGAAGTGCAGAGAGTCCCATACAGGATAAACCCAAGGAGAAACACGCCGAGACACAAAGTAATCAAACTGGCAAAAATTAAAGGCAAAGAAAAATTATTGAAAGCAGCAAGGGAAAAATGACAAATAACATACAAGGGAACTCCCATAGGGTTAGCAGCTGATTTCTCAGCATAAACTCTACAAGCCAGAAGGGAGTGGCATGGTATACTTAAAGTGATGAAAGGGAAGAACCTACAACCAAGATTACTCTACCAGGCAAGGATCTCATTCAGATTCGATGGAGAAATCAAAAGCTTTACAGACAAGCAAAAGCTAAGAGAATTCAGCACCACCAAACCAGCTCTACAACAAATGCTAAAGGAACTTCTCTAAGTGGGAAACACAGGAGAAGAAAAGGACCTACAGAAACAAACCCAAAACAGTGAAGAAAATGGTCACAGGAACATTCACATCAATAATTACCTTAAATGTGAATGGATTAAATGCTCCAACCAAAACTCACAGGCTTGCTGAATGGATACAGAAATAAGACCCATATTTATGCTGTCTACAAGAGACCCACTTCAGACCTAGGGACACATACAGACTGAAAGTGAGGGGATGGAAAAAGATATTCCATGCAAATGGAAATCAAAAGGAAGCTGGAGTAGCAATCCTCATAACAGATAAAATAGACTTTAAAATAAAGAATGTTACAAGAGACAAGGAAGGACACTACATAATGATCAAGGGATCAATCCAAGAAGAAGGTATAACAATTATAAATATATATGCACCCAACATAGGAGCACCTCAATACATAAGGCAACTGCTAACAGCTATAAGAGAGGAAATCGACAGTAACACAATAATAGTGAGGGACTTGAACACCTCACTTACACCAATGGACAGATCATCCAAACAGAAAATTAATAAGGAAACATTAGCTTTAAATGACACAATAGACCAGATAGATTTCATTGATATTTATAGGACATTCCATCTAAAAACAGCAGATTACACTTTCTTCTCAAGTGCGCACGGAATATTCTCCAGGATAGATCACATCTTGGGTTACAAATCAAGCCTCAGTAAATTTAAGAAAATTGAAATCATATCAAGCATCTTTTCTGACCACATGCTATGAGATGAGAAATCAATTACAGTGAAAAAAACATAATAAAAAACACAAAACACATGGAGGCTAAACAATACGTTACTAAATAACCAAGAGATCACTGGAGAAATCAAAGAGGAAATCAAAAAATACCTAGAGACAAATTACAAGAAAACATGACGGGGCTTCCGTGATGGTGCAGTGGCTGGGAGTCCGTCTGCCGATGCAGGGGCCGTGGGTTTGGGCCCTGGTCGGGGAGGATACCACATGTGGTGGAGCAGCTGAGCCCATGCACCACAACTACTGCTGATCCGCTCTGGAGCCCACGAGCCACAACAAATGAAGCCTGCATGTGTAGAGCCCGTGCTCCATGGTAGGGGAGGCCGCCGCGGTGGGAAGCCCAGGCACCACAGCGGAGAGTAGCCCCCCACTCGTTGCAGGTAGGGAAGGCCCATGTGCAGTAACACGGGCACAACTCAGCCAAAAATAAATTAAATAAATTTATTTAAAAAACAAAAGAAAACACGATGATCCAAAACCTATGGGATGCAGCAAAACCAGTTCTCTAAGAGGGAAGTTTATAGCTATACAAGCTTACCTCAAGAAACAAGAAAAATCTCAAGGAAACAATCTAACCTTACACCTAAAGGAACTAGAGTAAGAAGGACAAACAAAACCCAAAGTTAGCAGAAGGAAAGAAATCATAAAGATAAGAGCAGAAATAAATGAAATAGAAACAAAGAAAACAATAGCAAAGATCAATAAAAATAAAAGCTGGTTCTTTGAGAAGATAAACAAAATTGATAAACCATTAGCCAGACTCATCAAGAAAAAGAGGGAGACGACTCAAATCCATAAAATTAGAAATGAAAAAGGAGAAGTTACAACAGACACCACAGAAATACAAAGCATCCTAAGAGACTAATACAAGCAACTCTATGCCAATAAAATGGACAACCTGGAAGAAATAGACAAATTCTTAGAAAGGTATAACCTTCCAAGACTGAACCAGGAAGAAACAGAAAATATGAACAGACCAATCATAAGGAATGAAATCGAAACTGTGATTTAAAATCTTCCAACAAACAGAAGTCTAGGACCACATAGCTTCACAGGTGAATTCTATCAAACATTCAGAGAAGAGCTAACACCCATCCTTCTCAAACTCTTCCAAAATACTGCAGAGGAAGGAACACTCCCAAACTCATTCTAAGAGGCCACCATCACCCTGATACCAAAACCAGACGAAGATACAACAAAAAAAGAAAATTACAGACCAATATCACTGATGAATATAGATGCAAAAATCCTCAACAAAATACTAGCAAACAGAATCCAACAACACATTAAAAGGATCATACACCATGATCAAGTGGGATTTATCCCAGGGATGCAAGGATTCTTCAATATATGCAAATCAATCAATGTGATACACCATATTAACAAATTGAAGAAAAACCATATGATCATCTCAATAGATGCAGAAAAAGCTTTTGACAAAATTCAACGCCCATTTATGATAAAAACTCTCCAGAAAGTGGGCATAGAGGGAACCTAGCTCAACATAATAAAGGCCATATACGACAACCCCACAGCAAACATCATTCTCAATGGTGAAAAACTGAAAGCATTTCCTCTAAGATCAGGAACAAGATAAGAATGTCCACTCTCACAACTATTATTCAACATAGTTTTGGAAGTCCTAGCCATGGTAATCAGAGAAGAAAAAGAAATAAAAGGAATACAAATTGGAAAAGAAGTAGAACTGTCACTGTCTGCAGATGACATGATAGTATACATAGAGAATCCTAAAGATGCCACCAGAAAAGTACTAGAGCTAATCAATGAATTTGGTAAAGTAGCAGGATACAAAATTACTGCACAGAAATCTCTTGCATTTGTATATACTAAATATGAAAAACCTGAAAGAGAAATTAAGGAAACACTCTCATTTACCATTGCAACAAAAAGAATAAAATACCTAGGAATAAACCTACCTAGGGAGACAAAACACCTGTATGCAGAAAACTATAAGACACTGATGAAAGAAATTAAAGATGATACCAACAGATGGAGAGATATATCATGTTCTTGGATTGGAAGAATCAATATTGTGAAAATGACTATACTACACAAAGCAATCTACAGATTCAATGCAATCCCTATCAAATTACCAATGACATTTTTTACAGAGCTAGAACAAAAAATCTTAAAATTTGTATGGAGACACAAAAGACCCCGAATAGTAAAGTAGTCCTGAGGGAAAAAAGCAGAGCTGGAAGAATCAGACTCCCTGAATTCAGACTATACTACAAAGCTACAGTAATCAGGACAATATGGTACTGGCACAAAAACAGAAATATCGATCAGTGGAACAGAAAGCTCAGAGATGAACCCACACACCTATGGTCAACTAATCTATGACAAAGGAGGCAAGGATATACGATGGAGAAAAGACAGTCTCTTCAGTTAAGTGGTGCTGGATAACTGGACAGCTACATGTAAAAGAATGAAATGAGAACACTCCCTAACACCATACACAAAAATAAACTCAAAATGGATTAGAGGGCTTCCCTGGTGACGCAGTGGTTGAGAGTTCGCCTGCCGATGCAGGGGACACGGGTTCGAGCCCTGGTCTGGGAGGATCCCACATGCCGCAGAGCAACTAGGCCCGTGAGCCACAACTACTGAGCCTGCGCATCTGGAGCCTGTGCTCCGCAACAGGAGAGGCCGCGATAGTGAGAGACCTGCGCACCACGATGAAGAGTGGGCCCCACTTGCCACAACTAGAGAAAGCCCTCACACAGAAATGAAGACCCAACACAGCAAAAATAAATAAAATAAATTAATAAACTCCTACCCACAACATCATCTTAAAAAAAAAAAAAAAAGCCTCCTTTCCCTAGGCATCCTTTTCTAGAAAAAGCCCTTTAAAAAAAAAAAAAATGGATTAGAGACCTAAATGTAAGACCGGACACTATAAAACTCTTAGAGGAAAACACAGGAAGAACACTCTTTGACATAAATCACAGCAAGATCTTTTTTGGTCCACCTCCTAGAGTAATGGAAATAAAAACAAAAATAAACAAATGGGACCTAATGAAACTGAAAAGCTTTTGCACAGCAAAGGAAACCATAAACAAGACAAAAAGACAACCCTCAGAATGGGAGAAAATATTTGCAAATGAAGCAACTGACAAAGGATTAATCTCCAAAATACATAAACAGTTCAGGCAGCTCAATATTAAAAAAACAAACAACCCAATCCCAAAATGGGCAGAAGACCTAAATAGACATTTCTCCAAAGAAGACATACAGATGGCCAAGAAGCACGTGAAAAGCTGCTTAACATCACTAATTATTAGAGAAATGCATATCAAAACTACAATGAGGTATCACCTCACACCAGTTACAATGGGCATCATCAGAAAATCTACAAACAACAAATGCTGGAGAGGGTGTCAAGAAAAGGGAAGCCTCTTGTACTGTTGGTGGGAATGTAAATTGATACAGCCACTATGGAGAACAGTATGGAGGTTCCTTAAAGAACTAAAAATAGAATTACCATATGACCCAGCAATCCCACTACTAGGCATATACCCAGAGAAAACCATAATTCAAAAAGACACATGCACCCCAATGTTCACTGCAGTACTGTTTACAATAGCCAGGACATGGAAGCAACCTAAATGCCCATCGACAGACGAATGGATAAAGAAGTTTTGGTACATATATACAATGGAATATTACTCAGCCATAAAAAGGAACGAAATTGGGTCATTTGCTGAGACGTGGACGGATCTAGAGACTGTCATACAGAGTGAAGTAAGTCAGAAAGAGAAAAACAAATATCGTATATTAACGCATATATGTGGAACCTAGAAAAATGGTACAGATGAACCAGTTTGCAGGGCAGAAATTGAGACACAGATGTAGAGCACAAAGACATGGACACCAAGGGGGGAAAGCGGTGGGGGGTGGGGGTGTGATGAATTGGGAGATTGGGATTGACATGTATACACTGATGTGTATAAAATTGATGACTAATAAGAACCTGCTGTATAAAAAAATAAATATAATAAAATTCAAAAAAAAAGATGAGTAAGTTCTAAATACCTAACATACATCATGATGACTACACTTAAAAGTTATGTATTATATAAAAAATAAAATAAATGACCTTATCTCCTCCCCAAAATTGTTACTCATACAATTCCCTTCCACATATGTGAACTAACATCTTTACCCAATTTCCATACTGCCTCATTCACTGATCCCCCTGCCTCTAAGATATTTTGCTTGTTTGGTTGATTGGTTGGTTGTTTTTTTTTTTTTTTTCAGTTATACATATACATGTATTTTTTCTTTTTCAAATTCTTTTCCCATTTCGGTTGTTATATAATATTGAGCAGAGTTCCCTGTTGGTTATCCATTTTAAATATAGCATTGTGTACATGTCAATCCCAAACTTCCTAACTATCCCTTTCCCCAACCCTTCCCCGTGGTAACCATAAGTTTGTTCTGTCCGTCTGTAAGTCTGTTTTTTTTCTAAGATTTGAGATGATTGTTAACTTGGTCAGACTGTCAGCTTTAGGTATTATTTCCCTATATATGTCTCCTTCCTATAATTGTCTCTCTGTGGTTCCTTAGATTCTGAATCTTCTTAATGAGCTGCTGGGTCTAAAATTGGCTCTTTGCCCAGTGTGGGGTTTCCCCAGCCTAGATGTGTGAAAAGACACATCACAACCTGTGGCACTGGGGAAGTCCCAGGGCCCCCAGAGAGCTGAACTATTTTATGTTGAATATTAAATAGAAGAGAAGCTTGACTAGTGGGTGTGAAAGAGAGGGAGACTTTCAGTTGTGAAATAGTGACTAGATACTATTTTCACAATAAAAGATTATTTATCTTCACTGACTCACTCATACACACTTCCTTGACTTATCTGTTCTTTTATCAACTGTCTAATATTCTGGCAGCACCATCAAAAGAGTCAGGTCCAGGGTATGAACATTACAACTGGATTACACATTAGCATCTGAACCAAGCAGAAAAACTGATTGCTTTTCTAAAATACTGAAGAAATATTAGTTGTGGGCAATGCCTAAATGTTTACCACATACCGAAGATCTTGGACAAAGTTTTGAATACCTTTGATCCACTAACCTTCACTGGAATATGCCAGTGAATTTTGGAATAAATTTGCTCACTTTCCATGGATTAAAATGTGATACTCCTCAAGTCATCCAGGTTCTTTTAAAATGTTTTCATAGTAACAGCAACCTTTAATAAACCAGAGGAAAAGAAAAATCTAGGAGAAAGTCTATACCTAGTCAAGGCTATATCTACTCATAGTCTAAGTGCATGATATAATGAAACAAACAGTTTGCATGGGTCTACTCATCTTAACCGTTAACAACTTGGGACAAAGAACCAGAATGAGTTCACTTTGGCATGTGGAGATGGAGGAGAGAGGAGGTGGAAGATGTTAATCCCAAGCATCTGGATCCACATCTGGGTGCTGAACTTTAAAATCCAGGCAAGGAGGAAGAAGTGGGGTCCATACAGGTTAGCACCCTATGAGCCCACAGCCTCCTCTTTGCTGCCCCATCCCTATTTGTAATGTGTGTGTAAGTGGAGAAATAACAACAAATTTGCCTATCTGCTCTGGTTCTTCCTAGGCTATACCACCAAAGGGATGGAGGGTTCTCTGGGGATGACCCACTGAGATAATCAACAGAAAAAAGAATACTACCAGGAAAAGAGAGGATCTAAAGGATAGGAGGTATGAATTATCTCCTATTATTAAGATAATTAAAAAATTATCTTTAGTATACCCTAAAAATTAGCATGCCCCAAAAACTAGTTTATTCAAGCTACCAAGCTTATTCCTGCCTTAAAACCTCTTCCTGGAATGTTTACCCAGATCTTAACTGGATCTATATCCTTCTTGTCTTTTAGGGCCAGCTCAAATGCTACATTCAGCAAGTAGCTTTGTTTCCAGACTAAAGTAGTCATCCAGTTACATTCACTATGTTATTTTTATCCCAGTACTTGGGGCATTTTGAAATTATCTTGTTCCTTTGTTTTCTTTCTATGGTTTATTCCCCTCTTTTAGAGTAAGTTCCATGCAAACAGGAATCTTGCCTGTCTTGTCACTATTATATCACTCACCCATAGACATGTACCTAATGCATGGAGAGGGTGTTTAATACACATTCGCTGAATGAAAGAACAACCAAGTCAATGGTGGAAAGTTCTGAGTTTCTAGTAACTCAGAACTAATAGGTTTTTTGTTTTGAATGGATTTTCTAGCAAATTTTCTTGTGATAACTCCATTCCCCAATAAATACCAGGTAAATGAAGCATGTAAATGAGAAACCCTGTTGTCATTGAGATTATCTAAGCAATTTAAAGAACAAAATTTCTAAGTATAAGCTATTATTAGAAAGCATGAACTACCAGACTATGAATCAGAATCATAAAACAAAATTCTCTATTACTGTTTCTGACAAATACACCATTACTTCATTTTTCTTCTGACCCCCAGGGAGCTGCTATACACAAGGACTGCCTCTTTATTTCAAAAGCAACTTGGTAAGAGTAAAATCAGTAACTTTTAAAAGTCTACAAGGCCCTTTTGTTTGCTCCCTGAGCATCTCTTTCACCACCTTCATTGTGTGAAATGATTCCTCTTTAACCTCTCCCCTCACCCCTGCTGAAATCTAAGCAGAGTTCCAAATCCTACATCCAGAAGTACCAAGAAGACTGGTGCTACAAAAATCTATTATCTCCACAAACAGCATTTCTTGCTGTACCAATGCAATTTTAACATGCTACAAGTCATGTGCTAAAATGTGAAAATTCCACAACCAGTAAGAAATACCAAAAAGATTTTTCTTCTCAGACAAAATAAACATTGCAGTATGACGTGTACTTTGTGAATTAAATAATTAGAAGCCAGATCCCAAAGGGCCAAAATAGTTGCATCCACCAGGCTTCCTACATTCTTCACCATAGACTAAGTTGTACAGTGGGATTATGGCTAAATGGAAAATTTATTTTCACTAATCCTGTTCATTTAAGAATTAAATTCTCTTTGTTTTAGCTTTAGAGCAAAAATCTGCACCATTACCTAAAGTCCGTTTTGCACGTTTAAAATTAAAATGTGTCGACTAGGGACTTGCAGCCTGTCCCTGGCTTTCAGCTGCAGTGCGTAGCTGTGGGCTTTCCCGAGCAGGAGAACAAATGTCTGAGAGGGAGAGAACACAGACTGTTGACCGTATCAAGGGAGAGGCCATAACAGAGGAGACGCTCTGGTGGGAAAGTTCAGGCAGGATTACCAGGAGATTGGAGAGAATGCCATTAAGTAACCCAGACTGTGCCTCTATGGGCTACACAATGCACACTAGGCCAACAGAAAAACGTGTGACTCTTCTGTAGAAACACAAGTGGGAGAATACGGGCTGAGCCTTTGCATCATGTTTTTCCACTGGAGTCCTCTGCTCTCTCCTTTCTATCAAGTTGCTCCCAATTCTTTAGTGGAGGTTAAGCTGCACAGCCTCAGAAAAGCTTCTTCTAACACATCTTGCTTAGGGTTGACTTCCAAGTATTTTGTGAGCCTCTACTTGTCTTTATTAATATGTAATGATGCTACACAAATCCCCATAGCCTGTTTCTGTTCTCATTCTAGCCCCTCTGTGTCCTGTTTCAAGGTAGATTATAATCTCCACACCAGCAGAAATGTATGCCCCCTACTCTCTCTCCACAGAGTTTAGTACAATACTTTCACAAAACAGTTTTTTAATGAAAGCTGGAGGAATGACTTAGCAATTATATTCTTATAGGGATTCGTTTCAAAAATCAGGGGGGATCCATGCATAGGAATTGGAGTTTACGGAACACTGAAATGTGATGGGAGGAAAAAAGATTAACCACATTAGGTTAAGGAGGAAGAGGTAAAGAACAGGAGAGGGCAAGAAAGGCCCTCTGGACTAAACAGCACCATTTAAGGGCTGAGCAGAGGAGAGGAAGCATGAAGGGGATCCAGAAGGAGCAAAGACTCAAGGTCAGGAGAGAATATCGGCACCAAAACCAAAACAAGAAGAGGGTTTCCAGAAGAAATGTGCCAAATACTGAGCCAAGAGTGAGATAAAGTGAGCATTTCTGGGTGTGTGTAAGGAGAGCACTGAGTAGAGGGAAGGTGGAAAGCGGGGAACAGACCACATTTACAGCACAACCAAGTTCATTTGCAGAACACTGAAGGAGAATTGTCAGGCAGTTTGTCCCCAGACTGCTTTCTCGTACCAAAAGCAGTCCCAGGGTGCTTATCTTCCCAAATCGCACCCAGCTCTGAAGATGTGTGATAACTGAAACCTGAGAGTTTCTGAGGTCTCCACGGTGATTAATGCGCTTATTTCCATGGTGACACTTTTTGGCACTTCACCTAACTCTCTTTTAAAGGTAGAATAAGAATTAAGTAGATAATTCCCTCTAGTTCAAAATCTCTCAGGGAATCAAAGTTGTCATGACTGGGCTCAATTCCCTCAGCATCCACTGCTGGCCATTCCAGATCAGCCTTCCCAGACCACCTGACTAACCAGTAGAGGGGCCCAGGAAAGCGCCTGGCTTACCTGTGGAACCCAAAGGACCAGCAGAAGATGTGAGGCAGAGGCAATCTCCTCCTAGGACCCTTTCCAGGCCTCGGGTAAAGCTCATCCCGTAGGCAGTAACACACATGGGGCAAGATGCTCTCTTCTTAGTGTCTACGTCCAGGGTCAGATGTGCTTCCTAAGGCACACCCCTTACCAGGGAAAGGAGAGGAGGGGAGTGACAGTGCCATCAGATTATTTATCTGCCCCCCACCCTTTTTTAATAGAAAGAGGAAAGCCATTCAGAATCCATCCTTCCATCACTTGGGCATATTATACATTAAATCAGTATCTCTGCACCAGATTTTCTTTCCCGCTGCAGTGCTATCCTCATTTCCCCAGAACATTCCCCAATTACCGTCTCTTCCAGGAGTATATTCCAGAATGTGCCTGCTTGAAAGAGTGCAAAAGGAATAAGCCTCTCAGTCACTAACACATGTTAAGATATTCGTGGCATTATCCTGGATTCTGCTAAAAATATGTTAATTAGATGTAGTCTTTGTCCTCAAGAAATGTGTAATCCAATACATGAATTCCCTCTCCCATCCCTGCCCACAATAGTGAGGAAATGGCCCAGGGAGCACCATCTTGGATCCCCACTGTCTGCCTGAGCCGAGGAGAGGTGGGTGGCGGAGTGGGCTTCTGTCACTTTACCTCTTATAAGTTTGGTGACCATATTCATCAACCCCAGTAAGACGCACAGCCCGAAGCAGGAGTTCTTCTAGGAACTAAATGGTGCAGGTTCATTCCTGCAAAATTTTAAAACAAATATATCCATCCAGAGATGTCTTCTAAAATGTTTGTAGGAAGTTTTTTTGGTCAACAATTTATTAAGTAAAGTACTTTCTATCAGTAATATCGTTTAGGGAATTGCTGCAAAATCTATGGAGTTTCAAGATAGTAAGAGACCACTTGTTCTGGTTTATGGTATTTCATGACTGTTCTGTTGATGCCACCAGATAATTCCTGTAATACACACTGTGTATGTTGAGAGAAATATAATCTAAGAACAGTATAGCATGATTCTGACTGTCCTGGACATGACTAAAATGGGTTTACTTAGTTTAGATCAGCAGTTTTCATATTCAGTCTATGATTTCTATTCACCTTTTTTTATTGGTGGTTGGTTACAAATGTCTGTCTGAATAAATAAGGGCCAGGGTAGCTAACAATAAAGAACAAAAGGTAATTTAAGTAAAGATAATGTGAATTCAAAAATCATTAAAGATTGTTTTCCTAGTTACTATTTCTTTGGAACAATTTAAACTTCTATTCAGTGTTTTTACCTTATCTGTAAGTACCACTCTGTGAAGTAATGTATATCTATTAGAATTGGAAAAGCATATGTCTGTCTGATATTGTTAAAATAACAACAACCTTAAGGGGAACAAGGAAACTCAATATTTGAAAGCAGGATTTGGATCATTTTCATAGATTCCTACATTTTTAAGAAGAAAAAAGGCTAAAGCAAATTATTAAAAGGTGAACACATATGGCCATCAGTATTAGTGTACTACTGTTACTATTATCAATAATAAAACACCATCTTCATGTGAAAGCTTGTGGGAAAATCTGAGTTGAGAGAATAAAGGTAAAAACATAATACTAAATTGGAAAAATTATGCTGAAAGGGATGTGTGAAATTTATCAGTCAGGTATAATATTAAGACAACTGCTTATATAATATGTGTAAGTCAAAACTAAAAAAGAGGAGCCATTTAGTCCAGTTTGAGGCAAAGAACCTAAAAAAAATAGTAAGGTCAATGCAGAATGTTAAACTATAGCAAGAACTGGTGAAACAAACAAGAAAAAATATTTTATTTTACTTTGATGTTCAACTGGACTTTTGAATACAGGTTGGGTTAACCACTAGAAGGTATAAGATCAGTAACTAGTCAAGGAGTCCATAACTTTACATAGTGAGCAGTGAAATGGTCATAAATAAATCAGACTCTGCGAAGGTCCCTGTGAAGGAGATGCCTGTTGTCTAAATCTAGCTGTGATCTGTGATGTATTTTGGCTCCCTCATCTTAGGAAGAAATCAGGAAATGAAAAGGCAAGTGACACTGGATAGAAAAAAGAAAAATAAACAGAACCTATACTTAAAGGTTTGGTCTTGGTGTGAGTGCCATGAAACAGTAATTCCATTAAAAAAAAAAAAAAAGTCAACCAGACAAAAACCCACCCTGAGTAACTGAAATCCTGTAACTACATGGAAACTCAGTGTGGAAGCTACTAAGGCATTTATGAAAATGTCCTGGAACAGTCTTCAGCATGCTTGCCATCAGATCTCCATGTCTCCTATGTTTTAGACAGTTCCTTTTAATGGACCATTATTTTAATCTTCAGCAAGTTTTTTAAATTGAATATAGCCTGAGCATCTACTTATGAGGGGTTGTGAGTTCCACAAGCAGTGCCATCCCTTATGGTACCCACTGAGTGATGCTAGAAGGTCCAGGAAGCCCTCTTATAGGTCTGAAACTGCCCATCACTGACTGGCAACAATGCCAGACAACAACGGAGGAAAAGCAGGCTCGACATCATTCACACCTCTTCCATCAGCGTGGATGATAGGTTTAAATGTCAGGTAATCTAGTCAACGTTTCTCTAGACTTTCAGATTTACTCACAACTTTTAAAAATTAACCTGGGGGCCTCCCTGGTGGCGCAGTGGTTGAGAGTCCGCCTGCCGATGCAGGGGATACGGGTTCGTGCCCCGGTCTGGGAGGATCCCATGTGCCGCGGAGCGGCTGGGCCCGTGAGCCATGGCCGCTGGGCCTGCGCATCCGGAGCCTGTGCTCCGCAACGGGAGAGGCCACAACAGTGAGAGGCCCGCATACCGCAAAAAGAAAAAAAAAAATAAATAAAATAAAAAATAATAATAATAATAAAAATTAACCTGGGATACCCAGCACAGAGGGGCAAAGAAAGTACAAAAAAACAACTATTGGGTTGGCCAAAAAGTTTGTTCGTATTTTTCCATAACATCTTACGAAAAGCCCAAACGAACATTTTGGCCAACACAATACTTTACAATACTTTACTACAGAGTCTTTGCTGCTTAAAAAAAAAAAAAAGAATGGAATTTAAAGATACAGGGAGTAGTAGGAAAAAAACAAACACTGAAACATGGCAAAAGCAACTCAGGCTGACCCACTAAAAATGTGGTCTAGAAGATCTTTTTTTAGTGTTTTCCACCTCCCTTTAATCATTCCTTTCCCCACACATGATGTTTGCTTCCCATTCACCCACTAACTCTCAATTCCCCAGGTAATCTTCTTCTGGGTCCTTTTCCTGAAGGACCTTGTCATAAGTAAAAAAGTAGGTATATGTTAATAACATGCTAGTATTTAGCTAAAAACTAAACTTTCAGTTTTAGTGTAAAGGGATGCTCCTCTCAGGAATATTTGCATTTTGACAGAAAGAACAAATTTCTAAGAATGCAAACTTCCAACCCTAGAGCAAGCCATTAGGGAAAGTCAAGAGGAATTTGGGAGCAGGAGTGTTCTTCCAGTGCTCCCCAAAACCACTCCAAACTGGAGGTCAGCAAAGCTCTGATTCATTTGTTCTACCTCTATTAAGACCTCACTGACTAAAGACTACCTAGACATCCAAATTCAACACACTTAATTTTTTAAATATTGAAATACCTCTAAAGAAAGAAGTTGCCACGGTCTTATTCTATGTTATTGATTATCAACCAGGGGTAATTTTGCCCCCCAGCCAATATCTGGAGATATATATGGTTATCACAATGGGGTGAAGTCGGGGGCAATTGGTGCTACTGTCATCTAGAGGGTAGAGGCCAGGGATGTTTCTAAGCATCCTACAATGCACAGGACAGCTCCCACAACAAAGAATTAGTCAATCCAAAATGTCAATGATGTCGAAGTTGAGAAACCCTGCTTTTACATGATTTAACTCCTATAAAGTTGATATTTAAATGATTAAAAACATTAATGCCAGTGAAATTACTGCACCCATGGTAAGACTAAAAATGACCATAATTGGAAGGATTTGCACTATTTTCTAAGCATTTCTGGAACATCTTAATTCTGGCTCTGAATTATTTAAATTACTTTTTCAAAACAGTCAATGGAATAAAACGAAGAGTCTTTATATAGTTCACAAAAGTTTTTCTGTTTTGGAAATGAGAGTTTTGATTAAAATTGGCATTTCTGAAACTCTAATTGCTAGTTATTGCCGGGGGAAAAAATATTTCTAAGACCAGCCAGATGGGACGCTTCAAGATAAGAAATTATAAGCCAATGTTCATATTCCAATCAGAAGAAAAATTCTGTTTATACATTTTTAATTCTGCTTAAATAGTAAGCAATATATTTCTTCAATTAATTCCTAAACTGCTATTAACTGGCTAGCTAATTTTCTAACATTGGGTTTAACTCCCCCAAATCTTTTTAGATTATTAATAAGCAGAACAGCATCTTTATAAGAACACTCTGTATATTAGGGACTCTATAAATTCTAACGGAATCAGATTGGTTTCTAATTATGACAGATCATATTTCTTTGTAGATGTACAATGTGCCCATAGAAACTTAAAATGTCCGTTTTTCAGAACCCATTTCTGACTGAAATATAATGAAGTGTTTCAGTTTATATGCCCAGAACCAGAACAACAGAAATGTCTTCTTGACATTAACACTCAGTAAGCCTTCAGAACATGACCTCCAGCTCTTTGGTAACTTCTGCTCTCCCACATCAGAAAGCTCCCTCTCATCCCTTTGTCACTCCCCTCTCTTCTTCCTTTTCCTTTCTGCCATTTGGATGGGAAAGACTTACAGTGGAGGAATGTGAGGAAAACCATAATGATTCCTTCTACCATCCATGAGACTAAAAACTGTCCCCAAACAGGAAAAGATGGCCAAGTGAAGGCTTTCATTTACTGAATTCTATCTCAAGCCCTTCCAAACATAAGACTCTTCAAGCCATATACACACACACACAAAAAAAAAAGGTGTTTTTTGAGGGTTTTGTTTTTGGTAGATTTATGGAACTGTTTCTTTTTATTCGAGTTTGCTGAAAGCCAACGAGAAAGAACTCTAAATTAAGGTACATCTCTTACTAGTTGCTTGGGTTTGACAAATAAAGCAATCATCAAAATCAAGTAGTTGCACTTCTTTTAAAAGCTCTATTTGTCTGACATAATATAACAGCAGGATGGCTAGGCAAATAAGTGGCATTACTTAACATAATCACTTAATGTTGTGCAACCAACCTCAGGTCTCATTGCTTTATCGCTTGCAAAGAGTTTGATGATAATAAAGTTGATTGTTAGTGTGAAGAGATAAATTGTTCAGTAGTTACAGTTGTTAATGAAAGCAAAAGGACACAAAAGAGGAAAAATAGGTTTTAGCAGCCCAAATTCATTGTTAATTGCTTGTGCATTCATTATAGGCTGACCACAGCTAATTACCTAATTAAACTAAAGCTCTGCTACCTTAGAGGAATTTCTAGAGCTATATGTTGGTTGTCAATTACCTCAGCAGGTCTGGTTGAAATGAGTAGTTAACTCAAGGCATGTTTTGCTTTTCCCGGTAGCAATACACGGCACTCTTGTTGCATAATATATGCTTAGAATGAAAAAAAAAAGTTTTCCTTAAAAAATACTATGGAAACTTAACAATAACGGTAAACCTTATTTTAAACAAGAGCTCTTGCTCATTTTATTCAATAATTTATATTCAGGAAATGTCAAGATAATCTACTTTAGGTAGACAACACACGACACAAAGGAGAAATCAGGTATCACTCTATGCATGTTACTGAGTATTCTCGTCACATGCTGTTTTTTTTTTTTTTTTTTTTTTTTTTTCTTTTTGCGGTATGTGGGCCTCTCACTGTTGTGGCCTCTCCCGTTGCGGAGCACAGGCTCCGGATGCGCAGGCCCAGAGGCCATGGCTCACGGGCCCAGCCGCTCCGCGGCATATGGGATCCTCCCAGACCGGGGCACGAACCCGTATCCCCTGCATCGGCAGGCGGACTCTTAACCACTGCGCCACCAGGGAGGCCCCACATGCTGTTTTTAAAAATACATTTTAAAAAGTGTCTTTTGGGCCTCCCTGGTGGCGCAAGTGGTTGAGAGTCCGCCTGCCGATGCAGGGGATACGGGTTCGTGCCCCGGTCTGGGAGGATCCCATATGCCGCGGAGCGGCTGGGCCCGTGAGCCATGGCCGCTGAGCCTGCGCGTCCGGAGCCTGCGCGTCCGGAGCCTGTGCTCCGCAACGGGGGAGGCCACAACGGTGAGAGGCCCGCATACCGCAAAAAAAAAAAAAAAGTGTCTTTTGTGATGCTCTGCAGTATTTCACAGGATGAAATTATACTACTTAATTTTATATAATATTTTTGATTCATAAGTTTTTTTTTAAGCTGGAAGAAAAGTAGTAAATCATCTAGACTAAATTATTCATTTTATAAATAAGGGAACCAAGGCTCCAAGAAGTGAAATGACTTACCCAAAGTCACACACTGGGTTGCTAGAACCAGGAGTAGAACTGGTATCCTGCCAGTCTATTGTTCTTTCTTCCTTGATTCCTGCTTTCCACTTTCAAATTGTACCGTCATTTCTCAGGCTTCCTCTAAATGCTGTAACAGAGCATCTAGTTGGACAAGGTTTTTGGTTTGTTTGCTTATTTTCAAAAGGCTTTGGTTAGTAGCATTCTAGTCCTCCAAAGAAACACACGTAATACTGTCCCTATTTATTTCAAGTCAGTCAAATGTCTCAAGACATATTCTAAGGTGAACACTCAAGGGAGCAGATTTTTTATAAAAGTTATTGTTCGCCTTGCCCAACTGAAAAGAAGATGATAAACTTATGGTGAATTTTATTAATCAGAGTGTTCAAGCAGTTGAATTGCACCCTGATATTTTGTTCCTAGGGAATTTGATACTAAATCAATGGACCATAAATCATCAAGCAATATTTACTAAGCATCCCTTGGGAAAGGCATTTCCCAAGAAAGTATGATTTCATTCTCAAGAGTTTTCCCACTTCCCTTGTTTCTGGGCTATGGTGCCTGTTCCTTGCAAGGACACAGAATTCTGGAACCCTCCTCTGCCCCTTTCTCAGCCATTTTTCAGGTAAGCACCAGCAATGAACATCCAGTTCTTTTCTGCCAAGTTAAAGAGGATGACTTTCCCTTTCACTGCCTCTTGAAGATGAACATCAACTGTTTCACTACTTGCGATTCAAATCCATTAATTAAAATAAATATAAAGTAAAAAAAAATCTCTCTTTCAGCCAAGAGGAAAAGGACAGATGGGGAAGCGGAGGAGGTGGAGATACCTCATGTCTTCTTAAAGGGAAAAAAAAAGGGAAAGAAAAACAAGAGGCATGAAATTGGGGGGAAAAGTTAATTAAGAGAAGTAAAGGGTGTTTAGATTTAATTTACAGTTCAGAACTATTTTGGGTCTTATAATAATTGCACTACTTAAAGGAGAAGAGGAAAACCTCTCTAATATCAAACTGGTAACGGGAGTGTTCAATCACCTCCAAAAATGGTGACTCCTGGCCTTTGGCTATGTTTCACACTGAGCATCGCAAAACCTTTTCTACATTATTGACCTGCAAAAGCCACACCTTTTTTTGCTTCCCCGTCAACCTCTCTCTGCATGCTCCCAATTTTTAATTTCTTTCTCCCTTGCCTCTCATTGCCTGAAAAAAGACACTGGCAAGGAAGAGAAAAAGGAGTTAGTTTAAGTCCTTCTCCATCCCAACCCTACATTCATCAGTATGTAGAACCACACAGAAAACAAAGCTATATCACACAAAACAACCTCTGCAATTTTTTGGTGCAACGTGAACACCTAGTCTAACCTGAACACTGTAAACTACTGGGCCTGGCATACTTAACAGAACAGCCCATATACCAAAGTGATCTGATTTCAGATAATCACGCAAAGTTAAATCAGAGTAGAGTGAAGCAGAATTACTTTATAAGACCTCAGTGGAGATGGACAGAGCTAAGAAGAGTTACGCTGCAATAATTTTAGATAAATGAGATGAAAGAAAATACGGATGTTTGCCATGCCTAGAACTAGTTCTTCTGCCTTCACGACTATTTATTTTTTCTTACAACTTGACATTCATTCATGATAATGGATGAAAAAATATGCTAAATTTCTTAAAAACTGAAAGGAAAGCTACAATAGAAACCCAAAATATTTCAAATATAAATAAGTACAACTGAGTCCAAAAGTAGAAAATTTTTTATCAATTTTTATCATGTTCTATAGCAAATTACAAGGCAGATATAGGAGTAAGTTGGCAAGAGGTACTGGGAAAAAAGAAACCTTCCTGCCCACTTTAAAAAAACTACTAGCCTAGGGCTTCCCTGGTGGCGCAGTGGTTGAGAGTCCGCCTGCCGATGCAGGGGACACGGGTTCCTGCCCCGGTCCGGGAAGATCCCACATGCCGCGGAGTGGCTAGGCCCGTGAGCCATGGCCGCTGAGCCTGTGCGTCCGGAGCCTGTGCTCTGCCAACAGTGAGAGGCCCGCATATCGCAAAAAACAAACAAACAAAAAAAAACTACTAGCCTACTGCATGTCAGGAACACTGAGCATTTGAGAATGTCAGTACTTTTGTACTCTTTTGACTGGGTCCAAGCGTGATCAAAAGAGATGGACAAAATGAATTCTGAAAAATGATTTGAGGGCTTCCCTGGTGGTGCAGTGGTTAAGAATCCGCTTGCCAGTGCAGAGGACACGGATTCGAGCCCTGGTCCGGGAAGATCCCACATGCCACGGAGCAACTAAGTCTGTGTGCCACAACTACTAAGCCTGCACTCTAGAGCCTGCGCGCCACAACTACTGAAGCCCATGCACCTAGAGCCTGTGCTCCGCAACAAGAGAAGCCACCACATTGAGAAGCCCGCGCACCACAACGAACAGTAGCCCCCGCTCACCGTGCACAGCAACGAAGACCCAACGCGTCAAAAAAATAATTAATTAATTAATTATTTTAAAAAGAAAGAAAAATGATTTGAGAAAAAGTCAGAAGATGATCTATCCCATGAATTAAGGAAAATAAGTCCTCATAAAGAAGAGGGCCAGGAGAAGAAGAATGAAAGATAAAATATGTCAAGTTCCCAAAGAATGAATAGATCATATAAATGAGCAGGCAGAATTAAGAAAAGATGTGTGTGTGTGTGTGTGTGTGTGTGTGTGCATGCATGCTGGGGGCTCTTCTAATTCTTCTTGCTTACTGATTAATTAAGCAACTGTTAAAAAAAACTCAGCTTTACTCATGCTTCTGTGTGCTTCCCTCATTCCTAAATTTAATAGTTAGATGTGGGCAGGAGGTGAGATTTAATCTTTATCAGTCTTACCTATCACCACATAGCTGTCAACTCATGAAAAAGAATATGCGAAAAGAATATACTTTAAGAAATAGATTGCCAAAGAAACAGCTCATCAGCAAGCCCTGCAGCTCCACCTACAAAGTAGATTGCTAATCTTTACACTAGTTTTCTTTTCTCTAGATTACTGCCTTCAACTGGGCTTTCTACGCTGTTACATCACCACCACCCCCCCACCAATCTCTGAAAAGTGTAAAACAGATCAAGTCATTCTCCTGCCCAGTACTCTCTGAAAGCTTCTTACAACACTTATAATCCAACTCCCTACCATGGCCCTCAACTCCCTGTAACATCCCAATCAGGGCCTATAAGGCCTGTGGAATATGTCCTTTGCCTACCTCCCCAACTTCATCTCCCTCCAGGAACTCTGAAGGTCACTACACACCTATCCCCACCAGCCTTCATTCTTGTTCCCAATTATACCAAGTTCCTTTACATCTGGTCAAAGTCATGGTCTCCAATACTCTGTGTGACATCCTTAGGGCTATTTTTCTAGTCTTGGGATGCTCTGACCCCAGATTTTTCCACAGCTAACTCCTTAATATTCAGAACCAAATATTATCTTCTGGTCACACCTGACAACTCAATAACACACATCACACTGCCATCCTGTTTGTCTTTATAAACTCATCTCTGAAATTATGTTGCTCATTTATTTGTATTGTGTAACAACCTCCAACCCCAAAATACACACACACAGACAGACACACACATACACACACACACACACGGAAATTCCTTGAATTCCAATATTCTTTGCCAAATCCTCAAAGCCTAGAACAATGCCTGGTACCTAATAAATACTCACTATTTATCGAATGATAGATTCCATCTGTCCCAAACTTTTCCCAAATCTTGTTTCTGTCTTGTATTTCTAGCACTTGCTCACTATCACTTCTCTTTTGTCTGTTCTCCTTTCTGAATGTCTTTTGGTCTTCATTCTGCTTACTGCAACACAAAGGAAAACAGAACAAGGAGCATAAAAAGAAGGATGTTATTGGTAATAGAAACCCAGTCAGCCTATGCTACTGCAGTGGGGCAGAAGGCCAAATACTGTAAAATGCTTCTTAAGGGCAAAAGCCATTAGGATGGATCTCATCCATGAGAGCAGCTCTTAAGGACAGTTTCAAAAAGGAATTATGGAGGTAGCCTGTCTGTGGACTAAAAAAAAGTACCATATGCCTTATGAACACTCAGCAGTTCTTAAAAACTTTAATGTGCAAAAGATTCAGATGAAGATTTTGAGATGATCTGAGAAGCTGCACTTTCAACAAATACTCCCAGGTGATTCTGATAAAGGCAGTCTTAGGAAACTTTGCACTCTCAGGCCAAACAATGAACAGCAAGGACCTGAGGGATGGTATTACCAGGTGAATAGTTAGCCAGTAAAAATAATCTTTTTTTTTTTTAATCTCTACCTTGAACCTAATTCTCAAGACAAGCAAATCCCATTTCAATATTTGCTCAATATTATTTAAATTCATTGGTCCTTACAGCTTTTAACAATTTTGAAAGTATAATAATAGCTACTATTATGAGACAGCTACTGTGGTATCATCAGTGTTTTAAACATGTATCTTAATATCTCATTTTATAGATGAGCTTCAGTTAAATAAGTACGGACAACTATTAAGAAGTAACAACTACCATATGACCCAGCAATCCCACTACTGGGCATATACCCTGAGAAAACCATAATTCAAAAAGAGACATGTACCAAAATGTTCATAGCAGCCCTATTTACAATAGCCCGGAGATGGAAACAACCTAAGTGTCCATCATCGGATGAATGGGTAAAGAAGATGTGGCACATATATACAATGGAATATTACTCAGCCATAAAAAGAAATGAAATTGAGCTATTTGTAATGAGATGGATGGACCTAGAGTCTGTCATACAGAGTGAAGTAAGTCAGAAAGAGAAAGACAAATACTGTATGCTGATACATATATATGGAATTTAAGAAAAAAAAATGTCATCAAGAACCTAGGAGTAAGACAGGAATAAAGACACACACCTACTAGAGCATGGACTTGAGGATATGGGGAGGGGGAAGGGTAAGCTGTGACAAAGTGAGAGAGCGGCATGGACATATATACACTACCAAACATAAGGTAGATAGCTAGTGGGAAGCAGCCGCATAGCACAGGGAGATCAGCTCGGTTCTTTGTGACTGCCTGGAGGGGTGGGATGGGAGGGTGGGAGGGAGACGCAAAAGGGAGGGGATATGGGAACATATGTATATGTATAACTGATTAAATTTGTAAAATAAAAAAAAAAATTAAAAAAATAAAAAAAAATAAAAATAAAAAAAAAGAAGTAACAGATGTGTTAATAAAGTCTGTGATCTATGGAGTCTACACCTCCCACTAATTATACCTTAATAGAAATAAAATCAATAAATAAAAATCCAGATTTTTAAATGAATAGAGGGCATTTTTTTCTCTTAATTTAAATATTCCTCACTTTAGAAAAAGATTGCATGGGATTTCATTACGTGAACTTTGACAGTACATTTAAGTACCTTAACAATGGCATGGCAACCTCTGAAAACGAGTAAAACTTAAGAGCCCTTTTCTAAAACAATCACCCTCTCAATCGAAATCACCAAATATTAAGAACGGGTTCACTATTTACAGATCTAGCAGTGGTTTTCAAACTGGGCTGATAATTACGAATCACTTAAGGAGCATCTTAAAAATAAAAATTCTGGGCTTCACATCAGTTCTTCCGAATCAGAATCTCTTGGGTTTGACCCCCAAATCTTTATTTTTATAATGCTCCCCAGGGTCTTCTGATGAGTAAGGATAGTTCAGAATAACTGTTACCCTAACTCCAGATTCTACAAGTAAATAAACTGAGAATATAAAAGGGTAGAGTCTGCTAAAGACAGACAACTTTTTTTTTTTTTTTTTTTTTTTTGCCATGGCTCACGGGCCCAGCCGCTCCGCGGCATATGGGATCCTCCCAGACCGGGGCACGAACCCGTATCCCCTGCATCGGCAGGCGGACTCTCAACCACTTGCGCCACCAGGGAGGCCCTAAAGACAGACAATTTTAAGTAGAAGTAGCACAGTAGGCTGGAAAAACAATATCCTAACTCCACATTTAGTGCTTTTAACACCAATTCAAGCTGCCGGTTTTGGTAAAACTATACTTATTTCTGCTCTGCTTAGGCCCTGTCAATTACTCGCTATCATCTTGCAACTTATTCCCTCATCTGCAAATTGGGAATAATAATAATGCCTACCTCTTAAGAGTTGCTGTGAGGATTAGTATAATATTCATTAGGTAATGTACTTAACACAATGCCTGACAAATACTGAGTGCTCCTTAGATAGGTTACATAGCCCACTAAAAAAGCATGCCTTTTTTTAACTGGAGAGAATTTACCGCACCACTCCAATTACAAAATTGAGTAAGAAACCCTTGTTTAGCTTTGGAAATCCAAAAGGACTTTAAACTCAGGGTAAGGTTAAGGTCAAGAGTTTGCCTGATTCTCCCACAACAAGGTTTCTCACAGGATGCCTCAGAATCATGTAATGAACCAATCTCTGGATGAAGACCAGGCATCTGTATTTTTAAAAAGCTCCCCTCCTCCCCTAACCAAGTGCTTCTTGGGCAATCTAAGGTTTGATAACCATTAGTATACAGAATCGTTGACCACAGCAAATAGCCTCTCAAGTTCCACCAAAAAACTATCGTACTCTGTAACCAGAAGAGCAGCGTCATCAGACCCTGATGCAAACAACAGCTGGGGACGGCTGGGTAGAGTAACTGTGGTGCTCACCAGGGACAGTCTCGACCCTCTCATCTCCTCAGAAACCTAGGAAATTACGAAAGCGCGGTCCCGTAACCCCTGTGGCAGACAGTGCCGCCTGGACGGCCACAAGGAGCTAAAGTTAACTCAACAGCCTCATTCCCAAGGCTAAGGCCACAGGAAAGCGACCTTGGAAAGCTGACCGGGCCCGAGCGGCGCCATAAGGTTAACGACCCGCTTGCCTGGTTCCTTGAGACTGCCAAGAGCCTCCACCACACCACAGGCCAGACGCCGGAAGTGCGTCACCCCAACCTGCTGAGGAATGCCGGGAGTTGTAGTTAACTGGCTACTTCTCTGGTGACCCAATTCGCCTTTCTTCAAACAAGCAAACACCTTGGGACTATACTAAAGGTCGCTTTATGACACACATATCTAATCCTTCCCTTTTCCAGCTGACAAAGGGAACTTTCTGAGAGCGCATGAGGAATACCGGACTACAAGTCCCAGCATGCTCTGAAAGGCGCCGGGAACGCCTGACCACCGCCGTAGGTGCGGGCCGCATGAATGGAGCTTCGGGCGTAAGGCAAAGCCTACCACCGTCCGCGCGGCCGGTACCTGCTCCCGGAGCGTGAGTGCGGGGTGTGGGCCGTGCGCGTGCGCGCTCAAAGGGCGCGCGAGGCGGGCGCGCTCGGCCGTTGCGGGCGCGTGGCCGCTGAGGTGGGCGGCTGTAGTGCCGCGCGCCCGACTGGCCGTTAGTTGCGGGGCCTCCTGCCTCGCCGGGGGCTGCGGGAAGCCGTGGCGGCCGCCGGGGACCGCAAGGGGCGGAGGAAAGCTGGGGGCGGAGGGGGCCGGCCTCGGCACGCAGAGGAACAGCAGGGCATGCCCCGAGACAACATGGCCTCCCTGATCCAACGGATCGCCCGCCAGGCGTGCCTCACCTTCCGGGGCAGCGGGGGCAGCCGCAGCTCTTCCGACCGCGGCGAGGCGCCAGGCCCCGAGGCGCCGATGTCGCAGGGCTTCCCGGAGAACCTGAGCAAGCTGAAGAGCCTGCTGACCCAGGTCCGCGCGGAGGACCTGAACATCTCCCCGCGTAAGGCCACGCTGCAGCCGCTGAGGCCCAACCTGCCGCCAGTCACCTATATGCACATCTGCGAGACAGACGGCTTCAGCCTCGGCGTGTTCCTGCTGAAGAGCGGCACCTCCATCCCGCTGCACGACCACCCGGGCATGCACGGCATCCTCAAGGTGCTCTACGGCACCGTGCGCATCAGCTGCATGGACAAGCTGGAGGTGGGCAGCGGGCAACGGCCGCGGGCCCCGCCACCAGAGCAGCAGTTCGAGCCGCCGCTGCAGCCGGGGGAGCGGGACGCCGTAAGGCCGGGTGTGCTGCGCTCGCGGGCGGAGTACACGGCGGCCAGCGGCCCCTGCGTCCTCACGCCGCACCGGGACAACCTGCACCAGATCGACGCTGTGGAGGGGCCCGCCGCCTTCCTGGACATCCTGGCCCCGCCCTACGACCCCGACGACGGCCGGGACTGCCACTATTACCGGGTGCTGGAGCCTGTCAGGGCCAGGGAGGCCTCCGGCTCGGCCTGTGACCTGCCCCGAGAGGTGTGGCTCCTGGAGACCCCGCAGGCCGATGACTTCTGGTGCGAGGGGGAGCCCTATCCAGGTCCCAAGGTCTTCCCTTGAAGTCGCCGGCGCCCGGGATTGGTGGGCCGAAGAAGACATGCCCTACTCGTATCTGGGCTTGGCTGGCCGCGACCCATCACAAGGGCTCTCTTCCTTCCCCCAGGCCTGGGCGTTGGATCTACTGGAATGGGCTGTAGCCGCTTCTTCGGGAGCCTTGCGAAGCGTGGCGACTGGACTGCAGCCACTGGGCACCGTTTGGGGGGCGGAGTAGGCGGGGAAGCTAGGTTGTTTCCTGGCCCTGTCACTGCCACTGGGGTTTTGATTTGTGGGGAGGGGGCAGGGGTCTTATTTGAAGCGCTTCCATCCTCAAGCCATAATGAAATTTTCTTTTCCTCCGTTCCCCGTCCTATACAAAATACACTAAGTGGTTTTCTCCGCCCCCCTCTTTGGGTAAATAGGGTTTGTTTTCCACTTACGTCCTTATGCCCTTTTACTCCTTATTGTTATACTTCTAACTTACTGAATTTGCATGACCTAGTGGTTTGAATTGTTTTTAGTTCAAGTCATTGATAAAAACTAGGTTTAAAGAGATGAGCTACTATTTAAAGTGAGCTGTCCGGCCTAATTAAGTCGTTGTGAAAATTAAATCCATTTTTCCAGAGTTGGGGGATTACCCCCAAACGTAACTATGCATGTAGAGGGCAAGATTTATTTTCTATCCTCCCCTTGCCCAGTAACCACATCTGGGTTACTCTGGCAGCATCTACTAAGAAATTCAAGCACCTGCATATCTCAGTGACAAATGGTCACTTAGAGCTTCCCGATGAGTCTCCAGATCTCTGAGTTGAGTAGATTTCTTGTTGCAGATTCACCTTTAATGCAAAAACTATATCATCCTTAAGTGACTTTTTTTGTCTTAGTGTACTTTAAGAAGTAATAGGGTAATTCTGTATTTTCTAACCATAAGATTCAGAGGAGCTGAATCGGTATGCTTCCAAACAACTGAATGTAAAACACCCTTAGCCAACTGTTGAATTCTGTGCCCATATTTACTTCCAGCATTTTCCTGCAAAAGTAGAGGAAAATGTTCATGACTGTTTCAAATTCTCTCAGGAGTTCTAACGTTCCAGAGGGCTGATGATTCCAGCTGTGTTGGTGGTGGCAGTGTTCTCAGAACACTGTCCCTCAAATAGGAGAGAGCCAGTGCTTGCTTCATCTAGGGTGAGTTTTCTGCAGGAAGAGAGAGAGGCACAGATGATCAAGGCTAGAAAATTGAGAATTAACTATACTGCTGGCCACTTTAGGGCACCAAAACTTGGGACAAAACACTTCCCACTCCCAACCGCTTGAAATGAACAGCTGTGTTGCGACTAGTTTTATTTTTGTCCTTTTAATTGGCTGAGCTTTACCTTGTTTACAAATGTATTGACACCATTTGCTTCAGGCCAAGGAACACTCCTGTTTCCCCCTTTTTACTATTTATAGGACTCTTTTTTTCACAAAACTTTTAATAAAAACAAACTGTAGAAATAAACACATTAAAGTTTGTCCAGCTGTTGTCTAAGCCCTCTTGATTGACTTGCCCATGTGGCAGTTGAGTTCTAATATCTGTAATAAAGGGAGATTTGCTATTGGTGGGATGTGATGACCCTGTAGGGAAGCAGTATGTGCCTTTACCTCTCTTTGCACACTGGGTTACAGAGGCCCAGAGTGTAGGAATATTTGTTCCCAAATTTAAAAATAGAATGAAAAAGCAAATTCTTAATGACTTTTCTTAAAAAACAAATTACAAAAAAGATGCTACTAAACATGATATGCCGCTGTGTTGTAAAACCTGACACAAGCATAATGCATTTCTTCCAAGTTTCCTAAAATTGTTTTATGGTAGTGTCACATTCTGGTGTGGTTTAGTATACCTTAGGGGCAGTTTGAAGCAGTTCTTCAGGCCATTCAGTTTGAAATTAAATTCTGGATATGCAAATGGTGATTTTCTTTAAAATTGTTCACAAAATGGGTTTTTTTCATAGCACAATGATGAGTGTGTATGGTTATCACATACCTACCTGTTTTGAATTATATTGTAGCAAAAAGTTGATCAACTTACAACGATTGTTGATAATGATGTATATAGGTTATAATACAATCTGGAGTACATTAAACTAACCTACAAAAACTCATTCTGGCAACAGGACAGTAATAAAGGAGAAATTGTTTTTTCAAACTTCATTATGAAAAATTTTTAAGTTCTCAAGTACAAGCAAGTTGAATGAAGACTAAGGTGCTTTTCAAAAGAGTAACTGAAATTATCACAGGCCAAAACAGCAATATATCTCTAATTTAGTTCAATAAGAACAGTGAAACTTCTGTTTCACTAATAATTCTGAGTAAATTAATGGTGAAAACAAAATTAACTTGTTTTAGTGAGCCACTAAGGAAAGAATATTCTTAATACAAAGACAAAATGTGATGCAGAAAAGCCTTGCACCTTTCTGCATAGACTGTTAGATGTGACTTCATGTGCTTCTGTTGTGTTTCCATATATTCCTGCAATATGGGTAACAACTGTGGGAAAAAAGTTGTCTTCTACAAAGACTAATGAGCACAATGATACTAATCACTTAACTTTCTGTTGAATAACAAATGCAATAATTGCCTCTCATGGGTGAGAAGTTGTCTAATACTTCTCAAGCTTTAATTCTCTGGTTATATCAATTCAGAGTGTTGTATATCTACCTACTACTTTATGAGAACTGATTTTTTTATTAAGCCTAATTTGCATGGATTGAGTTTGCACCAACTGCTGTTTATCAGTGAAAATGGTGAACCTTTTTTTAAAGTAATGTGTGTTTGTCAACAGGAGTGGGTTATCTGATCTTTTAATGCTAACAGCCCTTAACTTCTCCCAAAACTCACAATTTATGTTCCTTCTTTTGCATTGTTCCCTTGTAGGTGCCTTAGTCTAGGCATCTCAGGAGGACTCTCATCACTCATTTATTCCAAATGACTTGGAATCTTGTGCTCTAGCTCTACTGTTCAACGAAAAAGCAATATATCTTTAATTCGGGGCTCTGCCCATTGCTATTCAACTCTAACCTGAGGGCACTGCCACTCCTGTAACTCTCCTGTTCTGAATTCAGAACTTCACGTCACAAACAGAAGCTGACTGTTGATTATTCCAGTTCAATAAGTGTCAAAGAAGGAAATCATTTGTTAAGCCCCATATAGATACTGAATCTTCTGATCCAGGGATATTTACATTTCTAGATTAAAATCAGTGTACTTGTGGAAAATAAAGTCATTTTTGAAATTGTTTAGAGGTAAATCTTATTTGATTATTGCAAAAGGGAAAAGGAAAGTATTACTTGCTATGATGCCTACATTTGAATTGCTGTTAAACGTTCACAGTCTGTATGGTAAGATTATGTTGTACTAAAAACTGGGGGCCTTCTGCAGATTCTAAAGTCCAAGTAATAATATAAACTTAAAATTAATAGTTTATTTCCCTGAGTGTGATCTTTGAAACAGCCTGATTGACAAAACATCTGAAATTATTTAACATGCAGTCATAACTATTTTGCTGCAACGAAAACACTCCTTTTATATTTAACCTGAGGAAAATAAGCTAGTGTAAGAAAACAAAAATGCTTTCATTCACGGAGGAAAGAACCTTTGGACTTAAATATTTTCTTGTCTTTCCTTTTTCTGTAAAATTTATTTAATTGTAGTTTGGACTGGCAGCATTTTAGGCACTTGTGATGATACTGACCATTCTTTCCCACCACCACCACCCCTCAAAGTAGTATCGAACTGTTAAAGCATCACTACAGCCATTTCTAATATATGCCAAACAATTTGCCTTAATTTCATTAGCAGTTAGGATATTGAAATTAAATAGCCTGGTTTATGAATAACTGGAAACCTTATTTAGGTTTAATAGACCTATTTTTAATGTGTACTGGACCATCTCAACTGCATTATGATCTTTAAGGAATTACTCTCCAGAAGTTTATTTTTAATAAGAATTCCCAGTAACAGCTGAAACATCAATAATATTATTTAATAAAGCATATTGAATAAAAGAAAGCAGACAGCTTTATATGCTTTATTTCTTGAGCAAAGTAAAAAATGAGACACCTGTGAACAGTACCCTGAATGTTTCAAGCAGATAATAAAATCTGATTAAAGATTGACCTAACCTATTGAAATCAAGGAGTAAAATCCACAAGGTTGGCTCTGAAAAAACATCAAGGTGTGTTCCTTATGGTATGTATGTTATGCCACTTTACCAAGCCCACATCAAGGCGAAAGTGATTATGTAATCAATTTGACTATCACCAAAATGTATTTCATCTTATTGAAAAGAGATTTTTAGTCTGTTGCTTTGTTAACAATTGTTTACGTTGTCTTAATTGAAGGTGCTCTGAAATTAAAATTTGGCAAGACAACTATAAATCACATAAAACTTAGGTGTGTTATATTTTAATATAATGACATTTTGGTAGGAGAGTAGTATCATTAAAAACACAATTATCAAAATGTGGCATTGTTTTATACATATTTCTTTAAGAAAATTGGCCAACCAAGGATGATAGTATGCTGACAAGCTAGGAAATATGAATCTAATGGAATGACACCAGTCACTAGAACAATCTGGACACTGAAGTTTAGAAACTTCCATTTAGTAGTTATTAGAGGTATTGTGCATCTTTGAAATAAGGACAGGAAGGAAATAAGGGTTAGTTACCTTCACAAATTAGATTTCGAATTCTAGTGCTGGTAAGGGCAAAAAGTAGTTTCCAGGAGAAGCTGTCACTGCTGTTCTAAAATACAGGCCATCTGTTATCAGCCACGCCTGAGAGAGTCTAACAGTGCCAAAGGACAAACAGATGACAGGGTTTTCAGGTGATGTAGCTAAACAGTGGGCACTCCAGTGTGTTACATTTGTGTAAGGATCCAGAGGCAGCAAGTGACGTTAAATGATATTTAGGTCCAATTTTAGAGTAAAGAAAGATAACTTCACAAAGACAATCTGCATTGTATGATACATAGATAACTATTGGGGGAGGGGGTAAATTTATATTTTAAAATCACTACAAAAGGCTTGCAGTAAAATGACCCCTATAGTGTATTGTTTTGCAAACCATTATCCAGTGCTATGGAGGACCATTTTTGCCTATTTGATTCAGATTGTCTTTGAGGTTTTCTTAAGGCTGGTATACACTTATCTAAAAAGGTGAACGTTTAATAGTCTCCGGACCCACCAAACCTTTGGCAGTGTAATGATCCTTCTGAATAGGTGTAAATGGGGAGACAAGGCTGGAGAGAAATGAGTCCTGGGGTAATTCCTTTGGCAACCTATTAATGCTGTCATCAGCAGTGTCTGAGTGCATTTTTGATCTGAAGAGGTGATAGCGCTTTTCAAAAAGTTTTCTGTGGTCATGAGACTAATCCTGGAACCTGAAAGTCATTTCCAGCTTGACCACGCCACCACACTTTCCACAAAGCCACATTTCGTCTGAGTTCCTGGCCCCGGTCAGGGTTCTGAAAACAGCCGCAAATGTGTAGTCTCCGAGTGGGCACTTGTTTGTAAGTATTTATTTTCCGGAGCCCACTCAGGAGCAGAGAGAAGTTATAGGCTGTTATAGAGGACGGAACAATGAGTCAAAACAACGCCTCCCCACTTTTACACTAATGCATGGGGGAAATCCCCAGAACGCTAGCGTTTGATTATGAATGGAGATTGCTTTGGGGTGAGAGGGCTGGTGTCGAAAGGCTAGCAAAGAAGACTTGGAGATCCTGGCTTGGTCAAAGTACTAAAACCCACTGGGTACTGTTGAAGTCCCACCCAATAAATCTTTCATAAGTAATTTCTGCAGCAAAAATATTGTTGAAAAGTATTTATTTACACCATAGTCATAAACCATTCCTTATCTGAACTTTAGTTAGTGGTTTTGTGTTAGAATAAATCATTTATATTTCCACAACTATTAAGAGCTAATAACCAAACAAGTCAGCTCCAGTAGCATTATTTACATTCCCATCTGCAATTTGACTACAAAGGTAACACTTTTAAGTCACAAAACAGAGCATACAAAAATATACTTTCTAAAAAAAATTCCAGATATTAATAGGCAGATATATACAGCCATACTAAACCCAGGGAGTGATGGTTTTTTTTTCCATAGTAAGGCAACCCATTTACATGCAGACCCTGTAACATTGTCTACATCACACAAGGCACCCAAGGACACTTCCAACACAATTGCATGCATCCTAGTTTCAGAGAATATATGTACATCCCCCTTTAAATAAGTTAACCTCTGACTCATTTTGAGATCATAAATGCTTTACTTTTTTTTCCCAAAGGTTCAGAACTTGGAGAACAGTGCACATCAAAAATACACAAAATCTGAATGGATATACACTGAAAAAATAGTCTTTACATTTCTCAAACCACTCAAAAAGGAGCAGATATTGCTATGTCCCTCCCATCACATTGCACTTCTGTTCTCGGAGTTTATAATACATATTGCTTAAAGGGTTGAGATGACTAGATAAGCTTTGATTCACTGTTCTAGGGCCACAGAATGCAGCTTTATAAAGGCCATGCTTCACCCACTGTACAGCATCCCCCAAATCAGTCCCAAGCCATAAAGTGCACATCAGTTTTCCTTCTGCCTTTTTTGCTATCCCCACCTGAAGGGATGAGTGTCTCCCAACCTACTGTAGAAAAAATCTCAGATCAATTCTGACATCCAGAGTCAAAAACCTGTAACCAGTCAAAATAAGAGAGGGGAAACAAAACCTAGTCAAACAACCCTTTAAAGCAGGGTCATGCCTCAGCCCTCCAGGCCAGGGACCCCCACCCAACCCCCTTCTGAGCCTCCCCATTACCTTGGGGTGACAGTCAACTCACCTAAGAGAGACTAAGGTGGGCTAACTTTTGGGAAGGACCTGCTTCTAAGTGGAAAGGGGTGGGGGCAGTGCTAGGCTCCTAAGGCCCTTTGCCCAACGAAATGAGGGAAGGGCAGGAATGGGTGGTAGTGTTTGTCGTGCAGCTCCAGTGGATGAAGGGCCTCAAGGAGCTGGTGGGTCAACCTGAGTCTCATCTCAAGGTGTCCGGGTCCGAGACGAGCAAGGGCCGAGGGACCCTCCACCGATAGTGCTGCTGCTGCTGCCGCACAGGGTCCCCCCAGCCTGCGCGCCCCCAGTGCAGGAGGTGGTGGAGGCGGCCGGCACCGACGAGGAGGGGGCACTGCTCTTGCGTTCCTTCTGCCTTAGGTGGATCTTGGTGTGGCGCTTCCTCTCATCACTCCGGGCAAATTTGCGGCCACAGTAGTCACAGGCAAAGGGCTTCTCGCCAGTGTGGGTGCGGATGTGGGTAGTGAGGTGATCACTGCGGCTGAAGTTGCGCATGCAGATTCGACACTGGAAGGGCTTGTGCCCCGTGTGGATTCGGATGTGCCGTGTTAGCTCGTCCGAGCGGGAGAAGCGCCGGTCACAGCCTTCTGCTGGGCACGGGTAGGGCCTCTCGTGCACTGGGGTCTTGCTAGGCCTGTTGGGGTACTTTCGAGGCCTCAAAATAGGCCGCAGCGGCAGATGGTGTGGGTTATAGGTGGCAGCAGTGGCAGCTGCAGAGCCGCTGCCAGGTAGCCGGGGTCCCTCGCTGCCTCCACTGGCCCCTGGCCCTGTGGCCCCAGCACTGGGCCCTCCCAGGGTAAAGTTGCGGATGGTGGAAAGTGGAGTGAGTGGAGGGGGGACTCGCAGGGAGTCCAGGGGGCAGGGAAAGGGCTTGCGGTCTGGGCCAGCTGCACCATGTAGGTCTCTCTGGCACTGTGATGGGAAAAATCCAGGATAGTCTGGGATCATGGGGAAGAGACCTGGGTCCGTGGCTGGCTTGGGGGACGGGTAGGAAGGAGGTGGTGGGTAGGCCAGAGAGGAGGAGGTGGAGGTTGTGGCTGCCGACAGGAACGCCGAGGGGTCCTGGTAGAGGTCTCCTGCACAGCCAGAATAAGGAGGCGGCGGCGGTGGGGAGTAGAGGTGGTCCAGGTCAGGCTGGGTCTGGGACATGGTGCACACACCCAAGGGTCCTGTGGCCAGTGGGTTGGGGGAGGCAGAGGTGACGCTGGATGAGGCTGTGGTGGAAGCTGGGGAGGTGACCCCTTGCAGGATGCCTGCACTCACAATGTTGATGATGCCTTCTGGGTAGCAGCTAGCACCGGGGTACTGGGGGTCGATGGAGAACTTGCCCATGTAAGTGAAGGTCTGGTTTCGGGGTGCAGAGACAGGCGCAAAGCTGCTGGGATATGGGAGATCCAAGGACCTCTTCTCTCCAGTCATGTCAATGTTGATCATGCCATCTGGGGAGGGGAAAGGAAGAATGGAGGTGGAGCAATGAGAATGCAGCCAAGAATCCCTTCTCACCCCCGTCTCACATGAGTCCAACCCCAAGGCCCAGGATCTTAGCACTGTAGAGCTGAGGCAGGGTTCAACAGGTGAGGAAATTGTGGCCCAAAGACAGTCAGAAGAGGCTAGCCCAAGAGCCTACTGTGGCAGCCAGTGACAGTCTAGGATGCAAACCACCTCCAGGAAAGCAGATGAGCTACTCCCAACCCCCATATACAGCCATCTGTGGCTCTAGTCCCCAATAAAAACACCCAAAAATAGCAACAACGGTATTAAAAATTCCCCATCTGCCTGGAACTTCTCTCCCTCTCCTTTGCCTGGGGAGGTCTCACGGCTGGGGCAGACACCACCCAGAAGACTGATCCCAGCCACTGCCGCGAAGGTGTCAGCCTGAGAGGTGAGCCAAAGAAGGGGGTCAGTGATTTCCCGGCTGCTCCCCATCCCAGGTGCCTTCCTTTCCTCCCTCTCCCACTGCTGGAGGGAATCGGGCTCTGCGATGGAAGGAGTCTATAGGTTTCCTTCCCCTCCCAACCTTTTCAGCCTTGCCCGACACCCGCGCGTCCTCGCCCCAGCCCAAAGACAGTGGCAGGGCTGCGGGGAAGGCGCGGGGATTGCGGGAGACCACTTTCCACCGCATCGCCGAGGAGACTCGCGGCACCAGTGACCTATGGGCCTCCCTCGGCAGCCAGGGGGCCGCTTCCCGCCGTTGCCCGCCCTCCACCTCCTCCTCCCTGAGTGGCCAACCCCCTCAATTTCGCGGGCGGCGCGCAGGTGGGGGCGCTCCTGCAGGCCGCAGGGGGAGCGCGCTCCGAGATTTTCCCCGGGTCTCCTCTGCCGAGGAGGGAGCGGCGGACGCTTTCCTCTGGGGCTTCTCCGCCGCTCGGCTCTCCAGACGCGCAGCTTTCCTCCAGAGCCCCGAACTTTCCCGTCACTTTGCCCCTACCCCGGGAGAGGGGAGACTGGGGTGCGGCCAGCGGAAAGACCCGCACAAGCCCAGAAGCCTGGTGGGGCACCTTTCCTACTCTCGCCCCTCGCCCGCCAGGGGCTGGGAGCGCCGCGGCGCACGCACGCTCGCTCGCTGGCAACCTGGTGCATCTGCCCGCGCGTCCAGCTCCAACGCCCGGATCCCCGCTCACGAGGGCTCCTCCTGCACCCCCTTCCATTCTTCAAAGCCAGTTCAGTCAACACCGTCCACCTCGCGCCCCGACCCTCTCCTCCAAGTCCTGCACATGCACCGAAACCCCCCCACCATCTCCGAGCTGCGTGGGTCCCGGTCCGCGAAGGGGGTAAGCGGCTTACCTCCAGCCACTCCGTTCATCTGGTCAAAGGGGCCTCCCAGTTCGGCATTGGGGAAGATGGTCACCGACGTCGCGGCGAGGTCCTCCACCGGGTAGATATTGTCAGACAGCTGGTGCACAAAACCACTGAGAGTTACTGGGATTTTGTCTACGGCCTTGGCGGTCATCATTTGCTCCTCGCACAACCTGGAGACCCAACTCCCTCGCTACCTGGAGTGTCAGAGAAGCCGTTTTGGAGAGGGATTGGACTGAGCCTAGGTAGGTATCTCCTTTTGCCCTCCACACTTAAAAGCAACTACCCACCTCAAAAAAAAAAATCTAACAGAAATAAAACTAGCAAACAAGTTGCTTTTTTTTAAGAAGAAAATTGGCTATTTGCCACTGACTCTCTCCTGTGTTCCGGCTGGGAAGCCAGGAGTTGCTGGTGTAGTGTTGTTATAACAGTCAGTGTGTCCCCTCGCCGAGCTATTAATCAATTGCTGCTCTCCGGGTTAGACGGAAAGTGTTGCTCTAAGTATTTATGGGCAGGTCCTCAATGCCCGTGACGTCACTGCCCATATATGGACTGAGGAACAGGGCTGGGCCAGGCGGCTTTTGCCGTCACATGGCCGATTTGCATAGGGGCTTGGCTGCGCGGGCTCCTCCGGGCTCGCGACTCCCGGCTCGCAGCCCGCGAGGATCCGCGGGGGTCTGGGGCGCGGGGCCCGAGCCGCAGCCCGGGTCCAGAGCGCAGGGCCGGACGGGGATAGGGCGCGCCACGGGTCCGGCTTAGGCCACTGTGGGAGAGCGATCGGTCCGGGCTGCGGCGCGGCCTCCCGGGCGGGGAGGAATTCCGGTTCTCCGGGACTTTCCAAAAAAGGCGAAGATCCGGTGCCGGCAGCTCCGCCCCCCCCAGCCCTTGTTTGGGAGCCATTCCGGAAAATTAAACTTCGGAAAGAAACCGAGCGGAGCCGAGACACTACAGTCAAACCCCTACTCACTTTCTTGGCAGCTCAAAACCGCAAGCAAAAGGAGGCAGAGAAGAAAAAAAAAAAAGCTGCATGCATTCACGGAAGCTGACTGCTTTTTTCTGAATTACTTGGTGGAAAGAAGTAGCTGGTGATAAGAGTGAATGCGGTATTGCTTTTTTGGAAAGTCTGTTCTATTTATACAGGAGCGAAAACGGAACAGGTTTGGGGTTGTTTGTTTGTTTAAGTATTTTGGGCACCTTGGGGCGGGGGGGGGGTAGACCCTAGGAGGAGCAGATAACTGCGGGGAGCTTCGAGAGAAATCCTCAGCCGGAGACACCCCCACCCTTCCTCTGCCCGCGCGCTCCCCGCCCCCCTTCAGCTGCTGCGCGGAGCGGGCGCCCTTCCCGGCGCGTCTGGGCGGTCGGCAGTGTGGGGGCGTCCAGATGGAGGCTTGGACACTCACCCTGCCCCGCCACACACGCGCACACACTCTTACACTCACACACGCTCCACTTCCTCTGCACACACTCCTGCCCCCGCCGCCTTCTTCACACACCCACTCGCACACCTTACGCTACACACCTCCCTGTTGACAGCGCGCCCGTGCGCTCGCCTCGCCAACAGAATGCCTTGTCGGCAGAGCGGGCGCCTGGGTTTGCTGAATAGGCTGCTCTGCGAAGACACCCATCCTCACCTTCACTGCCTGTACCTGCCGCCACCGCAGTCATCCACCCCCGAAAGCCTACCCTCCGGAGATGCGCTCTGCCCGCATCCGAGCGCTACTCCAGAACACGCACATGAGGAGGAATATTCTTCCTATCCCTGACCAAGAGCCACCTCGGGGAGCCGAGCGAGGTCCAGAGTGACAGCAAACGGTGACGCTAACGCCAGTTTCGAGTCGCCATCACCTTACGCGCTTTTCCCTTTGCATGTAAAAAAAAAAAAAAAAAAACTGGCCCCGATGGGAACCTTTCTGCTTAGTTCCCAAAGCAATTTAAAAAAACTTTTCAGAGGTCCAGATAGTGGTGGGTTCTGGCTGGCTGCACAGACCGCTTCTATCTCCCGGCGCTCCCTGGCCCACCCCCCCCCGGAGCGCTCCTGGCCTGGCCGGGGCCCCGTAGGATGTTGGTCTCAATTGCTCAAACCTGGCGAGCGGCCGCCTGCCAGCCCCTTTCCCGCCCCCAGAGCAGCCAAGGCCTGGCGTAGAGCGCGGGACAGCCTCTAGGGCCCGGCCCTGCCCTTTCCCGCGGCGGGCCAGGACGGCCCCAGGCTCGTCGGGGCCCGGGCGGCCGAGAGCTACGGCGCCACGCCGTGGAAGAAGCGCGGCGCTGCAGGCGGCTCTCCGACCGCTCACCTGCCGCGGCCGCAGCTGCTGCGAGTCCGCTCCCGCCCGGCCCCGCGCGCGGCGGTCAGGACCCCGGGGCGGCGGTGAGCTGCCTCTGCTTCTCCTCCGGCGCTCCGGTTCTCCCCCTGCCCGCCGCGAAATTGGTTCTCCCGCGGACGGCCATCTTCCTGACTTCAAACGCCCAGAGAAAATTTGGGAAAGTTTCTCGCTTGCGCTGCGCGCTCTTTTCCAATTGGAGATAAAAATTAAAGGGGAAAGGAAGGAAATCGCAGCAAGATTAGCACCCTTGTAGGTACCCCACCCTCGGCAAAAACGTGGAAAGTCCCGTTTCTGAAAAAAGAAAAAGCTGCACTCTTACCACGTGCGCCGGCCCGCTCCGCCTGCGCTCCGGCCCGTCCTGCGGCCCCCGCGCTGACCACCGGCAAGACGACGCCTCGGAGGGGAGCCCGACTCGCATCTCCAGCCCTGAGTCTGAAAGAAGGGGGGGGACCGAATTATGCAAATATGGGTCGTGGCAGCGGGGCTCGGGTTACGGCCCCCGGCGGCCTCCGAGGTAAGGCACCCACCGGTGGCAAGCGCAGGCACCGCGACTGGTTTGCGCTTCGCTCCTCTCCACGCACGTGGGCGGGCGGGTGAGTCGCCGGGGCCGCCGGGCGGTGGGCGCTGCTGCCAACCCCGCCGGCGGCCACAGCGCGCTGCCCGGAGGGGGAGCTCCTGGACGCCCGAGTACGGGGCGAGCTGGGCGCAGAGGGCAGGGCGCAGGCTGGGGGTGGCCCGGGAGAGGGTAAGCCGCGCTTACCGCGCTTCGCCTGCTGCTCTTCCCGAAGGAGGAGGCTGAGTGGGGGTCAGATGGGGGATGGGACCCCAACGAGGAGAGGCGGGCTTACCCGGCCGGTCAGAGAAGCACGTTAGAGTAAATGGGAGTGACTGACCCTGGAATTATTCGCAGTTTTCCAACAACTTACACCTACTTAAGAGCTGCGCTACGTCAAGCCAGCCGTGCGCCGGGGGTGGGTTGGGGGCAGGGGCAAGCAACAGTTGAAGGGAGGCTATGCAGGCTACCGGGATGGTGCCTGGGGCCAGTCCTGGGAGGGCTTCCCTGAATCTCCGCTGGAAACGGGTCAGTAGATTCCCTCTCTCCCCCCTCTCTCTCCCTCTTAAGAGTGATAATGGAACAAAGTCTAGGCATACTCATTTCAAGCCAGCCATTCTGAGGATGGGTAATAAGTTCAGAAAGCTGAAGTAACTTGCCTAAGTCACGCAGCTGATAAGGGGTGGTGTCCAAACTTGCAACTGAGTCTTCTGACTCCAGGTACAATGCGCTGGATGCTACATCATTCATATGGGAAAACCCAGTTCCGGAAAGTGAACGGCACTTTGAGGACTGGGAGCGTGGCTTAGCCCACTAGGAAAGAAACAGGTCACCTTAGACAACTTCATTTCTTTTCTCTGGCATTTCGAAAGGAGGAAAGCTGAGGTCAGGGGTTTCAAAAGGAAGGGACAAGGGACTGTCATGGACATACCCCCCTCCCCAAATGAGGGAGAATTTGAGTTCTTGGCCTTTCACACAGCCTGTGTTATGGATGGAGTGACCAGGTTCGCACAAAACCAGCATACTAATAGGCCCGGTAATAAAATAAGCCAATCCCACAGTATCCTTCCTGGAGTGAAGAAGTGAGAAAAAAAAGAGGTAGAGACAAATAAAGATCACAAAGGGGTTTATAGAGTAAGATACTGTGCTGGGGAGGGGAGGAAGGGGGGAAGGGGGAAGGTGGCAGTTGAATACAGAGATGTACCATGGTCTCTACTTTTAGGCACTTGAGCTTATTCCGATCAAAAGCTGAACAAATAAATGCTTTTCTTTAAAATAGATTTGTCAAAATGCTCAAGTAAATGGAGTGCTCAAAGATGTATTAGGGTTATTAAAAGAGTAACAAATCGATGCCAGATGCTGATCTGCTTTGTCCTGATTCCAGACCCAGAAAGTAAAAGAGGAAGGAAGCAGAGGTGCCCCTTAGTGGGCTTGCCCTGTGGTGGGGGTGAGGAGGAGGGAAGGCAGCCTGCGGCTCCTGGCTGGCTCTCAGGGTCCACTCTCTGAGTGCTTTTCAGCTTTTTTTCCACAGTGTGGACTTGAGAATCACAATCAGCCATGAGGCATGTCACAAATAATTTGGTAACATTTGCGTTTTGATTTATTAAGAAACATTTTTGAACATCATTATAGACTATTGCTATTATCATGTCATTTTCACTCACTTCCATTCTAATACTGCCACTGGAGTGAGAAAGAAGTGTCAGAATTGCTCTTAACCATGGACACACACAAGGGTGTGGATCCTGAACTCAAATGGCATAGGACATGTGAACTTCAGTGATAAGCAGGCTAATTTCCAACTCTGCCACATGGCGAAGGCTTCCTTAAAGGTGCCCCTGTGTGCTGAGAAAACTGATAAATGCCTCCCTACATTCAGCATCTCACTACAAATCTGGTAATCCCAGAGGCTATAAACCAAACTGAGATTATGCCAGTCAAAGTTGTTGGGAAGCCTGAGAGAACGATTGCTTCACACCAGTCCAATGTGCAACCAAAGTCTTGTTTTGTCGGCACAAATAATCTGGACGGGGGAAGTAAGACCCCTGTGATCTTATTTTGTAGCAGCGGCAGTACTGACCTAAACAGAAGGTGCTCAGGTTCCCTGTAGGGTGAACTATCGTAGGTCAACAGATATTTCTTGAGCATCTACTATGTGTCAAGACTGTGCCAAACCCTGGGCTACAGTGGTGCCTAAAACCAGGCCTTGTTCCCACCCTCCACGGAGCTTGCAGTCAATCACACAAATATACAGTTGTAAAGAATGACAATGTTTGACCCCAATGAAGAAAAAGAACAAAGGATCCAACTGAATCTAGGAGGTTGAGGAAGGCTTCTCTAATCTAAGCAGAGATCTGAAGAATGTGCAAGGATTAGGGGAAGGTCAGTGGATAGAGCATTCCAGGGAGAAAAAGCCCGTGTGGAAAGGCCCCGAGGTGGGGGGAAGCAAAGTGCATTTGTGGAATAAAGAAAGTTCAGTGTGGGTGAAAACCTCCAGTCAGTCTTCCGTGCCTAGAGTACTGGAGCTGAGGGTAGCCAATACAGTCAGGCTCCTTGAAAGCCCCTTCCCTTTTCCCACCCCTCACGAGATTTTAACCTCTACGACTCTCCTTTTTCTCTGCCATTATCTTTTCTGGATAATGACAATGGCATTATAATTTTTACATTTGAGATTTTTTTTTAAACCACTCAGCTTCAGCAACATGCCAACAAGATTTCAGCAAGAAAAGAACATATACAGAAATGCTTATTGGCATCAGCATTCTGCTTCAGTGACAGTCTTAATGAAATAACATTCCTTAGTTGTCTATTTCTCAATACGGAAATGACAGACAATGCGAATTTTGTCCCATTTAAAATGAATAGAGGGGAGAAGTGCAGTCTTTCTAGTAGAAACATATCATGTCAAATCTACAGATCACTTTAGCATTGCTGGCAAAGAATAAAAGGTAAATTAATGCATTACTTATCACCATTAAGACAAGGTACATATCAACTTAGGGTCCAGGTTAATAAGTGATAGTCTGTCAGTCCGGTCATTAAGGCTGGAAGCAAAATCTCCATTCCAAATCACACCTTTTTATGCCCTTAAATTTAAAATCTTTCAGCTTATATATTTAATTGTACAAAAAATGAAGTTCACTACAACTAGGATATTCCTGGATTTTTTAAAAGCACACATCACTAGCCTGCTTACATTACCAGATTACAGGAAGCAATTTTTCTTTTTCCAAATAATGCCAGACATCCTATAGAAGCTTTGTTTTTATATTGAGAAAAGGACGGAGCAAATTGGTGCACCTAGTTGTCAGAGCAGTTCTTTTTCAGCATTTAAACCAAAAAAGAAAAAAAAAACCCAAACATTTCATTTTTCAACTGAATAATCTTGATAAGAATGGTCACTATTTCTTGTGGTTATTAAATGAGCTCTGGAGGCCCATCTGGTCTGGGTTCAGATCCTAGGTCCTGCGTTCAAATCCTAGGCCCTGGGTTCAAATCCTAACTCTGACAGTACCTGGCTGTGTGTTCTTAACTAAGTCATATAATTTCTCTGTGCCTCAGTTTCCTCAACTATAAAGTGGACAAAATGATTATACGTATCTCATGGGTGTACTGAGGATTAAATACAGTGATATACATAAAGCACAGAGCATACTGTTTAGTACATACTACGTATTCACTAATCGTTAGCTATTAAATTATTACTATTATGGAACACCCATTTGGCAAACAGACACTGAACTCTGTTTTTCTCAGTTCACTGCCTTATTCCTCACACCCACCTTGAAAAATAAGGCTGTTTACTCCTATTTTACAGATGAGGGAACTAAGGCTCAAAGGAGATACCCAAGTTCGCACAGACAGGAAGTGGCAGAGCCAGAATGTGAACTCAGTTCTCTCACTTGCCAGAGCCCACGTCTTTCAAGTACATCATGTGATGCAGAGCAGCCTATAGTAAGTAGACAAAGATAAAGCAGATAAAGCATAAGAGTAGCTATACTTCAAATATTGACATATGAAGTATTCATAATATTTATTCTTGAATTCTGAGTTTCCTCTTCCAAGAATAATGATTCTAGGGTTACTGAGGAGGTCCAGGTTTAGGTTGTAAGGAGAAAAGCTAACCCAGAAATCAGCACTTATTTGCATGTGACTTATAATAAGCTGTACCCTTGTGGAAAACGTCATCTAAACTTGGAAAGCCAGGTTCCACATTAATAATTATCGAATTGACGTAACACCCTTTTTTTCCAGGGAGATCAAAATGACTAACGATAACACTGTCACTTTTCCAAGGAGGTTTGGAAATGTGGAATAGAAATTTTAGATTTAGGAAGAGTGGGTTAGTGAGTGACCTGCAAAATCTGGAGATGGTGTTAGAAGAGAGACATTCTTAGCCTTGGTGTCACCCACGTAGGGGACTTACCTTGTGCCGGTGTCTCACGTATTCTCTATGCTGTTACTTTTTCAACTCCCTCATAAATCCCCTGAAGGCAGGGACCTTGAAGGGTGTTCTCCCTGTCTGTACTCCAGTAAGCAGAGTTCTGGATAGAAACCCAAGATACACCTTCCCAGCAGTGAGAGGGAATGAAGCCTGGCCATCTGCGATTTTCATATGCTATCTTGCCAGAGAACTCCTAATTAGCTAATTCTACCCAGTCCACAGCATGTTACGTCTAGTGGTTTCTCCAGGAGATGTTGGATTTCGAAGCAAGGACATGGACCCCAGAAAACATCCTCTGGGGATGTTAAGGGTTTGTCCTCAGATATTCCCTTTATTGGAGATTTAAATCATGAAGTTCTGAGCGCCACCCTCTGATGTCAGCATAGGGAGTGCCACTGATGTGGTGGCAGCCAGCAGTGAAAACCACTTCACAGATGTCTACCCGGATCCCTGTTCAAACCCTCCCACCCTCCTTCCTGACTCCTCCCTTCCTTGTACAACTGGTCACAGATGCAGGGCAATGCAAGGAGCTGGTGAATGGAAAGGACTCAGGGCAAGGAACCCCAAGACTCCCTTAGCAGTCGTGCCCCTGCCACTTGACTGATGGTATTCTCCTGGGTTGGTGGTTGATGCTGGGAGGAACCAGCTATGCTTGCTCCACTCACACCACTCAAGCCTTTGGTGGAAGCCTTTCCCGGTGTCTGATGGTACGTCTTAACTATGTGCCACAACGATATAGAAACATCACATCCCCTCATGCCAGCCCAGAATTTTTTTTTTTTTTTTTGCAGTACGCGGGCCTCTCACTGTTGTGGCCTCTCCCGTTGCGGAGCACAGGCTCCGGATGCACAGGCTCAGCGGCCATGGCTCACGGGCCCAGCCGCTCCGCGGCATGTGGGATCTTCCCGCACGGGGGCACAAACCCGTGTCCCCTGCATTGGCAGGCGGACTCTCAACCACTGCGCCACCAGGGAAGCCCGCCTGCCCAGAATTTTAAACAGCATCCAAAGAGGCCACAATGTTTAGAAAGAGTTTAAGTTTTCACTATTTTGAATGAGAACGGTGGTAGGGGCAGAGGTAAAGGATTGGTTAAAGGGAAAAACCAGCAGCTGTGCTGAGGGCAGCGCTGTGTAGTGGGAAAAGCACTTGACTGGGAATCAGGCTCAGTGGTGGCTCCCCATAATAGTAATTTTCTCAATAATAATAATAATGATGGCTAATATTTATTGATCATTTAAGGGTACTAAGCTCTCTGCTGACTATGTTCCCTTATCTCTTAGTCTACCAACCACCCCATGAAGCAAATATCATTACAGTTTTCACTTTGCACATGAGGAAACTGAGTCACCAAAGCCCACACTACAGAGCTAATTAAGTGGAGGTTCCAAGATGTGACCCCAAGCAGTCTGACTCCATCACTGGGGCATCTAGTACCTACCCTAGCCTGTGAACTAGAGAAGCCACTTAACCTCTGTGAACCTTTTTACACTGGGGCTGGACATTTCTACCTCAACTGCCCTTGGCCAGAGAATTGTGGTGAATCAAAAGAAAAGAACTAAAAACATGTTCTGAAAAGCAGGACACACACTTCACATCTAATTGTCTCCCAGAGTGATCGTTTGGGATGCTGGACCTTCAATGGCAGAGGTAAATGTAGATTGGGATGGGATAGGAGGGGACGCTTCTGATTCTAGGACAGGGACAAGCCATCAACTCTGAACTGAACTTCTGCTTGCTGAGCAGTCCTAAAGCCCTTCAAAGAGATCTCTTTATCCCGCCCCCCCTCCCCCACATTGGAGCGTGGTCCAGATCTGTGTTCTCCTTTTCATCTGGAGATGGGGTTGGAGAAGGTGTCTGCTGGCACCTTGGGGCCTTTGGAAAGAGTCCTTGGCAGGTCTGCTTCTGCTGATGCTAATCACAGGCCTAGACACATGGTCACACTCCTTCTTGGATGCTAATAATTAACTAGAAAGCATGTTTCTGCTCAAGGGCTGTTGTACCTGAGAGAATATTGTGGTTACAATGCATTCACCACTGGGTAGCAGAACAATTTCAATCAATGGCCTTGTAAGCACACAATCAAAGCCTCCCCAGAGACCTGGCAACTCTCAGCCTTTTCGAATACGAAAGGTTGCTTTTTAAAAATATGATTATTTAATCAACAGCCCATGGAAACTTCAAAAAGAGGAAAATGAGAACAATTTAGATCCTTTCTTCTGTTTGGATTTTATGAAACAAGAGACACCAAAGAAATGACCAGAGTGACCATTTTAATCCCTTCATCTGTTACTCAGAAATCCTAAGGATGGAAGATGCCTTGACAGGAGACATATTTCCTTGCTCTTCCTGCATTTCAGGCCTGTCATCAAAAACTCTCTCATATAATGGCAACTTGAATGGAATGTTACCCCCAAAATGGAAAACGATATCCGGAAACCCAGTATGTAGGTATCCTAGGTAAAAGCTGGGTGGTTCTAGTTGAGCCGGAGTGGGCTTGACTCCGACCACTCCATACAAGTTACCTGGGGTCGGAAGCCACTGCTGTGACGTGTAGAGCTAGCCCACAATGTGCTGGGGCTGGGGCTGGCTTAGAAAGGTGAACCTGAGAGCAAATGAAGATATAGGGATGGGCCTGTCTCGCTTTCAAATATTAGGACAAGCTCATGGTGTTTTGTTAATCCATTCAGTGAGTATCTATTAAGTACCTAGTATATACCTGGTACTATGCTAGGTGCTTGGGATGTATCAGTGAACAGAACTCCCTGTCTTTATGTAGCTTACAGCCTGAAAATTCTTGTGAATTTAATTCCAAGAACTAAAAAAAAAGGAAACCTCTGTAGTTCCTTCCCTGTCTTCAGCCAGAACCATGTTTAAGCCACCCACACTCAAGTACAAATCTCTCCTAAGGTCATTAGAGAAAGAATACCAAACTTGCTTTAGTAACACATTTTGGTGTTTCATATTCTTGTAAGACATTCTTCAGAGATAGAAAACACCACCCTTTTATTATGAATTTATTTTGTTTTCTCCTCAGGAGACATGAAAGAAGTTAGTCATGATAGTCTGAGCAAGAACCAATTACAGGCTGGAATATAGCCCTCAACCTTTTCTATTTCACATGGAAAAATCTCCGTTTCTATAGTTTATTCTTAGAATTTTTGCCTTTTGATCCTTTTACCTCATCTCTTTGATGTATTTCCTAATTCTTCAAACTTCCCAGTGCTCATAAAGCCTAATAAGACATTTTATGTGGCACTCTACCCTTTCCAAGTCCCTTTCATAACCATTACTTCCTTTGGGCCTCAAAATATAAGCCCATGATGTTGGCAAGGCCACGTTCACCTTTCCCACTGTCCACAGAAGCCAAGTGAGACCCAGAGAGACTAAGTGACTTCCCTAAGGTCACACAGGTAGTAAGGAGGCAAAGCTGGCATTCCTAGCCAAGTCTCCTGGTGCTGATGTTGAGAGCTCTGTCTGTCTAATGCAAGCCTCAACTACTGGTTGGGAAGGCCCAGGCATGTGAATGCCCTGAGACACTTTTATGGCTGCTGGCCAGTTAACATTTAGGTCATGTGTCTGTTCCCAGGTGTGTACTGACAATGTTCTGTTCCTCCATGTCATTTTATTCCCAGTGGGTAAAGACTGGTAGCATGAAGTTAAACAACAACAACCAGATGCTAGGGTTCTAGGTCATCGAAGGCAATTTTGGGCCACCAGCCTCAGGTCCATCCCCTGTAGTCCTCATTTGTCTCATTTCTGTGAGGTTGGCAACTGACTCACCGATTACCACCCTCTGGATTATCAGCCTGTGGTGCAGTCAGAAGGGATTCTCATCTCTGTGGGGTGGGTTAAGTGTGGTTGGCTATACCCTGCTGGGGTGACCAGCCTGACCAGGGGAGGAGATACATTCACCAGCTTCATCAACAGAAGGCCGTGATGGCTTTGTTTGTTCTAGCCTTAGCTAACCTGTGCCACCGTCTGCCCAAGATGATCACAGTAGTATTTTTAGGTAAAATCTTTTGTGTTTGTGGCTAAAATTTGGCCAATTTTAACTTGTTTGTCCAAGAGGTAACACTGCCCTCTCTTCTCATTCTTGCCCAGAAGGGTCATTAATACAATGGGAGGAGCTGACTTGCAGACCGAGGAATTGGCCAGTAACTGTCCTGGTCCATCTTCGGATCTGGCTCATCAGAATCCTAGTCCCAAGAATCTGTATTAAAACAATAACAACAGACTTCCGGGGAAGATGGCGGAAGAGTAAGACGCGGAGATCACCTTCCTCCCCACAGATACACCAGAAATACAGCTACACGTGGAACAACTCCTACAAAACACCTACTGAACGCTGGCAGAAGACCTCAGACCTCCCAAAAGGCGAGAAACTCCCCCACGTACCTGGGTAGGGCAAAGCGGAGAGATTCCCGCACAGAGGATCAGTGCCAACCAGCACTCACCAGCCCGAGAGGCTTGTCTGCTCGCCCGCTGGGGCGGGCGGCGCTGGGAGCTGAGGCTCGGGTTTCAGTCGGAGCTCAGGGAGGGGACGGGGGCTGGCGGCGTGAACACAGCCTGAAGGGGCTAATGCGCCACAGCTAGCCGGGAGGGAGTCCGGGAAAAAGTCTGGACCTGCCGAAGAGGCAAGAGACTTTTTCTTCCCTCTTTGTTTCCTGGTGAGCGAGGAGAGGGGATTAAGAGCGCTGCTTAAAGGAGCTCCAGAGACGGGCGCAAGCCGCGACTGAAAGCGTGGACCCCAGAGACGAGTGTGGGACGCTGGGGCTGCTGCCGCCGCCAAGAGGCCTGTGTGCGAGCGCAGGTCACTGTCCACGCTTTCGGGGAGCCTGTGCAGCCCGTCACTGCCGGGGTCCCGGGATCCAGGGACGGCTTCTCTGGGAGAACGCACGGCACGCCTTGGGCTGGTGCAACGTCACGCCAGCCTCTGCCACTGCAGGCTTGCCCCGCCGCACTCCGTGCCCCTCCCTCCCTCCTGGCCTGAGTGAGCCAGAGTCCCCGAAGCGGCTGCTCCGTTAACCCTGTCCTGTCTGAGCGAAGAACAGACGCCCTCCGGCGACCTACACGGAGAGGCGGGGCCAAATCCAAAGCTGAGCCCCGGGAGCTGTGAGAACAACGAAGAGAAAGGGAAATCTCTCCCAGCAGCCTCGGGAGCAGCGGATTAAATCTCCACAATCAACCTGATGTGAAATACATGAATAGACAACGAATCATCCCAAATTGAGGAGCCAGGAGTCAGTGCTGTGCCTCTGAGGTGGGAGAGCCAACTTTAGGACACTGGTCCACAAGAGACCTCCCAGCTCCACATAATATCAAACAGCGAAAATCTTCCAGAGATCTCCATCTCAACACCAGCACCCAGCTTCACTCAGCGACCAGCAAGCTACAGTGCTAGACACCCTATGCCAAACAACTAGCAAGACAGGAACACAACGCCACCCATTAGCAGAGAGGCTGCCTAAAATCATAAAAAGTCTACAGACACCACAAAACACACCACCAGACGTGGACCTGCCCACCAGAAAGACAAGATCCAGCCTCATCCACCAGAACACAGGCATTAGTCCCCTCCACTAGGAAGCCTACACAACCCACTGAACCAACCTTAGCCACTGGGGACAGACACCAAAAACAACAGGAACTACGAACCTGCAGCCTGCAAAAAGGAGACCCCAAACACAGTAAGATAAGCAAAATGAGAAGACAGAAAAACACACAGCAGGAGAAGGAGCAAGATAAAAACCCACCAGACCTAACAAATGAAGAGGAAATAGGCAGTCTACCTGAAAAAGAATTCAGAATAATGATAGTAAAGATGATCCAAAATCTTGGAAATAGAATAGACAAAATGCAAGAAACATTTAACAAGGACCTAGAAGAACTAAAGATGAATCAAGCAACGATTAAAAACACAATAAATGAAATGAAAAATACATGGGATCAATAGCAGAATAACTGAGGCAGAAGAACGGATAAGTGACGTGGAAGATAAAATAGTGGAAATAACTACTGCAGAGCAGTAGAAAGAAAAAAGAATGAAAAGAACTGAGGACAGTCTCAGAGAACTCTGGGACAAAATTAAACGCACCAACATTCGAATTATAGGGGTTCCAGAAGAGGAAGAGAAAAAGAAAGGGACTGAGAAAATATTTGAAGAGATTATAGTTGAAAACTTCCCTAATATGGGAAAGGAAATAGTCAGTCAAGTCCAGGAGGCACAGAGAGTCCCATACAGGATAAATCCAAGGAGAAATACGCCAAGACACATATTAATCAAACTGTCAAAAATTAAATACAAAGAAAACATACTAAAAGCAGCCAGGGAAAAACAACAAATAACACACAAGGGAATCCCCATAAGGTTAAGAGCTGATCTTTCAGCAGAAACTGCAAGCCAGAAGGGACAGGCAGGACATATTTAAAGTGATGAAGTAGAAAAACCTGCAACCAAGATTACTCTACCCAGCAAGGATCTCATTCAGATTTGATGGAGAAATTAAAACGTTTACAGACAAGCAAAAGCTGAGAGAGCTCAGCACCACCAAACCAGCTTTACAACAAATGCTAAAGGAACTTCTCTAGGCAAGAAACACAACAGAAGGAAAAGGCCTACAATAACGAACCCAAAACAATTAAGAAAATAGGAATAGGAACATACATATCGATAATTACCTTAAATGTAAATGGACTAAATGCTCCCACCAAAAGACACAGATTGGCTGAATGGATACAAAAACAAGACCCATATATATGCTGCCTACAAGAGACCCACTTCAGACCTAGAGACACATACAGACTGAAAGTAAGGGGATGGAAAAAGATATTCCATGCAAATGGAATCAAAAGAAAGCTGGAGTAGCAATTCTCATATCAGACAAAATAGACTTTAAAATAAAGACTACTAGAAGAGACAAAGAAGGACACTACATAGTGATCAAGGGATCGATCCAAGAAGAAGATATAACAATTGTAAATATTTATGCACCCAACATAGGAGCACCTCAATACATAAGGCAAATACTAACAGCCATAAAAGGGGAAATTGACAGTAACACATTCATAGTAGGGGACTTTAACACCCCACTTTCACCAATGGACAGATCATCCAAAATGGAAATAAATAAGAAAACACAAGCTATAAATGATACATTAAACAAGATGGACTTAATTGATATTTATAGGACATTCCATCCAAAAACAACAGAATATACATTTTTCTCAAGTGCTCATGGAACATTCTCCAGGATAGATCATATCTTGGGTCACAAATCAAGCCTTGGTAAATTTAAGAAAATTGAAATTGTATCAAGTATCTTTTCCTACCACAACGCTATGAGACTAGATATCAATTACAGGAAAAGATCTGTAAAAAATACAAACACATGGAGGCTAAACAATACACTACTTAATAACGAAGTGATCACTGAAGAAATCAAAGAGGAAATTAAAAAATACCTAGAAACAAATGACAATGGAGACACGATGACCCAAAACCTATGAGATGCAGCAAAAGCAGTTCTAAGAGGGAAGTTTATAGTAATACAATCCCACCTTAAGAAACAGGAAACATCTCGAATAAACAACCTAACCTTGCACCTGAAGCAATTAGAGAAAGAAGAACAAAAACATCCCAAAGTTAGCAGAAGGAAAGAAATCATAAAAATCCGATCAGAAATAAATGAAAAAGAAATGAAGGAAATGATAGCAAAGATCAATAAAACTAAAAGCTGGCTCTTTGAGAAGATAAACAAAATTGATAAACCATTAGCCACACTCATCAAGAAAAAAAGGGAGAAGACTCAAATCAATAGAATTAGAAATGAAAAAGGAGAAGTAACAACTGACACTACAGAAATACAAAAGATCATGAGAGATTACTACAAGCAACTCTATGCCAATAAAATGGACAACCTGGAAGAAATGGACAAATTCTTAGAAATGCACAACCTGCCAAGACTGAACCAGGAAGAAATAGAAAATATGAACAGACCAATCACAAACACTGAAATTGAAACTGTGATCAAAAATCTTCCAACAAACAAAAGCCCAGGACCAGAAGGCTTCACAGGTGAATTCTCTCAAACATTTAGAGAAGAGGTGACACCTATCCTTCTCAAACTCTTCCAAAATATAGAAGAGGGAGGAACACTCCCAAACTCATTCTACGAGGCCACCATCACCTTGATACCAAAACCAGGCAAGGATGTCACAAAGAAAGAAAACTACAGGCCAATATCACTGATGAACATAGATGCAAAAATCCTCAACAAAATACTAGCAAACAGAATCCAACAGCACATTAAAAGGATCATACACCATGATCAAGTGGGGTTTATTCCAGGAATGCAAGGATTCTTCAATATACGCAAATCAATCAACGTGATACACCACATTAACAAATTGAAGGAGAAAAACCATATGATCATCTCAATAGATGCAGAGAAAGCTTTCGACAAAATTCAACACCCATTTATGATAAAAACCCTGCAGAAAGTAGGCATAGAGGGAACTTTCCTCAACATAATAAAGGCCATATATGACAAACCCACAGCCAACATCGTCCTCAATGGTGAAAAACTGAAACCATTTCCACTAAGATCAGGAACGAGACAAGGTTGCCCACTCTCACCACTCTTATTCAACCTAGTTTTGGAAGTTTTAGCCACAGCAATCAGAGAAGAAAAGGAAATAAAAGGAATCCAAATCGGAAAAGAAGAAGTAAAGCTGTCACTGTCTGCAGATGTCATGATACTATACACAGAGAATCCTAAAGATGCTACCAGAAAACTACTAGAGCTAATCAATGAATTTGGTAAAGTAGCGGGATACAAAATTAATGCACAGAAATCTCTGGCATTCCTATACACTAATGATGAAAAATCTGAAAGTGAAATCAAGAAAACACTCCCATTTACCATTGCAACAAAAAGAATGAAATATCTAGGAATAAACCTACCTAAGGAGACAAAAGACCTGTATGCAGAAAATTATAAGACACTGATGAAAGAAATTAAAGATGATACAAATAGTTGGAGAGATATACCATGTTCTTGGATTGGAAGAATCAACACTGTGAAAATGACTCTACTACCCAAAGCAATCTACAGATTCAATGCAATCCCTATCAAACTACCACTGGCATTTTTCACAGAACTAGAACAAAAAACTTCACGATTTGTATGGAAACACAAAAGACCCCGAATAGCCAAAGCAATCTTGAGAACGAAAAATGGAGCTGGAGGAATCAGGCTCCCTGACTTCAGACTCTACTACAAAGCTACAGTAGTCAAGACAGTATGGTACTGGCACAAAAACAGAAAGATAGATCAATGGAACAGGATAGAAAGCCCAGAGATAAACCCACGCACACATGGTCACCTTATCTTTGATAAAGGAGGCAGGAATGTACAGTGGAGAAAGGACAGTCTCTTTATTAAGTGGTGCTGGGAAAACTGGACAGGGACATGTAAAAGTATGAGATTAGATCACTCCCTAACACCATACACAAAAATAAGCTCAAAATGGATTAAAGACCTAAATGTAAGGCCAGACACTATCAAACTCTTAGAGGAAAACATAACATAGGCAGAACACTCTATAACATAAATCACAGCAAGATGCTTTTTGACCCACCTCCTAGAGAAATGGAAATAAAGACAAAAATAAACACATGGGACCTAATGAAACTTAAAAGCTTTTGCACAGCATAGGAAACCATAAACAAGACCAAAAGACAGCCCTTAGAATGGGAGAAAATATTTGCAAATGAAGCAACTGACAAAGGGTTAATCTCCAAAATTTATAACCAGCTCATGCAGCTCAATAACAAAAAAACAAACAACCCAATCCAAAAATGGGCAGAAGACCTAAATAGACATTTCTCCACAGAAGATATACAGACTGCCAACAAACACATGAAAGGATGCTCAACATCTTTAATCATTAGAGAAATGCAAATCAAAACTACAATGAGATATCATCTCACACCAGTCAGAATGGCCATCATCAAAAAATCTAGAAACAATAAATGCTGGAGAGGGTGTGGAGAAAAGGGAACACTCTTGCACTGCTGCTGGGAATGTGAATTGGTACAGCCACTATGGAGAACAGTATGGAGGTTCCTTAAAAAACTACAAATAGAACTACCATATGACCCAGCAATCCCACTACTAGGCATATACCCTGAGAAAACCATAATTCAAAAAGAGACATGTACCAAAATGTTCATTGCAGCTCTATTCACAATAGCCCGGAGATGGAAACAACCTAAGTGTCCATCATCAGATGAATGGATAAAGAAGATGTGGCACATATATACAATGGAATATTACTCAGCCATAAAAAGAAACGAAATTGAGCTATTTGTAATGAGGTAGATGGACCTAGAGTCTGTCATACAGAGTGAAGTAAGTCAGAAAGAGAAAGACAAATACTGTATGCTGACACATATATATGGAATTTAAGAAAAAAAATGTCATGCAGCACATAGGTGTAAGACAGGAATAAAGACACAGACCTACTAGAGAATGGACTTGAGAATATGGGGAGGGGGAAGGGTAAGCTGTGACAAAGCGAGAGAGAGGCATGGACATATATACACTACCAAACGTAAGGTAGATTGCTAGTGGGAAGCAGCCGCATAGCACAGGGAAATCAACTCAGTGCTTTGTGACCACCTAGAGGGTTGGGATAGGGAGGGTGGGAGGGAGACGCAAGAGGGAGGGGATATGGGAACATATGTATATGTATAACTGATTCATTTTGTTATACAGCAGAAACTAACACACCATTGTTAAGCAATTATACTCCAATAAAGATGTAAAAAAATAAAATAAAATAAAATGACCTACTAATGAGACAAAAAAAATTTCACAGAATGTAAAAAAAAAACCAAACAAACAAACAAAAGAAACAATAACAACAAAGAAAATGCCCTTGTAAAAAGCTAAATTTGATGAGGAGCTGATTGCCTATTACAATTTTTTAAAAATCCATACTCCTTACCACCCCCTATACATCCTTACATCACCTGGCCTTGACCTCCCCTCTAATCACAGCACCTTCCTCTTTCCCCACACTCACCACGCTCAGCCACATCTTAAACAGCTTAAGCTGCCTCCCATCTCAGAACCTGTGTGCTCACTCCTCCCTTTGCCTAGGATGATTCCTGCCCCTACCCTTTGATCATCCCATGTCTAGTCCTTCTGCTATAGATGAAATGTTTGTGTCCCCCAACCCAAATTCATATGTTGAAACCCAATGCCCAATGTGATGGTATTAGGAGGTAGGGGCTTTGGGTGGGGCTTAGGTCATGAAGGTAGAGTCCTCATGAATGGGATTAGCGCTCTTATGAAAGAAACCCCAGAGAGCTCCCTTGCCCCTTCCACCATGTAAGGACACAGTGAAAAGACAGCCATCTGTGAACCAGAAAGTGGCCTCTCACCAGAAAATCTGTTGATGCCTTGATCATGGACTTCCCAGCCTCTAGTACTGTGAGAAAAAAATTTCCTGTTGTGTATCAACTACCCAGTTTATGGTGTTTTGTTAAGGCAGCCCAAAAGGACATCTTCTTGTTTAGATCTCAGCATAAGCCTTCCCTTCCCAGCCCTCTCCACTCTTCCCCAGTCACCCTGTCCATTACGTGCACTGTTCTTGGTGCTGAGCATACAAGAGGGTAAGGACCATAGCCTTCTTGACCATCACTGTGTGCCCAGAACCAAGAACAGTGCTAGCATAGAGGAGTGTGAAGTAAGCACTTACTGAATGAATGGAATGAATGAGTGATGATCAGCCAAGTTTGGGATCCAATGACTTAGTGTGGTCCCTTTCCCTCCCTGCATGCCAGTTGCCTCATTTGTAGAAAGGGGGTATTAGCCTATGTGACGTCTAAAGCCCCATGCAGCTTTGGCTGTATGGAGAGCACGAGAGCTGTAGCCTCAACATCACCCCACACTGGACTGTGCTTTCCTAGGTAAGGCAGCATCTCAAATCATGATAAAGCAAAGCAGATTAGGCCCATAGAAGAGGCCTCCCTCTTTCTACAAAGAAACAAAATCAGTCTCTACTTTTCCTAGGAATTCTGACAGGAATTGTTCTCCATGAAATCTTTTTGATTGAATCCTGTTGCCTTGCTCATGCCAAGGCATTTGCAAATGGATGGAACAAATCCATTTTCAGATATATACATGAGCTATGCTTAGAAGGTAGACTTAACTGAGTTGCAACTGCTGGGATCTTTTTTTACTTTTATAAATAATGGTGATTTATCTTTTTTTGATCTTCAGGTAAGACCTTAGGATTCCATTAACTCTTTTAAGTGGTTGTTCTGTTTAAAATGATATAGAATATAATGGAAAGGAGGCAGTTAATAAGGGGAAAAGAAATTATTTCCTACCTAATTAGAGCACAGAAACTTAAAGCAACTTGTATTCTTTGGTCTAAGGCACTTAGGACTGCATGTTTTTGTTTTTGTTTTTTTGTTTTTTTTTTTGCGGTATGCGGGCCTCTCACTGTTGTGGCCTCCCCCGTTGCGGAGCACAGGCTCCGGACGCGCAGGCTCCGGACGCGAAGGCTCAGCGGCCATGGCTCACGGGCCCAGCCGCTCCGCGGCATATGGGATCCTCCCAGACCGGGGCACGAACCCGTATCCCCTGCATCGGCAGGCGGACTCTCAACCACTTGCGCCACCAGGGAGGCCCTGTTTTTGAATGAATACTCCTAAATTTCAGTAAGTAAATACCATTATTATCAACATTTGGCTTTGAATACACTAAAGGAACTCCTGTAGGATTATTTTAATTTCAATGATGTATTTTAATTTGGGCTATAGAAATGAAACTACAGCTTATATAATTTTTAAAAAATCAAGAGTAAGTTGATCAAGAATAGGTTGGCTTAATTGGGGCCTGGTTGTTAAAAACACACACACAAATAAAAAAATGGATGTGCAAAGAAAGAAGTCAATTTTTGTATTGTCATGTTCCAAAAGAACAGAAATGTCAGGTGTGAATTATATTGTAACTGACAGTTTTACAAATGTCATCTGTTAGAATTGGGGGGCCAGTGCTGGCAAAATAATCCACTAAATATTTTTGAGACCTAGTGGGTGCTAGGCCCTGTGCCAGAAGTTAGGGAATGGGAGATGAATTAGATGGTATCCCTGTCTCTTGGAACAAATGGTCCAGGAAAGAAGTAAGGCAAGTGCACAAAGAAAAAGAATGCAAGAAGGTCATGGTAGGTATTATCAGACAAACATTCAAAATGTTGAAAAATTTTGCTATGGGGTCCCAGGAAGGGCAAGAACAGTCACGTGTGTGGTAGTGGGGATCAGATAAGGCAAAACACTTGAAGGTCACTCATTTTCCAGACTTAGCCATGTCCTTCAGAGCTCAGTACACCTTTCTACCCTACACCTACTACTGTGGCATGGCTGTGAGAGATGACTGATAAACACTGACAGATCGATTGATCGATTGATTGATTGATACTCAATAAAAGATAAAAAAACATACTCCAAACATATGCTGTAGCAGCCAGTTGGTAGAATTAGTGGATCCTGGAGACATAAAGATGGATAAAAAGTTTGGCTACTGTGGTTGCAGACCCATAAATGCAAGTTCTGTACGTATTTATCATCTTTAGTTTTCTGGCCAAAGATTATTGAACCCAATCAAGAAAGGAGAAATATGCATTTGTGCAGCCTCCTCAGTAATGAAGGAGGTTGCATTTATCAGCAGCTAAACTTTCTTTTCCATCAGAATACGCTGAGAATTACTTCACAGATACCTCACCAAAAAATGGTTATGTGGTCTGTGAGGGGAGAAGATGGGTCCTGAATTGTGCTGACTTGGCTTTATAAAGTAGATAGATAGCAATAAAAGTTTAGCCTTATGCACAGGGCTGGCAGTCCAGAAGACCCCCCAGGATGTGCCAGGCCCTTAAGGACAGGGTTTCCTCACCCACCCCAAACACTGGTCCCCGGACTCTCCACAGTTGCTCCCCCATCAGCTGATCAGCTTTGACCTGCACACACTGTGCAGACAGCTCTCCCCTGGGATCCAGAGCCCCTGTTAGAAATGAACCATGAGGAACTTTCAACCTGCACATTTTAGTTTATCACCTCTGCTTGCACATCCACAGGGCTTCTGGATGGAACAGGAACCCAGAACTCACTTGAGCTGCAGCTGGGGGAAGGGGGAAAGCCCATTCTATGGCAGGTGGTCTTTTGCATTAGGCTGAGGGACCAGAAATCAGAAACCTGGGGGACACAGTGACTTAACCCTTACCCTACCACTGCCTTTTACTCTGCCTCAGTGAGAAACAGGGGAAGTTTAGCAATGAGAGTCTCACGATACAGCAGTTGACAGGAAAGAAAAAAACCTGTCTCTGACCCTGGATCTCAAAGTTTCCATTTGGAGTAAATTTTCAGAAGGGAAAATTGATTATTTAAACTTCAATGAATTTTTTAAAAAAGAATGGACTTTTGTTGGTTCTGTCTCAGTGATTTTAATTAACTTTCAGAAATCTCCAGTAATAACTGTTACCCGTGATGCTATTATAGATAAAATGTGATGGGCATCGATAAAATTAAATGTTAATTGGCATAATTACCCAGCTAATATTTTAAGATTTGTTATCTATATGTCTCTTCTTTTACCTTATTGTACATTCTAGTTCAATATGAGGATTAAGAAAAAGAACTTTCTCTTCATCTACACTGAGTTATTTTTCACTTTGAGTTTGCTAGTTATTAGTCAGAGATGATAATAATAATTTTTCTTAAAGTTCAGGCTGCAGCTGACAATTTCCAAATTCTGTGAGTCACCTCTGGAGCAGACAAGTCATTTATCCCCAAACCTCAGACTCAGACACTGTGCCAGGAAGGGGATCCAGGATTCCCCACCTTTAACACCAAACACCAGTACCATGACCTCCTCACCATGTGAGATGGCTATCCTTGGCTAGTCAGTGTGAGCTGCTGGGTCCCTTTAAGCAGGGCCCTGAGAGGGTTCTAATTTTCATGTTTCTCAAACCAGTAGCTTCCATGTTCCTACCTCAGCATCACTGGACACCTGATGCCCCCAACCTATGTCCTACTGCCCAACAGTGACAGACATTCATCAGCTGCACAGGAAAATATGTACAGGTTACTGTGCAGAAAATGCCCAGTGTAAGGGCTTGGACCATTAGGAGATCCAGCTTCTAGTCCCTATTCCTCCAATAGCATTTGAATCATGGAATCTCAGTGTGGCTTAGTGCTAGGTCATTCAAATGTCAGTCATTTTTATTTTATTCTGCCCTATTATTAACTTTGTACTTTTCTTTAAATGATTTATTTTAATAAATAAATATATTTTTAAAAGAAAGTTTTATGTTACTACTGCAAAACAGAAATTTGTCTTGCTTGACGTAAATTTTTAAAACGTCATAAGAATAAATATATTGGAGTTTCCAGCCTAAACAGTAAAACGGCTATTGAAGTTCAGCCTCTGGGGGTAAAAAGGATTAAATATGGTGAACAGGAACTGACTCACTACTTAAAACCCAGGGCTGAGATATGTTCTTCACTACCATTTTATATAACGTATATCTTTTGAAAAGTTGCTGACTTACTGGCTGAGGTTATGACTTAAAGAAATGTGTAAAGATAGACACAGCCTAAAGACTAGGACTTTAACCAAGCCACAAACTGACTAGTGGATATGATTTGTGAATGAAATAGCAATAGAAAGAGAGAAAAAAATAACTGATTAAAAATCTTGGAAATTAAAAATATGCTAGTGGAAGTTATAAAACAACTTAATAACATAAAAATCAGGGCCAGAGACCATCAGAGAGAATATTATTAATGGGAAACATACTAATGAGGAATTCAGCAGAACACAGCACAGACAAAAAAGATGAAGAAGAGGTAGAAAAGGAGGAAACAAAACAAAAGAAGAAAGGAAGCTCACATGAAGGATAGATTGAGACCCTTCAACAAACTTTTTATAAGTTCCAATAGGAAAGAATGGAAAGAATAATGGAGAAGCATTATATGAAGAGTTAATACTTACAAATTTTAGCAAGACACCCTAAGATCAAAAGTATATTGTAGAGCACCCCAGATCTTGGTTTCTAATACCATTCTCCAATAAAAGGAACCAGGGCTCCTCAGAGAAATTGCTGATTCTAAGACTGGAGCAGGAAAGATACAAGATGAGCATGGGGTATATTGTAGTTCAAGAAAGTAAGAAAATAATCAAACAACAACAACAACAAAATCACATTGGTGGAGATATGTCAAAGGGATACACAGGGCACCAACTGAAAGAGCAGCTCCCAAGGACCAAAGTTGGAACAGCTCAAACAACAAAATAAAAAGTGTTGGTTTATAACCCAAAGTATAAAAATACCTGTGAGTCCATATTAATATGAACAATTTATTGAATAAATAAACAAATGGGGGAGAATAGACAAATCTCCCATGCAGAAGAATTCCAAATAATTTATGTAGATACTTTGCCCCTGAGGAGGTGGAGAAAAACTCACTACTTAAGTGTGGGCTGCACATAGTGACTTCCTTCCAAACAGAACAGTGTGGAAAGGAAAGGGGAAGAAAGAGTAACTTTACAGTGGAGAAACCTGCAAACACTTTCTCAAGTCAGGTGGTCAAGGTTAATATCAACAGTGATAAGTCATGTTGATAGTATGTACCTTTGATATGATATGATGAGAATGGCACTTTATCTGTGTGATCTTCTTCCAAAAAACACATTACTCCAGGCTAATTATGAGGAAAACATCAGACAAATCCCTTTTGAGGTCCATTCTTTAAAACTGCCAAAGTTATAAAAAATGAGATGAGCCTGAGAGATTGTCACAACCAAAAGAAACCTAAAGAGACATTTGACTAAACAAATTGTGGTATCCTGGAAGAGAGAGAAAAGGACATGAGGGGAAATTTGAGAAAATCTGAATAAAGTATGGATTTTAGTTAATGCTAATAATACATCAATATTGGTTCATTGTTGGGGACAAATGAACTATAACAATGTAAGAATTCATAATAGGGAAGACTTGGTACGGGATATATGGGAACTCTCTATATCATCTTCTCAATAGCTCTGTAAATAAAACACTGTTCTAAAATTTTAACTTTTTTTTTTAAGTGCTAGTGACCAAGTGCAGGGATAAATAAGGGAATAAAACTTGTAGAACATCAAGGATAATGAGACCATCCTAACAGCAACCAGAGTAAAAAGACAGATTATCTATGACTATAAGTGAGTTACAGTGAAACTTACTTTAATCATCAGTACTAATAGAAGCCACACAACTATGGAGATAAATCTTAAAAGTGCTGATGGAAAACAAAATAACAGTCAACTTAAAATTTTATACCCACATAAACTATTATCAGAGAAATGATAAAATTAAGCCATTTTCAACATAATGTTTACTATTTACATAACTTAAAGAACAACTAAAAGGTGCATTTCATAAAAGACAATTTTGAAGAAAAATTTAGTTGGAGGAACTGCACTCCCAGATATCAAGACTTATAAAACTGCACTATGTTAAAAAAGAAAAAAACAGTAGTATTAGTAGAAAGATAGGCAAACAGACCAGTGGAACAGAATGGGATCTAAAAACAGATTCACATACATATGGTCACCTGAATTATGACAAAGACATCACTGCAATATAACGGGAAAATGATAGTCTTTGATCAGTGGTACTAGATCAATTAGTTATCATATGTCAGAAAGGAACCTTGACCCTGCTTCACACCATATACAAAGATCAGTTCAAAATGGATCATAGAACTAAACGTGAAAGGTAAGACAATAAAGATAACAAGCAATTTTTTAATGAACTTGGGGTAGGCACAGAATTCTTATATAACCCACAAAAACACTAACCACAAAGGAAAATATTGATTATTTAAACTCTGTTAAAATGGAAAACTTGGGAATTCCTTAGTGGTCCAGTGGTTAGGACTCCGAGCTTCCACTGCAGGGAGCATGGGTTTGATCCCTGATCAGGGAACTAAGATCCTGCATGTCAGGTGGCAATTTAAAAAAATAAAAATAAAATTTAAAAAAGGGAAACTTGTGTTTATCAAGGACACCTTTTTTTTTTTTTTTTTTTTTTTTTTTTGCGGTACGCGAGCCTCTCACTGTCGTGGCCTCTCCCGTTGCCAAGCACAGGCTCCGGACGTGCAGGCTCAGCAGCCATGGCTCACGAGCCCAGCTGCTCCGTGGCATGTGGGATCTTCCCGGACCGGGGCATGAACCCGTGTCCCCTGCATCGGCAGGTGGACTCTCAACCACTGCGCCACCAGGGAAACCCTATCAAGGACACTTTAAGAGAATGAAAAGATGGGCCACAAAGTTGGAAAAGATATTTGTCATATATATATCTAACAAAACACTTGTATCTAATATATGTTACTTTCTAGTGGAAAATCACTCTTGTAGAGTGATTTTCCACTAGAAAACCACTCATTACAATAAAGTTTAATGAGCACTAAACAAGGGAAGTTCCAGGGTACTTTGGGAATCAGTAGTCTAATTAATTCCTGGCATGACAAATCCCTTCTAAATCCTATTATGTTTATATGTTAGACAGAGTAGGGCACAGTTTGGATGATCAATGAGCATTCCACGTATCCACCTCATGAGAGAAGCAATCTCTAGTTGTTTCTTATTCAGTGGTTGTCATAGCCAGCTACCTTGGCCAAAGAATGTACGAGGACCTGACAAAAGTAGCTGTCTTATGCAGTGGTTGTCATGCCCCTGGTACCCTGAGGGAGAGAAAAAGAGGGAGATGGGGCTGACGATTCAAGTAGGAATAATCTAGAAAAAGAGAATTAAAGGAAATCCACCAAAATGCCACTTCAAGATAATTTGATTGGTTAAATAAACTCCTTTTCCAGATAGAAGGAGTTAGGTAATGTTATTTTCTTTTTGTATTTTTATATTTTCTACAGTGGATAATGTGTTGCATTTGCATTTTACAAATTTTCTATAGTTGATAATGTTTTGCATATGTAGGTTTCAAAATTGCAGACCACTTGTACAATGACAGCAACTTGTAGAAAACATAAACTAACCAGTTAAACAGATTTAGGATCTTTCTAACTAGAGGAACCAAAATACTACGTCCTGCTTTTTTTTTTAATTGTGGTAAATCCGCATAGTATAAAATGTACCATCTTAACCATCTTCAAGTGTACAGTTCAGTGGCATTACATATACATATTCACATTGTTGTGCAACCATCACTACTTTCCAAGTCCAGAACATTTTTCATCTCCCCAAACTGAAACTCCATACCCATTTACTCCCCATTCCCCTTCCCCTAGCCCCTGACACCTGTCATTCTATTTTCTGTCTCTGAATTTTACTAATCTATACCTCATGTAAGTGGTACCTCATACAATATTCATCCTTTTGTGACTGGCTTATTTCATTTAGCATAATGCCTTTAATGTTTATCCACATTATAGCATGTGTCTGAACTTCCTTCCTTTTTAAAGCTGAATAATATTCCATTGTATGTGTATACTATATTGTGTTTACCCACTCATCCTTCAGTGAACACTTGGGTTGCTTCTACCTCTTGTTTATTGTGAATAATGCTTCTATGAACATGGGTGTACAAATACCTCTTTGAGTTTCTGCTTTCAGGTCTTTTGGATATATACCCAGAAGTGGAATTGCTGGACCATAACATAATTCTATACTTAATTTTTTGAGAAACTGCCATACCATTTTCCACATTCTCACCAACACCTGTTATTTTTGTGTTTTTTTTTATAATAACCACCATAATGGGTGTGAGACAATATCTCCTTGTAGTTTTGATTTGCATTTCCCTGATGATTAGTGATGCTGAACATCCCTTCATGTGTTTGTTGGCCATTTGTATACCTGCTTTGGAGAAATGTCTGTTCAAGTTCTTTACCCATTATTTTTTTATGTGTGCGTTGAGCTATATAGTTTTTTTAAATACATTCTGGATATAAACCTATTATCAGATATATTATTTGCAAATATTTTCTCCCATTTGGTGGGTTGGCTTTTCATTCTGTTGATTGTGTTATATCCCATTTTTAATTAAATATTTTCATGATGGGTTGGGGTATGAAGGGAACTGTAATTTGTTGTTCCAGGCCAGCAATCTATGCTGGGCCCACTGAAACAGGGATGGCCTCAGTGTGTGTGACCAAGCATTCAGAGGGCTAGATGTGATACTTATGATTTTTGGTATGAAGGAATATAGCAGAAGTAAGTAAATCTCAGACTAGTCTTTGGCATCTCTCTCTGTCTGACCCCACATCCAAACAACATGCCAAGCCCTCCCTATTCTTCCTTCTCCAGTATGGTTGCATCTGTCCTTCCTTTCCATTGTTCTACTGCCACCCTCATTCAGACTTTTACAATTCTACTGTAGATTTCCAAAGAGCTTGCTGTTGTTTAGAATGTCATTGGGAAAAACATAGACTTTAAACTAAATGTTCCATGTTCCAACAAATTTGAAAAATGCTGGGTTAATAAAACAAACACATTTTTCTTGCAGGACTTCTCAGAGCATATACTATGCAAGGAGTATTGCAAATCTTCAAGAAGAGATTTAGTGTGCAGGTATTCCAAGATTATTTAGCTGCTGAACACATTTAGGGAGGTGGGTAGGGAAAGCACTATAAGTTTTGAATAGAATCTAGAAAAATGCTAATATATGGCAATCGCTTCCTAAATGGTCTCTCTGCCTCCAGTCTCATTGTCCCTCAACCTTCTGATCCCATCACAGTTGAATTCATCTACATAAGGTGTCACCCAGAGGTATTTCCTATGGGCTACCAAAAGAAGGACATCAGAGCTTTAGGCCCAACTTATCTTTCTAGACTTTTGCTGACTGTGCCTCACACAGACCTTACACTTCCAACAAACTAGACTGAATGTTCTACCCAGAGTAGGTGCAGCCTTTCCCACCTTTTTATAAAACCCCCCTCATGCCATCCCCTGTCAAAACCTTGCTATCCACTGGGTCTCCTTTTTGACCTTCTCTCCTCTCTCCAGGCAGAGGGAGTCTCTCCTTCACGCATATTCCCCAACACTTTCCATGGTATCAGACCATCATTATCTGTATGTTGCATTATTCCTCCTATTGGATTTTACTTTATTTTGAGGGAAGGAGACTGTGCCTTCTTCATCTTTGAATTATTTGTCTTTCCTAATATTTACTTAGGGTTTATTTCCTCTGTCTTCTAGAAAACTTTTCAAAATCACACAAGTAAAAAAAAAATGAGTACACGCTTGTAAAAATTCAAATACCACCAATATATGTGGAAGAAAAAAATTAAAACCATTCTCTACTCTTACCCTCTCTTTCTAGCTCTTCTGATGGGAAACTTCCATTAATAGTTGACAGTGTATGTTTCAAACCCATATTTACATTTAAATATATATTTAAATACAAATACTTTTTGAATGTAATTTAGTCTATTAGAACACAGATGAGATTATAGTATTCTCACTCTGCTATGACTTGCATTTTTCACTTTACAGTAGGTCTTGGAGATCTTCCTGTGTCATCACGTATAGAACTAATTCATAGTTTTAATGGCTTCACAACATTCCATTTATGGAGGTACTGTACTATATTTAACCATTCCCTTTGGAAATTCAGTTTGGTTATTTTTCCTAATTAAAATTAATGCTGTAATCAACATCCTTGTGCATATATCTAGGTTTATTATATGAGTGATCTGATCTGTAAAATAAGAGTAGAAAGTTGGACAAATGCTAAGAACATATGAAATTTTGATGCTGACAAATTGTCCACTAAAAAAACCAGTACTCATGATAAGCATGTGTTGAATAAATAAATTTCACATTATAATTCTCTAAAGGAATTATCTCTCTGGTCCAGTGCCCAGCACAAGACCACATACAAATAGATAGTCAACATACATTCCTGTTTAGCAACAGTGGTAACCAGTTTTACAAATTCTTATCAGTTGAATACAGGATGGGTAGTAGCTAATGTGAAAGCAATCTAAGTTGATTACAAGCTTAACACAAGGCAAGATAAAGCAGCATCTTAAAAACAACAACTCTGGTTACATAAACAGAAGGGTAATTAATTTCCAGATCACAGGATCAAATCATTAATTTAATTCCACAAGCATCCATCCCCTAGACTTGTACAAGTCAGACTACATGTATTTCAATTTGGAGCACTGGTCATAAGACAGTCACTGGCAACCTGGGGTTTACTCAGGGTCATAAAAGCTCTAGTGCCAGTCACATGAGGCAGAGTCAAAAACCTGAGATCTTCAGTCTAGAGAAGAGAAGACTTGGGAGGCCCATGATAGGCATCTTAAACAACTTGAAAGGCTGACATGAGGGAAGAGGAAGCAGACATGCTCTATGAACCGGCACTAATGGGTGGACTTGTCAAGCAGAGAGATTTCAACTCAGTGTGAGCTGACCAGTTTCTAACCACTTAGGTCATTCAACAATGAAATGAGGTGTCTCATGAGGTAATGAGGTTCCCATCATCGAAGAGCTTACAGAAGAGGGGTGTGGACTTTTAAGGATCTTGCAAAGACTATCCTGAAGAGTGAGGCCTCTCCAGGTGTCCTGTAAGCATGGACAGAAACCAGCTTCCTCAGGGCAAAGGTATGAGCTCTTGCTCTGCTTTCCAATTATTCCAGCACCTCAATCTGTAGTACCCTGAAAAATTCTCTCCTAACATTCTGACTCCTGATGGGAAAAGACTCAGAATGAGGGAGTTCAAGGATGAAGGAAGCTCTGAGAAACTGAAGGGAGAGTTACAGAGAAGATAAAACAAATAATACTGATAACAGGCATTGTCTTTGCAAGATTTTCTTATCTCCCTGTTCTCTGCCTCTTCACAGCTTTCATGATCCCTCATAACTCCCTCTTCCACCTTCTCCCAGGACTTTCCTGTCCAAAAGGAAAAGGTCTGATAGTTCACCTTAAGTTAGGGGTGACAAACAGGGTCCATCTCAAGAGCTAATTCCAATCAATTGGTAGTGCCTGCCTAAAGCCCTGAAGTGAGAGAGATTCTGGTGATGCATCTGGATTCAACAGGAAAGAGCACAGCAATTGATTAGTAGTGTCTGCTCTGAACTTAGTGGGGTGAGTAATGGAGCACATGCCATAGAGATGATAAGCTTGCACTAAGATGTCAGTAGTTGCAAATCCCTGGGAAGGAATGAGATATTATTTTTACAAAAGATCTGTGGGAAGAGGGCAATGCTTAAAAAAAAAAGAGAGGGCTTAAATCAGAGGAGATTACAAGCACAGTAACATTTTAGTGGAGGTCACATCTGAGGGCAAAGTAACTCCTGGTACCCCTATAATCCTATCACAGAGGTAGCCTCCAGTTCTGTTCCCTGTTGGGCAGACTCTAAAGGCCAGAGAGAGAAGGTGGACATCAACATCTGCTGCATCAAGTGTTTACAATGTAAGATCCAGGAGTAAGGGTGAATGGATTTTTGCCTAGAGATGACCATGCTCGTTTTTCCCTTCCATCTTCTATTCCAAGACCCAAATCGAGGAACAGAGTGGAGAAATGATTTCCCAAATTCTACACATTTTCCTCCTTCCTTCAGGTCTATGGCTGCTTATCCCCGATCCTATGAGTGTCCTTTCAAGTGTCCCTGTTGCTCCTGGGCCAGACTCAGGTAACTCTACCCACTCCCTGAGCCTCCCACCCACCTCTCAGAGGTCTATTCCAAGTCTTACGGTGATTTCGGTAGTTGCTCGCTCCCGGCCTGCAGCCCACACTTTCCTCCACAACGAAAATGCTTTCATTCTTCTGCCCCCATCACCTTTCAAGTTGTCAGTCCCCAGAGGGCCACAAAGGGCTCTGTTCTCCTCCAGGTGTCTCCTCAGCGTGGACTCAAGACTGCCCCAGGGCATGGGTTGGGGTTGGTGGAGGGTGGGTGATGAGACACTCAGGGCCTCTACATACACCTTTCACTGCATGCTGAGGAAACTGAGGCCCAGAGAGGAAAGGAGGCTCCCTCAAGGTGACACAGAGTCAGTGTTGGAGGTGAGACTGGAACCCAAGTTTCTTTGCATGGTGTCCAGTCTCTTCACCCCATGAGCCTCTGTGTGGCAGCTCAGGCTGGATTACTTGAGTTGGTTTACACTTTATACCTTTAAAAACAAAGCTCCCTGTCCTCTTCCTCCTCTTCCTCTCTCTGCTTCTCTCCTTGTTGTCCCTCTTTCTGGCTCTCCCCCAGTTTTCTCTGTCTCTCATCTCCATCTCTCTTCGTGTTCTCTCCACCTCAGTCTCCTCTCCTCTTCTCTTCTCCTCACCCCTTCCCTTCCCTTTCCTTCCTTCTCTCCCTCCTTCCCTCCTTTTTCTCTCTCTCTCCCCCCGCCTCCCTCCCTCTGAAATGATGGAGGGGGACTGCTTTCTGATACAAGCTGTGTGTCCTCCATAGGCTGGGGAGGGAGCATTGAGGAGGGCCAGAGGAAGAAGACTGAGGTACCTGCCCCCACCTTGGTTAACGGGGTCACATTCCTCCAAACTCCATTCTCCAACCCCACAATCTGGGTAGTCTGCCTATTTTCTTTTGAAGGGGTGCAATTTTATTTTCCTTCATTTTTTTCCTTGACTGGATAGAGGAGCAGTCATATCAAGTAAAGGAGGGGTGATTTGCTGCTAATTGAAGTGTTTCCCCCTGTTGAACTTCTGGGGGAGTGAGGAGAGAGGTCACCAAGAGAGAGGGTGGAAGTCACCTGGAAAGGGCGCACTCACTGAAATGCCGATGTTATCTGATGAAGCAGGTCAGTGTGTTCTGCTTCAAACGTGGTTAACAATGAGAGAAGAGTAGGAGTGTGGGTTTTGCAACCAGATACCCGGATAATGTGTAATAAATAAGGAACACAGATAAGATGGCCTTTTATTATTTTTCTAATCTATCTGTCAGGTTTCACTTATGAAATGGAGGAGAGACAAAGAAGACCTATTTCTCTATGGGGTCCCCAGCATGTCCCCTCAGGTGGGCCTGGAGTACTCCTCCCCCTGAAGATTCACATTTTAAACTAGGCTGGGTCAGTAGGGAGTTGAGAGAGAAACTTCCCCAAACCCACAAGTGTTGGTCTTCTGGAAAGAACACCCGAGGACGAGTTAGGAGATGGCAGTTCCTCTCCCCAGCACAGCTCACCTATTCTGTGTGATCCTGAATAAGCCATTTTACTTTCCAATGTCTGGATTTTCTCATACCTGAACTGAAGGAATTGAACTAGATAAGTGGTTTTCAAGTAACATACCACACATCCCTAGGACTCACTACAAATGTATTTCAGAGCTTCTCCACACAGAAAAATAGTGCCAAATGACAAAGATTGAGACTTCCAGAGAAATCTGCCCATTGCTTTTATTTGTTTAATGCATTAGGGTTTCAGGTAAGATTTAGTTTGAAAAAAAGAGTTCTCCCAAAGTATGAAAATCACTAAAATAGGGAATTCCCTGGCTGTCCAGTGGTTAGGACCCAGCATTTTCACTGCCGAGGGCCCGGGTTCGATCCCTGGTCAGGGAACTAGGATCCCACAAGCTGTGCGATGTGGCCAAAAAAAAAAAAAAAAAAAAACCCAAATCACTAAAATGAATTATTCTTCTCCTTAGACAAAGGCTGCAGGGAGGTGTCTAGATCTGGTGTATAAGATTGTCCTCTGAGAGTGAAAAGATAAGCCAGCCCCAAATGGTTCCAAGCAGAATTACACAGTCATGTCAAATACATCAGCCTACTCTCAGACCCACAACACTTAACTCTCACCTGACTGAACATATCCACAGACAGGATGCGCTGGTCAGAAGAAAGATCTATCACATATGGAAGACCTGAAAAAGGATGCTGGTGGTTGCCAAAGAAGCACTGCCCAGGGTGTTTGAGCCCCCAGTTCTAATGATATGTGTACGTGTGTGTGCATGCGTGCATGCATGTCTGTGTGACTAAGAATTCATAAGGCTATCTTTGTCTGATGTTTTTACACTAGGGGTGGCTCAAGTATAGTGCACATGTCACTTCCTCCTGATCCTGTGCCCATGGCAAACATGACTAATCAACTGTTGCTTTCCCACCAAGTCTAAATGTGGCCTTATACTCCTTCTCAACACCCCAGACAGTCCTTAACAATCAGTAGGAGTTTCATGAAATGAAATCTATCTTTCATCCCTGCATTTAAGCATTTGAATCATGTAAGTAATTCCTTTTGTTTAGATCTCTGACTCACCAAGCAATCTTCTGATTGTAACATAGTTTCCCATGGAAGTAACAGATACCAAATGGGCTTTTCAGAAGACAGGAGTGCTAGTCCTCTTGAAAATTATATTTATATATAAGATTTATAATATTTATTTTATTTATATATATTTATATATATATATATATTTATATATAAGGTTTATAATAACCCTTATTAATTCAGTCATTGACAACCTTTTCTCTAAAGCAAATTATCTTTCTTTCAGTATGATGACAAATTAGGTATCTTGATACCTTAAAGTATGAAGACCAGACCGTGGACTCTGACAGATCACCAAGATAATGTACTTCAGTGGAGCACTATCTGGACCACCAGTCTTCTCCAGATAACTTACTCATCATCTCTGTACAATATAATAACATGTGTCTTTTTTCCTTTCAAATTTATGTGATGAGTCCTACAGTAACTTCAAACTGAGGATTCTATGACTTAGATATTTGCCATTGCAGAGTGAGTTGAGGTCAGAGAACAGCAGAGTGGTTGTTTAGTATCCGTTAGAATATGTCTGGCCAGCTTGATGGAAAAGGGGTGAGAGTGTGGAATTCTAGAAACAAGCCCATTCCCCTCCTGCAGCCCTTGTTTGTCAGACCATGTTCAAACTCTAAATCAAAATTCCTACACACCAGCAGCCACAGGGCATCTGGCCATGAATGTCTTCTTTCCTTGCCTGGTTTCTGAGATCCTCTCAGAGTCATCATTAGAAAATAAGAACTAAATGCTTACCAAGTGAGGCCCTTTCAGAATATACCATAGATTGCCAGACGACCACTTGTCCTTCAATCACAGTTTTCCCACTTGGCTTTGTTTCTTGAGTCAGTTAGTCAGAGAACCACACTAAGGCCAAGGTTGGCTCAGTCTCCAGTGTAAATGAGTTCTGTAGCCATAGCCTGCACCCAAGGGGCTTAAATAAAAGGGTACACAATGTCATTCCTTCTCTTGGAAAACTAACTCAGACTTGGGTCCTGCCTACAGCAGGTCTCATATTTTTGCACAGAAAATAAGCTCCAAAGCATATAAGCTTCCCTTGTGGAAATGCCTAAATGTTCCTGAGATTTATACTCGAACAATGAAACTATCCCATCTGCTATGGGCTGAATTTCCGCCGCCTGCCCCCCGCCCCCTGCCAATTCATATATGTTGAAGTCCTCACCCACAGCACCTCAGAATGTGACTGTATTTGCAGAAAAGTGTGATTAAGTTAAAAAGAGGCCGTAGGGGTGGGCTCTACTCCAATCTGACTGGTGTCTTTATGAGAAGACGGAATATGGCCATACAGAGAGTCATCAGGATACATGTGCATAGAGGAAAGACCATGCGAGGGTTCAGGGAGAAGATACCATATGCAAACCAAGGAGAGAAGCCCAGGAGAAATCAAACCTTCCAACAACTTCATTTTGGACTTCTAGCCTCCAGAACTGTTTGAAAATGAATTTCTTTTGTTTAAACTATCTGGTATGTGGTTATAGCAGGCATTAGAAAACTAATATACTATCTGATTCTCTTTAAGGTGGGTTATACCAACCCTACAAAAAGTCTTGGTTCTCCAGGTCCCCAGGTATGACTTTTGATGCTCTGAGCAACACACATCATGCTCAGGTTTGACGTTGCTTTTTAGGTCTAGACATAATGGATGGAAAACCTTAAATTTTCTATTCAGCTACCACCATCTTCCATCCTCTCCCCTACGTACATCCCTCTTGGAGGATGATAAGTTGAGAACCCAGCACTTTACAGAAATGACAATTTAGAGTTCATCTGCTCATCACACAGTGACCGGGACAAACTGAACTCTGCTCCAAGCAAGGGTCATGCTACTGCCAATGTAGCTTCGTTTGAGTTCTTACAAAGATTTCGTCTCTAAAAAAATCAAATATCTTGAGAAAAGAAGTGAGCATCTGACATACATCAAGGAGATCTATCATCTTGAGATGAAGGTTCTAAATTTTGGAGGGGAGGACTAGAGGAGAGGTTAGAGACCACATCTTGCCCCCTTTGTATCCTTGACTCTCATGCTCTGTGACTAGCATAAAACTTGGCATGAGAAGACAACTTTTTATTTTAGTGCAGCGGGTGAAGGGGAACAACAACTCCAAGGGATTCTGGAGGAATGGTGATGTCTGTTACAAGTGTGGATAGAATGGTTATTTCAATCATGCTGCGTGGTAGCACACCCACAGTGACGTTCTGGAAGTAGAATCCAAATGCTTATTTTGAATGAGGTATCATGTGATTCTTCTTGGAGAAATGTCCTATTATCAGGTTTCAGGTCAGATTTACTCATGCAGCCTAAGTTTGTCTGTAGCATTGTCCATTCACAACACTGAAATCAAAATAATCCTTTAAAACCATGCAAAACTGTGCCACATCTTTGTGCAAAACCCTACACTGGCTCCCCATGTCACTCAGAGTAAAGCCTTCCAGATCCCTCATGATCTTCCTCCTCCTACCTCCTACTTCTCTCCCTGGCTCACTCTGCTCCAGCCATGCTGGCCTGCTTGTCATTCCTCAAGCAAGACTGGCACATTCCCATCTTAGGATCTTTGCACTGGTGGTTCCCTCTTTCCAGAATGCTCTTCTCCCAGACATCTGCTTGGTTAAACTCCCCAACCTCTTTCAAGTCTTTGCTTAAATATCACTATCTCAGTGAGACCCATCCGGAGCACCCACTGCCACTTTCCTACTTCTCACCCTGATTTACTCTTCCTTTTTTTCCACAGCACCTGTCATCTTTTAATATATTAGATAAATCTACTTATTTACGATGTGCATTGCTTACGCCTGTCCTCTTCCCACATAGAATGTAAGCTCCATGAAGGCAGAGATCTTTTTTTGCTTCAGTGATGTACCCCAGATACCTAGAAGAGTGGCTGGCACATAGTTGATGCTTAACAAACATATTTTTGGTAGAATGGATTTTGTTTTGCACAAGCTAGATGTTGATATTTTCCAAGACTAGGTTAAAATGACTAAACTCAAGTTTTCCCATCAGTGATCAAAAGCACAGTCAGATCTCTCATGGCTTTATTCTTATGCTGTATGGAAATATAGATGAGATGACTGGCTTCTAGGTCTAGATGCCTTGCTGATATTCTAAGATTCTATCAGAACACTACATGATAAACAGTCCCCTAGTGCACTGACGGCACAAATGCACTCATATTATTGGCAATGACCCCAATGTTAATCAAAACCACCAACCAGTTCAATCACACTAGTGAGTTTAGTAAATAGGTTGTTTATTATCATAAAGTCAAAACACACATGGAGTTGACAACATTTTCCACCTTATTATGGTAGATGGTCTGTGGAAACTCTGCCTTATCCGTCAAGAAGAACCAGAACTTTTGGAAGTTTTTGACATCCTTATAGATGCATGGGCCAAAAACTATTTAACACTTAAGTTGGGACATCTATTGACCACCAGGCTAGTTCGGGACAGACTTCCAGCAGAGATAATATCCTAATTTTCCTGGTTATACCACTCCTTGGTTAATCCCATGGCATCTAATATCCAGAACGAACTGTTATTTTCAAGCAAGGGTTATTGATTATGCCTAGGCTGAGATTTCAGACAAATCCCCTATCCCAGAGAAGAAGCAATTCTAAATGCAGGCAATCTTTCATGCCTCTATTGTCTAGGAAACTGTGGACACTGGTTCTTTCAGAACAGAAGACCATCTCTCTTAGGTATCTGACAAAGTTAACGTCATTGCTTTTTTTCCTAGAATCTCTACCTCTCTTAATGAATAACTTTGGACACCCAAAGACAAGCCACAGAGGAGTCAAGTATGGGGAAGCAAGAGAAAACCAATCATTCAGTAGTGCTTTGCCGCAGCTGGTTTCTTCTTACTTCACTGTCAAAGATGCTCATACATTTTCTAAGCACTATGTCATTCGCTCTCAGAATATGTGTAAGGAGAGAGCATTGCAAGCACTTGACAAACAGAAAATGTTTCCCTCTCTCTCTGTCTCTTCCTCCTTCCTTTCTTTCTCTTCCTTTTTTCCCTCCTTCCTTCCTTCCTTCCTTCCTTTCTTTCTTTCTTTCTTTCTTTCTTTCTTTCTTTCTTTCTTTTTTCCTCCCTTCCTTCCTTCCTTTCTTTCTTCCTTTCTTTCAGAATTCTCACTGAGCAGTTACTATTATAGGCAGAGAGACACAAGAACCAGGACCAGGGACACCTCTAGCAGATACAAATAACTCCTCTACAAGCAATGGATGCCAGGAAAGAGATGGGTGCACAGTGCCTGAGAAACACAGAGGAGAAAGAGGACATAAATTAATTCTGCCTGAGGAAGGAATGTCAACAACAAATGCTTACCAGTGGAGGTGCTATTTGAGCTATGCTTCCAAATTATGAGGCAAAGTATGCCAGGCAGTAAAGAAATTAAAGGCCCTGGATTTAAGTGGCCTTTGCAGAAAGCAACTATGGAAATTTTTTCCATAGGCTTAATATATGTGGCATCAAGATAACTGGTTAATGAAGGGAGACTTTAGCCAAAATGATTATTTGACCTTGGGCAGATCAAAAAGGAAAAGCATTGGACTGAATTTTTTTTTTCCACATATGTTGACAGTCGGAGTCAGGTAGAATGGAAACATGATCTGGATAATCCAGCCAAACTCAGAATGATTCTCTTGGCCCTCCCAACAGTACAACCAAATAGTGGAACATTCCGTCTCCTAGCTTTCATTTCCTATGTGACACATCTCTAGAGAGGCAGTGGCAGAAGGCAGATGAGCCCCAAGAAAGTGCAGTCTGTAGAGCTGACACCAGTTGTAGAGATCCAGGAAGCATGGAGGTACTGGGACCTTGTTTTTTTCTCTGTGAAACACATTCCAAGATCCAGAATGAAGGGGGCTTGAGTGCATGAACTGTTTTGTCAAACAGGCAGAAAGCTCAAGATGGAGGATGCTGTCATTTAGTCTAATCCTTAAGAGAATCACAGAACCTGAAAAGTGCAAGTGACCTGCAGCATCACTCTAGCCAGTGTTTTCATTTTACTTTGAGGAACCTGAGTCTCAGAGACTTGATTGAGGTCACACAAAAATCAGCACCAGAGTCAAGAATAGAACAAAGTTATTTTTACTTCTAAGGAACAGCTCCATTCTGGAAACTTCCCTCTACATTCTACTTCATAACTTTTCATAAAAGAAGCAAGAGGGTATGAATGAAGATGAAATACCAATATGTAATGCAAGGTGAAGACTGCCTTGTTCAACTTTACCCTTGAAAATATCTCAGGGAGACACCCCCCTGGGGGCCAGCAGACTTCCTCTCAGTAAGTCCAACCCAGCCAGTTTTTCCATCTAATGTTGGAAAGATGTGGTACTTTTTCAGCTGAGCACAGATAAATTATTTAGCTTATGTCTAGGGGCTGTGCTGGATGAAAAATACCTATCTCGTAAAATCAAACCCAGGCAGGGAGGACTGTAGCTACTGCAGGACCAAGAGCTGTAACCCCAGTTCTCCTAACCACACAGGAACCACATTGCCTTCCTCCTTCTCAAGGCAGTTCCATTCTTTGCCTCAGTCACATTTCACCTTTGCAAGATCTCCTGCAGAACCTCTGTAGACTCAGCCTTTCCCCTTTCTGTGGTCCCCATTACTCATACTTTTAGATTCTGTTTCTAGTACTTCTTCATCAAAGTATTTAAAAATATTTCCACATAATCTGAGCATGTAGAGTCATATGTATTACCAAAGCAGTGTATGAATTTGGAAGTATAAAGGAAAGAGCACTAGAGAGAAGTCAGAAGACCTGGATTCCAACGTGTGTGGCCAGAGTCCAGGTAAGAAACCCATGATATATTCATTGACTTAAAGAAAAAGAGACTATGTGCAAAGACATTGGCAGGGTTAAGGGGAGCCAGCAAAATCTGATGAAGCACTCTGATGTGAACGACAACTGGAAGCCTTATCACCCCTGGGTCTGAAAAGACAAGGGGAGGAAATGGTTACTAGAATTCGAGAGAAGGCAGCCAACAAGAGCCTTCCATGGAAGAATGTAACCCTAGACATGTAGCCCAATACGGAGGTTGTTGAGGGAATAAATGCCCCAGCCTCGCCGCCCCTCCCCCTCTCACCTCTTGCCCCTGCTTCCCACCCCGGAAACACAAGGGAAAGCCAGAGGCAAGAGGGAGTTCACAGAGCAGGGTGGAGAAGCGGGAGCCGCAAATCTTAGGGGAAAAGGAAATATCCAGCCCGGGCCGTGAGTTCAGCCCCGTTAGATGAGTCTCCTTACTCTCGGATCCTCATAATCTTTAATAGTAAAAATGAGTGGGTTGATTATTAGACAGTCTCTGTGTTCCCTCTCTGTGTAATACCCAATGATGCTATGAGTCTAGATAAAATAATGCTCACATATTTATATTTTAGAGTTCCAAAAGTGGATGGTCTCAATAGACCAGGGTACAGCGGCTGCTATAAAATACTTCTTTTTTTTTTTTTTTTTTTTTTGCATTACGCGGGCCTCTCACTGTTGTGGCCTCTCCTGTTGCGGAGCACAGGCTCCGGACGCACAAGCTCAGCGGCCATGGCTCATGGGCCCAGCCGCTCCGCGGCATGTGGGATCTTCCCGGACCGGGGCATGAACCCGTGTCCCCTGCATCGGCAGGCGGACTCTCAACCACTGCGCCACCAGGGAAGCCCTATAAAATACTTCTTGAAGCAGTATGTGGAATTAGAAATCCATGGCTTTGTAACATAATTCAATGCTAAATAAATTTCTAAGAAAAACAAGCTATTACTATTCATCATTTCTTAGTTTTAAGAAATATTACCTTAGGCAGCCCTGTTTATGCAACATACTAAGGTATGTCCTGGGAAATTAGTTCTCTTTTATGGTGAGGCCTCTGCTTGGCCCTTGGTCTCTAAAAGATCTCAGTTACCTTATCTGACCTCTGTGGGGCTTCTTTTAATCAGCTGTAAAAAGGATATAATTTACCTGAAGCCATCTATTTTGCTATGGGAGTCAGGAGGCAACCCTTGCCAAAAAGTGTTAGCACCCAGAGGTGGTGGAACTTTAAGAGAGATCCTAAGACACCTCGGCATCTCCCAAGCAGGGGTCCTTCGTGGATGGCCTAATGCTGGAGATGGGGAACGACCATCACAGCTTGTCAGGTTTCTTTCTTTCTTTCAACCAATCTGTACTGAGTTGGTGCCGGCCCTGTTCTAGGCTTCCAGGAGCAGCTGTGAACAAAACAAAGCCTCTGTCTCTGAAGTGAGAAGAATCATGTAAAAACACATACATACGGGGCTTCCCTGGTGGCGCAGTGGTTGAGAGTCCACCTGCCGATGCAGGGGACACGGGTTCGTGCCCTGGTCCAGGAAGATCCCACATGCCGCGGAGCGGCTGGGCCCGTGAGCCATGGCTGCTGAGCCTGCGCGTCCGGAGCCTGTGCTCCGCAACAGGAGAGGCCACAACAGTGAGAGGCCCGCGTACCACACACAAAAAAAAAACAACACATACATACAAAACACATAGATACGTAAGATATATTTATATAATGATAAGTGTAATGAAGAACATACTACAGGATAATGGGATACAATGACAGGGGTAGGGGGTGGGGTGGACTGGGGGTGGCACTTGAGACTGTATACACAGCCTTGGGAGGAGGTTGACTTTTTTTGTTTTTTTTTTGGCTGCGTTGGGTCTTCATTGCTGCATGGGGGCTTTCTCTAGTTGTGGTGAGCGGGGGCTACTCTTCGTTGTGGCACACGGGCTTAGTTGCTCTGCGGTATGTGGGATCTTCCCGGACCAGGGATAGAACTCGTGTCCCCTGCATTGGCAGGTGGATTCTTAACCACTGCACCACCAGGGAAGCCCCAGGAGGTTGAGTTTTGATAAAAACTTTTATTTCAACTATTTTGTTCCTTTTTTTGCATAAATATAAAAATGTTCCAAAACTTTCAAGACCTTAGAAGAATCAATCTCAAAGAATTGATTGATTCTTCTAAGAATCAATGACTGAAAGAAACAATCAGTGACGTTCATTTTAAAGGATTAAGAGGGCTTCCTTGGTGGTGCAGTGGTTGAGAGTCCGCCTGCCGATGCAGGGGACACGGGTTCGTGCCCCGATCCCGGAAGATCCCACATACCGCGGAGCAGCTGGGCCCGCGGGCCATGGCCGCGGAGCCTGTGCGTCCGGAGCCTGTGCTCCGCAACGGGAGAGGCCACAGCAGTGAGAGGCCCGCGTACAGCAAAAAAAAAAAAAAAAAAAAAAAAAAAAAAAAAAGGATTAAGAAAAAGTCCAAGAATGACAAAAGATGAAGCAGGCTAAGCTGAATAATTTATTACAACAACTTGTAAATATTTGTGTAAAATGTCTTATAAAGGGTTCGTTGCTGGGTCTGTAGGCACGCAGGGGTGAGGGGTGGGGGCAGGGAAGCAAGGGGCCAGACATCTCTCAGGAAAAGAAAACAGCGTGAGGATGTTGAGGGAGAAAGAGGAAGAAAGAGGGAGAAGCTGTCTCCGGTGGGCACTGAAGCAGGTATTGGTCCATGTTATGTAAATCTGAAGCTATGCACATATTTCTAAGGGTGGAGTAGTTATCAGGCAAAACAGATTCTTGTCATATGGGATGATGATTACAGTGGCTGTATCTGCTGTGGCCTGTAGTTCAGAGATATCTGAGGTATGCTTAATATTATTTTATCTGCTTGATTTTAGTATCAAAATGACTGTAAAGGTGGGGTCAACAAGGAAAAAGAAACATTTAATGAGGTTTGCAAAAGGAAAGCTCTTGTATAAAATAAAGTGTAAATCCACACAAAATATTTTGCTTCTTATGTGGTAGTGAGATAAATGTAAAGGCCAAATCGGCTATCTTTTTGCACTTTCAATTTAAGGAAACGGCCCTTGTCTGTCAGATCCGGAGCTTCCATGACTCAATGATAAATAGCTCAGAAAAGAAGCAGTAATTCCATATAATACTACAGAACACAGTCATGGCTGCAGATCTTTAAACTGCACCTCTTTTTTTTTTTGGAATTTTTGAATTTTATTTTATTTATTTTTTTATACAGCAGTTTCTGATTAGTTATCTATTTTATACATATTGGTGTATATATGTCAATCCCAATCTCCAATTCATCCCACCACCACCACACCCCTGCCGCCACGTTCCCCCCTTGGTGTCCATGCATTTGCTCTCTACATCAGTGTCTCTATTTCTGCCCTGCAAACTGGTTCATCTGTACTATTTTTCTAGGTTTCACATATATGCGTTAATATACGATATTTGTTTTCCTCTTTCTGACTTACTTCACTCTGTACGACAGTCTCTAGATCCATTCATGTCTCTACAAATGACCCAATTTTGTTCCTTTTTATGTCTGAGTAATATTCCATTGTATATATGTACCACATGTTCTTTATCCATTCATCTGTCGATGGGCATTTAGGTTGATTCCATGAGCTGGGTATCGTAAATAGTGGTGCAATGAACATTGGGGTGCACGTGTCTTTTTGAATTATGGTTTTCCCTGGATATATGCCCAGTAGTGGGATTGCTGGGTCCTATGGTAACTCTATTTTTAGTTTTTTAGAGAACCTCCATACTGTTCTCCATAGTGACTGTATCAATTTACATTGCCACCAACAGTGCAAGAGGGTTACTTTATCTCCACACTCTCTCCAGCATTTGTTGTTTGTAGATTTTCTGATGATGCCCATTTTAACTGGTGTGAGGTGATACCTCACAAAATTACAATATATATATATATATTTTTTTTCTTTTTTTTTGCGGTACGCGTGCCTCTCACTGTTGTGGCCTCTCCCGCTGCAGAGCACAGGCTCCAGACACGCAAGCTCAGCGGCCATGGCTCACGGGCCTAGCCGCTCTGCAGCATGTGGGATCTTCCCGGACCGGGGCACGAACCTGTGTCCCCTGCATCGGCAGGTGGACTCTCAACCACTGCTCCACCAGGGAAGCCCAAAATTACAATATTTGGATTTGCATTTCTCTAATAATTAGTGATGTTGAGCAGCTTTTCATATGCTTCTTGGCCTACTGTATGTCTTCTTTGGATAAATGTCTATTTAGGTCTTCTGCCCATTTTTGGATTGGTTGTTTGTTTTTTTAATATTGAGCTGCATGAGCTGTTTATATATTTTGGAGATTAATCCTTTGTCCATTGACTCATTTGCAAATACTTTCTCCCATTCTGAGGGTTGTCTTTTTGTCTTGTTTGTAGTTTTCTTTGCTTTGCAAAAGCTTTTAAGTTTCATTAGGTCCCATTTGTTGGTTTTTGTTTTTATTTCCATTTCTCTAGGAGGTGGGTCAAAAAGGATCTTGCTGTGATTTATGTCAGAGTGTTCTTCCTATGTTTTCCTCTAAGAGTTTTATAGTGTCCAGTCTTACATTTAGGTCCCTAATCCATTTTGAGTTTATTTTGTGTATGGTGTTAGGGAGTGTTCTAATTTCATTCTTTTACATGTAGCTGTCCAGTTTCCCCAGCACCACTTATTGAAGAGACTGTCTTTTCTCCATTGTATATCCTGGCCTCCTTTGTCATAGATTAGTTGACCATAGGTGCATGGGTTTATCTCTGGGCTTTCTATCCTGTTCCATTGATCTATATTTCTGCTTTTGTGCCAGTACCATATTGTCTGGATTACTGTAGCATTGTAGTATAGTCTGAAGTCAGGGAGTCTGATTCCTCCAGCTCTGTTTTTTTTCCCTCAAGATTGCTTCGGCTATTTGGGGTCTTTTGTGTCTCCATACAAATTTTAAGAATTTTTGTTCTAGTTCTGTAAAAATGCCACAGGTAATTTGATAAGGATTGCATTGAATCTGTAGATTGCTTTGGGTAATATAGTCATTTTCACAATATTGATTCTTCAAATCCAAGAACATGGTATATCTCTCCATCTGTTTGTGTCATCTTTGATTTCTTTCCTCAGTGTCTTATAGTTTTCTGAGTATAGGTCTTTTACCTCCTTAGGTAGGTTTATTCCTAGGTATTTAATAATAGTGGTGAGAGTGGACATCCTTGTCTTGTTCCTGATCTTAGAGGAAATGCTTTCAGTTTTTCAACATTGAGAATGATGTTTGCTGTGGATCTGTCATATATGGCCTTTATTATGCTGAGGTAGGGTCCCTCTATGCCCACTTTCTAGAGAGTTTTTATCATAAATGGGTGTTGAACAATGTTCATGGCAGCTCTATTTACAATAGTCAGGACATGGAAGCAACCTAAGTGTCCATCAACAGATGAATATATAAAGAAGATGTGGCACATATATAAAATGGAATATTACTCAGCCATAAAAGGAAACATTATTGAGTTATTTGTAGTGAGGTGGATGGACCTAGAGTCTGTCATACAGAGTGAAGTAAGTCAGAAAGAGAAAAACAAATACCGTATGCTAACACATATATATGGAATCTAAAAAACAAAAAAAAAAGTTCTGAAGAACCTAAGGGCAGCATAGGAATAAAGATGCAGACATAGAGAATGGACTTGAGAATACCGGGAGGGGGAAGGGTAAGCTGGGACGAAGTGTGAGAGTGGCAAGGACATATATACACTACCAAATATAAAACAGATAGCTAGTGGGAAGCAGCCACATAGCACAGGGAGATCAGCTCGGCACTTTGTGACCACCTAGAGGGGTGGGGTAGGGAGAGTGGGAGGGAGATGCAAGAGGGAGAGTATATGGGGATAAATGTATAACTGATTCACTTTGTTATAAAGCAGAAACTAACACACCATTGTAAAGCAATTATACTCCAATAAAGATGTTAACAAAATAAATAAATAAAATAAAATAGAAAAATAATAAATGGGTGTTCAATTTTGTCAAAGGCTTTTTCTGCATCTATTGAGATGATCATATGGTTTTTCTTCAATTTGTTAATATGGTGTATCACACTTATTGATTTCTGTATATTGAAGAATCCTTGCATCCCTGGGATAAATCCCACTTGATCATGGTGTATGATCCTTTTAATGTGTTGTTGGATTCTGTTTGCTAGTATTTCGTTGAGGATTTTTGCATCTATATTCATCAGGGATATTGGTCTGTAATTTTCTATTTTTTGTAGTATCTTTGCCTGGTTTTGGTATCAGGGTGATGGTGGCCTCATAGAATGAGTTTGGGAGTGTTCCTTCCTCTGCAATTTTTTGGAAGAGTTTGAAAAGGATGAGTGCCAGCTCTTCTCTAAATGTTTGATAGAATTCACCTGTGAAGCCACCTGGTCCTGGACTTTTGTTTGTTGGAAGATTTTTAATCACAGTTTCAATTTCATTCCTTGTGATTGGTCTGTTCATATTTTCTATTTCTTCCTGGTTCAGTCTTGGAAGGCTATATGTTTCTAAGAATTTGTCCATTTCTTCCAGGTTGTCCATTTTATTGGCATAGAGTTGCTTGTCTCTTAGGATGCTTAGTATTTCTGTGGTGTCTGTTGTAACTTCTCCTTTTTCATTTCTAATTTTATTAATTTGAGTCCTCTTCCTCTTTTTCTTGATGAGTCTGGGTAAAGGTTTATCAGTTTTGTTTATCTTCTCAAAGAACCAGCTTTTAGTTTTATTTATCTTTGCTATTGTTTTCTTTGTTTCTATTTCATTTATTTCTGCTCTAATCTTTATGATTTCTTTCCTTCTACTAACTTTGGATTTTGTTTGTTCTTATTTCTCTAGTTCCTTTAGGTGTAAGGTTAGATTGTTTATTTGAGATTTTTCTTGTTTCTTGAGGTAGGCTTGTATAGCTATAAATTTCCCTATTAGAACTGCTTTTGCTGCATCCCATAGGTTTTGGATCACTGTGTTTTCATTGTCATTTGTCTCTAGGTATTTTTTGATTTCCTCTTTGATTTCTTCAGTGATCTCTTGGTTATTTAGTAATATATTGTTTAGCCACTACGTGTTCGTGTTTTTTACATTTTTCCCCCATAATTAATTTCTAATCTCATAGCGTTGTGGTCAGAAAAGATGCTTGATATGATTTCAATTTTCTTAAATTTACTGAGGCTTGGTTTGTGACCCAAGATGTGATCTATCCTGGAGAATGTTCCGTGTACCTTTGAGAAGAAACTGTAATCTGCTGTTTTTGGATGGAATGTCCTATAAATATCAGTTAAATCTATCTGGTCTATTGTGTCATTTAAAGCTTGTGTTTCCGTATTAATTTTCTGTCTGGATGATCTATCCTTTGGTGTTAGTGAGGTGTTACAGTCCCCCACTATTATTGTGTTACTGTCAATTTCCACTTTTATAGCTGTTAGCAGTTGCCTTATGTATTGACGTGCTCCTATGTTGGGTGCATATATATTTATAATTGTTTTATCTTCTTCTTGGATTGATCCCTTGATCATTATGTAGTGTCCTTCCTTGTCTCTTGTAACATTCTTTATTTTAAAGTCTACTTTATCTGATATGAGTGTTGCTACTCCAGCTTTCTTTTGATTTCCATTTGCATGGAATATCTTTTTCCATCCCCTCACTTTCAGTCTGTATGTGCCCCTAGGTCTGAAGTGGGTCTCTTGTAGACAGCATATAGATGGGTCTTGTTTTTGTATCCATTCAGCAAGCCTGTGTCTTTTGGTTGGAGCATCTAATCCATTCACGTTTAAGGTAATTATCGATATGTATGTTCCTATTACCATTTTCCTCATTGTTTTGGGTTGTTTTTGTAGAGCCTTTTCTTCTCTTGTGTTTCCCACTTAGAGAAGTTCCTTTAGCATTTGTTGTAGAGCTGGTTTGGTGGTGCTGAATTCTCTTAGCTTTTGCTTGTCTGTAAAGCTTTTGATTTCTCTGTTGAATCTGAATGAGATCCTTGCCGGGTTGAGTAATCTTGATTGTAGGTTCTTCCCTTTCATCACTTTAAATATATTGTGCCACTCCCTTCTGGCTTGTAGAGTTTCTGCTGAGAAATCAGCTGTTAACCTTATGGGAGTTCCCTTGTATGTTTTTTGTCATTTTTCCCTTGTTGCTTTCAATAATTTTTCTTTGTCTTTTATTTTTGTAAATTTGACTGCTATATGTCTCAGTGTGTTTCTCATTGGGTTTATCCTACCTGGGACTCTCTGCGCTTCCTGGACTTGGGTGACTATTTCCTTTCCCATGTTAGGGAAGTTTTTGACTATAATCTCTTTAAATATTTTCTCGGGTTCTTTCTCTCTCTCTTCTCCTTCTGGGACCCCTATAATGCGAATGTTGTTGCATTTAATGTTGTCCCAGAGGTCTCTTAGGCTGTCTTCATTTCCTTTCATTCTTTTTTCTTTATTCTGTTCCACAGCAGTGAATTCCACCATTCTGTCTTCCAGGTCACTTATCCGTTCTTCTGCCTGTTATTCTGCTGTTGATTCCTTCTAGTGTATTTTTCATTTCAGTTATTGTACTGTTCATCTCTGTTTGTTTGTTCTTTAATTCTTCTAGGTGTATGTTCTTTAATTCTTCTAGGTGTATGTTCTTTAATTCTTCTGGGTCTTTGTTAAACATTTCTTGCATCTTCTCGATCTTTGCCTCCATTCTTTTTCCGAGGTCCTGGACCATCTTCACTAACATTATTCTGAATTATTTTTCTGGAAGGTTGCCTATCTCCACTTCATTTAGTTGTTTTTCTGGGGTTTTACTCTGTTCCTTCATCTGGTACAAAGTCCTCTGTCTTTTCATTTTGTCTCTCTGTGAATGTGGTTTTCTTTCCACAGGCTGCAGAATTGTAGTTCTTTCTTCTGCTGTCTGCCCTCTGGTGGATGAGGCTATCTAAGCGGCTTGTGCAAGGTTCCTGATGGGAGGGACTGGTGGTGGGTAGACCTGGCTGTTGCTCTGGTGGGCAGAGCTCAGTAAAACTTTAATTCACTTGTCTGCTGATGGGTGGGGCTGGGTTCCCTCCCTGTTGGTTGTTTGGCCAGAGGTGACCCAGCACTGGAGCCTACCTGGCTCTTTGGTGGGGCTAATGGTGGACTCTGGGAGGGCTCATGCCAAGGAGTACTTCCCAGAACTTCTGCTGCCAGTGTCCTTGTCCCCACAGTGAGCCACAGCCACCCCTGCCCCCAGCGCCTCTGCAGGAGACCCTCCAACACTAGCAGGTGGGTCTGGTTCAGTCTCCTATGGGGTCACTGCTCCTTCCCCTGGGTCCCAGTGCACACACTACTTTGTGTGTGTCCTCCAAGAGTGGAGTCTCTGTTTCCCCCAGTCCTTTCGAAGTCCTGCAATCACATCCCACTAGCCTTCAAAGACTGATTCTCTAAGAATTCCTCCTCCCGTTGCCGGACCCCCAGGTTTGGAAGCCTGACGTGGGGCTCAGAACCTTCACTCCAGTGGGTGGCCTTCTGTGGTATAAGTGTTCTCCAGTTTGTGAGTCACCCACTCAGCAATTATGGGATTTGATTTTATTGTGATTGCATCCCTCCTACCATCTCATTGAGGCTTCTCCTTTGTCTTTGGATGTGGTGTGTCTTTTTTGGTGAGTTCCAGTGTCTTCCTGTTGATGATTGTTCAGCAGTTAGTTGTGATTCTGGTGCTTTTGCAAGAGGGAGTGAGAGCATGTCCTTCTACTTCGCCATCTTGAACCAATCTAAAGTACACCTCTGAGCTATGTTCCATGGCATTTGAACTTAAATTTCTATCAGCACAAACCAAAGGTATAATGTAAAAGAAAAAAAATTTTTTTTTTACTCCAGTACCTCAAAAGATTTAACAACAAGAACTGGGTAAAACCTTTATGTCTCAGCAATATGACAGCTTCAGCTAACCACAAAAATCAAAAAGTTGTCCCTATATTAGTAAGTTATTTCAATTAAATTCCTGGAGATAATGTAAAAGTTCTTGAACTTGATGTCCTGCCAGGTGCAGGGCAAGTGACCAATTAAATGATTATACCTTCTCTGCTCTGAGTGCAGTATACTGGTTGATAAGATGATTAGCATGTCAACTGATAACATTAACTTCAGAGATGGAAAATCCTACCATTTCAAAGACTTTTCTTCTAGAAACTGATGACTAACTTCATCAAAACATTAATGAGCATTGATTCTACTAGTACACTCATATCAACTCTATGAATAATAACATATCTGATGATTTTCCAGTTTTTGAGGAAAGTTGTTCTTGTGAAAATACTTTCATATTCATATGATATGAATAGTCACTACAATAATTTGATGATTAAGTCAAAGTGCAGAGCTAATAGCATTATATTAAACCCAAGATTTCTGAGATGGTTGCCTTCTCTTGAAGAAGACTAAAAGTGTTCCAAATAGTTCATGAGTCTAAGAAAAGCAAAAAAATTAAAGATTCTAATTCAAAACATTGGTTCTGGTTTTAAGTAAACTGTTTCTACTATTTTATGTGATGCTCTTTCTTAAAAAAGAGAGGCAAAATATATTATTACTGAAGACTGTGTGCTTTTCCAGCAGTATGCAAAAGTCATAAATAATTCTATGTTTTCACTTTCACTTCAAACTAAGAACTGTGAAAGAACATCACTAGCAGTGGATTTCACTGTGGTTTACTGCTGCTCACAGATGAGTTACATATAAACTGTTTAAATCACAAAACTTTGGGAAAGAGAAGTCTAAATAGGGTCTATCATTAATACTAGATTCAGCTGGGGGAAGTTAGAAATAAAATCATCCAGAGGAACCATAAATCCCTTTCAAAGTGCTGTTCCTTCTTTATCATGCAATGATCTTTTCAATGAACACCATGTCCTTAAATCATAGTTTAATGAGAACTTACTAGCCTAATGGGCAAAGAGAAATTATCTACAAATGAGAAACAACCACATAAGCTGGGAGGGTTTTTTTTTTGTCCTGTGTATATTAGCATTTCAGCCTTATTTTAAAAGGGGAAATTCATCCTCTCTACTGGGTACACCACGATGGAAGGACAAATATCAGCAAATAACAATTTTGGAGGTCATGAAACATCTTCAGTAAGCATCAAAACTGCAGACTCTCTCTTAGTAATTCTAATTAGAACTCAGAGACAGAAATATTTGAGAAAATTAGGCAAAGTACACAATTATTGAACAGGCTGAGTTCTTCAAAAAAAGCAACGAAAATAATTTGCTATTAGCATCATTACTAGATAAATGATAAAACTGAGAAAGCAAATGTTGTATTAAATTATAAAATATATGTTTTAACTTTCCAAACAAATTATGATTCATTGAAAAAATGTTCTCTATGCTTTGTCTTTCAACACAGCAGTCAAGTTCGTTTTCTTTTTTAAATTAATAACCTTTATTTTTTAGAATAGTTTTAGGTTTACAGAAAATTGAACAGATGGTATAGAGTCCCCATATTGGCCTTTTCCCCCCATTTATAGTTTTCTCTGTTATTAATATCTTGTACTAGTACAGTACATTTGTTATAATTGATGAGTCAATATCAATGGATTATTATTATTAACTAAAATTTATGCTTTAGGGTTTATATCTTGTGTTGTACGGTTCTATGTGTTTTATCATAGATATTTTTTACCAAATTTTATATTTATCTAATTTTATTCTTTCATATAAAGAACAAAGATTGATAAATACAAATAGTGAAATACAATGCAATGTCTGTACGTTGTTAACACTTTTCAAATAAACAAATTCCAGGGGAGAAAAGTTCTTGGTTCCTAGTTCTGGATTAGAACAGGAGGACAATACAGATAGAGGGCATAGGAAAGAGCCTGAGTAGTTCTGTGAAAAGAGCCTCCAGAATGTGAAGGCAGAAACTACTTTGGCCTCAGCCTTGATCACCATAGTGTAACACATCCTTAAGTCTTAGCAGTTAGGTGCATGCCTGGCCCTTTAAATGCACCTCTGACACCAGGCAGCCTGGCCATAGGAAACTCTGACCATCAGACTTGGCCACCCACAGCCAGTCAGCCTTGCCAGCTCCCAGCCCAAAGCAGAGACTCTGCTGCCTCTCCCACTTTGCTCCAGGGACTGCCCTCAGCTTTGCCATGTGCCTCACTCTCTGCCTATTGCCTTTATGGGCGATGCTCCAGCGTCATCCCAAACACTTGGCTTTTGCCCAGCGGAGATGAAGAAGACACATTTCCTTTGCTCACGGAGTGCACAGTGGGCTTAGCAGCAGGGGTACAAAGTGGTGGCCCAGGAGCTGCCTCTAGCCTCGGGATGTGGTCAGTTTTGCAGCACAATGTTGTCTCAAATGCTGCTTTAAATTTGAATTGGGTTCTCAACCATTAAAAATTAGAAAATTTCACACACATACAAATTGCGATCTCTAGCTTCTCTTGAAAGCTCAGAAGCAACCCCACGCTCACGTTGCTAACAATCAGCTAGAGATGAATGGCAGCTGCCCTCCTTTGGACAAGGCATTTGCTCCCTAGTGTGACATAGCCCCCACCTCTCTCTTCTGTGTTACACTTACTGCATGTACGTTATCTACTTGGCCTCTGAGACAGTTGAATTTGCAACCCTTGGAACTGTTGGCTATTTTTGTGTCTCCAGTGGCCAAAGAAGCCTGGGAGAACCTAAGATATAACCCTACACAAAGTCCTGCCCCTCACCATCCACTGATGGGAGAAATAAATGTTCAGGTATGTCCACCCAAGTCTTTTTGTGCCGAGAAAATCCCAAGGCCATATTTTTCTTCCCCATTGTACCTCTTTTTTTTGTGTGTGTGTGTGGTATGTGGGCCTCTCACTGTTGTGGTCTCTCCCGTTGCGGAACACAGGCTCCGGATGCACAGGCTCAGCGACGATGGCTCACGGGCCCAGCCGCTCCGCGGCATGTGGGATCTTCCCGGACCGGGGCACGAACCCGTGTCCCCTGCATCGGTAGGCGGATTCTCAACCACTGCGCCACCAGGGAAGCCCCACTGTACCTCTTTCTTAAAAATTCCAGCCAGTTCAATAAAATGCCCTTTGTTGGAAAGGAGCTCCTGACAACCAAGCCAAATCTGTGGTCTGGAAGCATTGTCTAAAGGGTCTCAAACCTGGAGACGATCAAGATGAGCCCACCATGCTCGGCCTTGGAGTACCTTAGCCCCCTTAGGGGGCTCTTTGTTTCAGGGATTTCAAAAACTCTCAACTCACTGACCTTGTGAATCCTGATCTGTACCTTGAGAGAGTCTTCATCATTGAAGGTACCTATAAGGGGGATCATGTCGTTTCCTTGCCTCTCAGATTTACTGAAACATAGGAGAAAGTAGTGAAGATTCTTCTCCATGCCTGCCCTCCTCATCCTAGGGCTCCCTGCCACTGGCTCTCAGCCTCACGGAAGTACATGCTTCATGCCCAGCTGAATCCATGTTAGCCGAGCCCAGAAGGATCATCCAACCCTTTCCTGTTCTGCCTTCACTGTAATAATCAAAGCATCAAAAAGATGTTCCAAACCATAGACTTGTTTGTCTCTTTTGCCTGGTCATTGCAAATTGGACTTGCAAGCAGCTGCTCATTTGCACCCTTCAGAACCTAGACTTTATCCAGTGTGAAGGGAAAGGCTACCTAAGGGGGACAGGAGGTGCATTAGAAGCACCTTTAAGGTAGAGCACCAAGTGAGCATGCCTCCGGAGCAGCCGTTAACAGACATGCCTTTGTTCACCTCTGTATCCCCAACGCCTGGAATGATGCCTGGCATATTATAGACATTCAGTAAGGATTTGTGGAGTAAATGAACAATCCTTGCCTTCTGTGACCTTACTTGCCCCTGATCCTTGGCTTCTAGTCTCTTCCTCACACTCTGCCTTTGGCATCTTTCACTTACAGGCTGATTCAAGGCTGACTTCCCCACATTTTGATCTGACATTTACTTTTTCCTTTGCCGTAATGGTTCACAAATACCTCTGTTTTCAGTTTTTTATGCTCTGTATTTTTCTAGGCAAATGAAAAGAGCTGGAGAAGTCAAGTTATTTGGCTTCTGATTCTAGTTCTGACCGTAGGTAAATCTTGTAACCTCCCTGGGCTTCCCATGAAAATGGGTTGGGTGACCCAAGCATGGGAGATGGATACAATATCTCTTACTTGCTCTTGAGGAATATTACAAGTTCTAGGGAGTCTTGCAGCAAATAAAACTGGTTCAATATTGTTTAAATGCAGCATTTTCAACATTCTTTTGATTAAGGAGCCTCTGCCTTTTTTCTCTACATGAGGTCTATTGACACATATGGAATTAGGATTCCAGGGAGTAGACACACTTTGGGAATTGCTGGAGTAGAGACTCTGGAATCTGTTTGAGGACTAATATTATCTGATTAAATTCATTTGCATTAAGGTGAAGGGCAAGGACATCTTATCACCAAGCAAATGATATAAAATGAAGAGAATGACAGGAGGTCTGAGAGCATTCTCCAAAAGGAAATTATAGTGTCTCTCTTTGCCAACTTCCTTTTGTCTGTCCTGTTTTATGGATCTGCCATTTATCAGCAATTAATGAGCCCAAGTGGAGTCAAAGCCTCCACCTTCTGTGTAGTGGGGATCTAAGCTGTACTGGGGGTGGGGTGGAGGAGCCAGCTGCAGCTTTTTATCTTTGGTGACAACAAGCAGTTCTGTTCCTTCTTGGGCAGTCACCGGGTTCATGAATAGTGCCACAGTCTTTTAAAGCTAGGACTGCTCTTTTGATGTACAAGTTCATATGACTCCACCATGGGCAAGGCCTTCTGTCCCATTCCACCCCGCCCCCTTCCTGTGTTTGTCTTTGCCCTTGCAAGGGTTTTGGCTCCCAGCCAAAATGAAACCAGTGAGTTGCCCAATTCAGAGAAATAAAGGAAAACAACCCCCTCCTCAATTTGATGGTCAATAGCTCTGGGGGAGATATAATAAACCTCTTCATTAAGTAAATGCAGCTTTTAGATAAGTGAAGAATTATATCTCCAAAGCTATTCTTTAGAACTTGTGACGGTTGCACATAGTCAGAGGCTGCCGGCTGCCATGGAGATGGAATTTAAGTATAGAATTTGAGGGACTTTGGCTTGCGTGGTTTTCTTCTTCCCAGCCCCACCTTGCAGTTTGGTATATTTTTAAAAAATTTGAACTATAAACTAAACACAACTTCTAATGCAAAGAGTCAAACAAAAAGATACTTTTTTAGAATAATGTATTCTTATCTTTTTAGAATCTACCCATTTTGCATAATACTGATGTGTATCAACTTTGCCAAGACTGCTAAGAAGAGCCCAGGCCTCCTGCCACCCATAACGGTACAAGGAAGGGGGGCAGGGGGAACGCCATCACTGGTGTCACCTCTACCAAATGGAACAAAAGCTTTGGTGTTTTCTGACCAAAAACCTCTTTCTTCCTTCCTGTGCCCAGACGTTGACTTGGTTCTTTGCAGAGCAAGCTCCACCCACATGTAAAAGTTGGCCAAGTACATCTCCTTCCCAGTGACTAAAATTCCCATTTTTAGGGCCACTCTATGATTCAGGCATCATCTGCAGAAGATCCCAGCTAAGATGTAGTGAGCAAGGATGGGCTGTCCTTTCAAACATGGCTGTTCACTACTTTCCACGTCTCCCTCATTCTGCTCAATCCCTGCTGGCCTTCTGACAATCGTTCAAACACTTCAGGCATGCATCTAACTCAGGGGTTTTGTATTTGCTGTTCCCTCCAACTAGAATGTTCTTCTCTGGGTATACCATGGCTCACCCTCTCCTCTCCTACAAGTCTTTACTCAAATGTCATTTTGTCAGTGAGGCTGGCCTAACTACCTTATTTGAAACAGCAGTTTTCCCACCCAGCAATTCCTAGCCTCCTTTCTTGCTTTATCTTTCTCCATAGCACTTACCACTGTCTAACACATCTTTTACTTTTTTTTTGGGGCGGTACGCGGGCCTCTCACTGTTGTGGCCTCTCCCGTTGTGGAGCACAGGCTCCGGACGTGCAGGGTCAGCAGCCATGGCTCACGGGCCTAGCCCCTCCGCGGCATGTGGGATCTTCCCAGACCGGGGCACGAACCCGTGTCCCCTGCATCAGCAGACGGACTCTCAACCATTGCGCCACCAGGGAAGCCCTGCTTATTTGTTTTACTCATGATCTGCTTCCCCCACTAAAATGCTGGTCCATGAGGGCAAGAATTTTGTCTGTTTTGTTTGCTGCTACAATCTTATCAATGACATGTCTAGAACAGTGCCTGGCCATGGAAGACACTCACTATTTTTTGAATGAATGAATGAATGAATTCCTAGGTAACTACCACCTAACAGAGATCAGGGCCCTGGTCAGTTTTGACTGTGGCCTTGGTGAACAGCTCCAAGAGGAGAATCTGAAATCACAGGGCTCTGGGCACAGAGTTGGCAAGCACAGGGGTAAAAGTGTTGAAGATACTCATTTCTCAGGTCACAAGAATGATACCTAGTGGTGTTTTAAGCACTTCCAAGTCCTCCTTCCTACTGTCTATGAGTTTCTTCTCATCATCAGAAAATTGCAGTTTGTCTTCTGTTAACCATTAGCACCCCTGTTCCTCCAGGCACAGACAGTGATGAATGGTTCCATCAAAAACAGGCCCTGTTGGGCTTCCCTGGTGGCGCAGTGGTTGAGAGTCCACCTGCCGATGCAGGGAACATGGGTTCGTGCCCCGGTCCGGGAAGATCCCACATGCTGCGGAGGGGCTGGGCCCGTGAGCCATGGCCGCTGAGCCTGCGCATCCGGAGCCTGTGCTTCGCAACGGCAGAGGCCGCAGCAGTGAGAGGCCCACATACTGCAAAAAAAACCTCACAACCCCCCCCCAAAAAAAACCAGGCCCTGTTTTGCTTAAACCCATGATAGATGAAGGAGACTCCCAAACATTCCTCAGAAACCAGCAATTCTACCTCAATTAGTGGCACTTCTACTCTCCTCCAGCCTCCACATTAAGGCCATCTTCCAATTCTCTCTTTGACCCTCTAGATCCAACCAGTTGCCAGGATATGGTAATTTTATTTCCAAAATGCCTCTTGCATCCTTTGCCTCTCTCTCATTCTCATCACCACAGCCCTCATCTGGCCCTCATTAGCTCTTAACTGGCTATGGCAATAGCTGCCCAACTGGTTTCCTATCTCTAGTTTCTTCCTCTCCCAACTCTGCTCTGAACAGCTGTCACTATAATGTTCCCAAAGAACAAATGCAATATCACTCTCACAATTCCTACAAAAAGCCAATGGCTCCCCATCACCCTTGAGATGGGTCCTTTAATCTACCTTCCAGGCTTTCCACCCACAAGTCCCCTAAATAAACTTCCACCATAGCCTGGTCTGCTCACGTACCCAAGTACTTCTTGTCTCCCAAATAAATCATGTGCTTTCCACTCTTCATATCTTGGTTTATTCCTTCCCCACTCTGTCTGCCCACTTCTAATCATATGCCCTCATTTTCTCTCTGTGTCTATTGAAATTTCATCCAAAGATTCCCCCAAGGCCCATTTGTTGATTTGTTCAGTCAGTCAGAATAGAGATTCGGAAAAGCTCAAATCTCTGTTCTCCCCAGATCTCCTATATCAGAAATGATCTCTCTTCTGTATATGTCCTGTGCATTTATCACATGCTCCCTTAATTAGTGCTATTATTCATATATATATATAATTATTTCTCCAGCCAGCCTCTTTGTATTGTCCTTGAGGGCAGAGACTTTTGTGCCTCTATTTCATTCCCAGAATACTTTACATGACAGCTTGCTCATAGCAGGTGCCCACACCTATTCAGGGATGCTGCTAACAACACATCTCACTGGTCCTCTAAAGGTCACTATAATCCTTTCAAGGTCATGTTATCGATTTTAACTGGGGAACCATCATCCAGGAATATTTCCCCTTCCCCCATCCCCACAGCCAGCAGGACTCACAGTCCTCAAGGTGGCCAGCAGTTATGCAAAGCTGAGTGGAAAATAATGTTACACAACTTCCTCCAAGATGAATTTTAAAGAGGAAATCATCAGGGTGAGAAGAACAGAGACTTGATTTACCAGTTGAGGCTGTTGTACCAGGTGCATACACATAATTTATCTCTCGAATGCCCTGTGGCACACACCTGGATATCCTGGGTGCCTCATTTATTGGGCAAGCAATTTGGTAGCATGTAAAACAAACCTGGAACTAGAGGGGTAGTCTGAGAGAATGAGGATAAGAAGAAAAAAAAATGGAAGGAGAGAAAGAAGGAAGGAAGGAAAATTTTGGTTTCATCTTGCCAGGCAACAACATTGTGAAAGGAAACAAGCAGAAAGATATTTGTAATATGCAAATATGTAGCCTCTGCTGTTGGTCTCATTCTAACTCACCACTGTTGTCTATCATTTTCTGGCTGTTTTGTGTATACCCTGCCTTCCCAACAGTACAGACTTCCCACATTTACCAGTTTACATGTCTTCTCTTGCTTTGACTGTGAACTCTTAGAAGAAGAAGCACATTCCTTTATCTCTGTATCCTTGGCCCCAAGCACAGCATCTGATATATAATGGACGCTCAGTATGTATATCAGTGATGGTGATGTAAAGCTGTGTTTCCACAACTTTAATTACTAGGATGCCAACCTTGTGCTTTTTGTTCTAACCAAGTATTATCACCTGTATAGTTATTTGCTTCTTTCAGTTGATTCATGCTTTTTTTTTTTTTTTAACTTTGTGCCATTCTTTGCAATGATATCTGTGAAATCACACAGATTGATGAGCAGGTTATATTTTTCCTAATACATGTTAAAACAAGTAGATAACTGTTAAACAGTATTCATTCAGGTACTACCTAAATCAGCACACCTGTGGTAGGCAGATCACTTTGGGGAAATACTGGTTAGGCTTTGTTCTCTAAAATTGTGGAATAATTAAGTGTATCAGTTCTATACTTTAGGCCTTTCAGTGGGAATCTTGCACACACTCATCAACGTTGTCTTTCTTTAGAAGAAAGTTAACACTCTGAGTTTAACTTTTTCTATGTACGAATTGTTTAATTGGTACAGCACAATTTGTATCTAAGGAAAGAGGGGTTATTTTTTCATCTTCCCAGTTATTGATAGTTAGGTTGATTCTGATCTTGAGAAGGTGTTTGGCCATTTTAGCAATCAGTGATGAAGATTTTCTCACATCCTGTCTTTCCACTCTCCTTCATCCTCTCACCCCAATATCTTCCCCAAATCTGGATAGTCTACCTGGGAAATGACTCTTAAAAGTTCTCCAGAAGATAAACAGGTGAAATGCACAGCAGATAATTCGCAAAACAGGAAATGTAATTCATCATGGATATGGGAAAATAGGCAACCCTACTAGTAATCAAACGAATGCAGATTACACATAATATATCGTTTTAAACATTTTAAATAAGAGGGATTTTTTTAAAGTGATGCTTAATGCAAAGAAGGTGGGCTGAAATTGAGAATCTCATACTCTGCATGGGGCTGTATGATGCACAGTGACTACGGGAACTGGTAAAACATTTCCAACTTGACATTTGGCAAAATGTGAATCAAGCGCTCATAGTTGCAATGAGGCCTTCGATCTGGTGGCAATTCTGTTTCTAGAAATCTAGTCTATGGGAATAACTCTATATATGGAAAAGATTATATGCATGAACATGTTTGTTGCTATATTATGTTTTCACAGTTTTCACTAGTAAGTGAAAACTGAGGAAAGACCAAAATACCAACAATGAAGATAGTGAGTAAAATTGGTAATCTATTTCCATTCAGTGGATGAGCATACACCCATTAAAAACCAGATTGATGAAAACACTTTATAACATGGCAGAATGCTTTGGGTATAATAGGATATAAAATTTTATACATAATGATGATAAATATGTAAAATATATGCACATAAGAAGACACCATGAGGAAATGCCCTTGTTCCTGGCAGGGCAGTGTGCCTAATGGTTAAGTGCACGAGCTCTGGCATCAGATTGTCTGTGTTTGCAACTCGGCTTTGCTGCTTATTACCTTTGTGACCTTGGGTGAGTTGCTTAAGTTCTCTAAGACTAAGTTTTTCTCATCTGTAAAATGTAATAGGTATCTCACCATATTGTCCTGAGGATTAAGTAAGGTAATTTATATAAAACATTCAGCACAGGGCTGGCACACGATGGCACTGACTAAATCATTAATTATTCATCCTGCAAATATTTATCAATCATTGACTATGTGTAAGATACCTAATATGCTGGTAAATCATGGGATAATTTCATCTCCCTTCTGTTTTCTGTAACATGCTTATATTATCTTTAAAAGGAAACACTCCACTGGGCCTGCTTTGGCTGGTCACTCTATCAGCAGGCTATCCTAAGAGTGTGCTAATCATACTTCCTAGCTTTTCTCCTCTCACCCATTCCAAATCCAGGATTTGACCATGTCATACCCTTGCTTCAGCATCTTCCCTGGGGCCCCATTGCTTGCAAGGTAAAGTCCAACATCCTTACTTAAGAATTTTCAAAATCTGGCCTCAATCTACCCTTTTTTAAAAAAAAATATTTATTTATTTATGTCTGCATTGCGTCTTCGCCGCTGTGCGCTGGCTTTCTCTAGCTGCAGCGAGCGAGGGCTACTCTTGGTTGCGGTACGCAGGCTTCTCATTGCGGTGGCCTCTCCTGCTGCAGAGCGCGGGCTCTAGGCACACAGGCTTCAGCAGTTGTGACTCGCGGGCTCCAGAGCGCAGGCTCAGTAGTTGTGGCACATGGGCTTAGCTGCTCCGCGGCATGTGGGATCTTCCCGGGCTTGAACCGTGTCCCCTGCATTGGCAGGCTGATTCTTAACCACTGCACCACCAGGGAAGCCCTCAATCCACCCTTAATGTGTCATTTCTTGCCATTTTCTCTGTACTCTCTGTTCAAAACACTCTACCTCCCAATCCCAAACCTGCAGAGAACAGCTACTGTCAGAACCCTCGATTTCATGCAGCATGACACTGCAGATAGCAAAATTTAGCCTCCTTTAAAATGGTGATTCTTGGACCACAACTCCAAGGATTTGGATTCAAAAGTCTGGAGTGGGACCTGGGAATCTGCTTCTTTAATAAGTATCTTGCATGATTCTGAGACAAGGTTCAGGGACACCAACTGAGAAGCACACCATTCTCTTCTCTGCCTGGTAGACACATCTGCACTGTGCCAGGCACAGCTGAAAAGTTCGTTTGTTTTCTTGCCTTCCTCTCCAACCTCTGTACTTCCATGGTATTTTATCCCAACTTCTAAGGCCATCATTTCCTTGTGCTTTCTTTGCTGACTTACTTCTCTAGCTGCCTCTCCCATGAACCATGAGTGCCTAGATTTCAGAAACTATGTCTTGTTTACCCGTATAGCCCCCTACCCGGCATGATACCTGGCACTTAGTAGACACAGATGTCTATGGGATATACTCGTGTACTCATTCATTGGCATTAATTGTGGATGACTGGATGATTCCATTGGCTACACTGAGCTCTAGTTCACTTGTAACTACCAAGTCTGACCTTACTGATGCTGATTATTGACTCTGCTCATTTACCTCCCAGGCCATGGAAAGCCAGCACACTTTCTCACAGGGACAATTTAGTGTGTAACCTGTAACCACACAGCTAGCATGCTCTGAAAGAGAGGAGGAACCTGAGCCAAACACCATGAAGTTCAACATGGATGGCATGTAAAATTCTGTCTAGACAAGGTTAACTAACATTGAGGAATCACACTGCAGACAGGTGAGCAAGGCACAAACCCAGCTTGGGTGCCCAGATCCCAACAGACTCACCATGAGCTTTCCTGCTTAAATGCTAGAATAACATAGTAGCTATTCACATGGGCCCTCAAGTCAGACTGCCTTCAATTACAACTCCACCAGCTGTGTGACCCTGGACATGTTCTATAACCTCTCTCTGCTCCAGTTTCCCAATCTGTAAAATGCAGCTAATAACACTACCTAATTCATGGAGTTGCTGTAAAAAGTAAATGAACTAAAATATATACAATCTTTAGAATTACCTTTGGTACATAGTAACTGCTCAATAAATGGCAGCTGTTATAATTAGGTTTCTAAACTATATCATGGATTCAGTGTGCACTTCAGATTGAAAATTTTGCTCTGGCCTTTTTTTTTTTTCCAAACACATGCTGAAATGTTCTGTAGTAGTAATCTTTGTCCTTGCTTAACTCCAACCTTGGGGACCTAATTTACTGCCTATCAGATTGGCTTCAGTTCTATAGGACCTGCAGAAACCACAGTAATATCAAGCTAATAGACTTTCTAATTCATGTGTTGGAGATAAGTTTGAAGTTGGAAGAATATGGCAAAAGAAAATGTAAGAGTGTTACATATGTAGCTTGGGGGAAGAAATTAAGCATCCCCAAAATGATAGGACGAAGAGAGATTTTGAAAAGAAAAAAACTGATAAGAAAAAAAGTCCCATCTATCCAAAATTGCTAGCAATGTCTTGCATGAAAATATGCCCCCTACCTTTTAACCCTCTGAGAAAACTGACGCATCAGTCTGCTCTCAGTGTTGACAGCCTAGTACGGGCCAATGTGGAGCTCAGCACTTTACATAAATTGCCTCTTTTAATACTCATTTGCAGTCACTGCTCTTCTTATTTTACAGAGGGGAAACTAATTACATTACCAGTAACGGCAAAACTGGATTCATACCCAGCTCTAGAGTTTCAAGTTTTACCAGCTTCCCTGTTGCTCTTAATTATGCCCCTCATAAACTTTTGAGTGGTATTTCATGGCCTAGAGATTAACAGCAAATATTTATCCAAGGCCATTTTCCAGTTCTAGCTCTGCAGCCCCCAAAGCCTGTGAGGAGGCAATGCCTCCAATGATCCCCCTGCTGAAGTCCTAACTCCCAGTACCTCGGGATGTGACCTTATTGGAAATAGGGTCATTGTAGATGCAACTAGTCAAGTTACGATAAGGTCATACTGGAGGAAGGTGGTCCGCTAGTTCAATATGACTGGTGTCCTTAGAAGAAGAGAAGAGATACTGAACATGAGGGGAGAAAGCCATGTGAGGCACTGATGTGCTACAGAGCAAGCCAAGGAACCAAGGAACACAAGGATTGACAGCCGGGAGGAGAGGAAGGATTCTCCGCGACAGATTTCATAGGGAGCATGGACCTGACGACACCTTGATTTTGGACTTCTAGCCTCCAGAAAACTGTGAGACAACAAGTTTCTGTTGTTTGAAGCCACCCGGCTTCTGTACTTTGTTAGAGCAGCCCTAAGAATCTCATACATTCCCCCTGGAGTTGGTCGGGGTGGGCAGCATTCTTTCCCGCCCATGAAAATAAACAGAGAACATCCTTTTGTGGGTTTTTACCACTTCAGCCCCCAAGAGCTGGGCTGTCTGCTGTCACTGTGATTATGTAATGGCAATCATGACGGTGACATCATGGCAGACACTGTGGGTTTCTCCCCAGTAGCCATCCTTCCCTACTTTGGCTAACAGATCCCTATTTTACTCAGCTATTAGCCCTGCCTGCATCCTTCGTGGGGCCTTTCAGTTCTGTAATCATATGGACTTTATGCATTTGAAATAATGCTCTGATTGGACCCATCAAACGGAAGTAACTACTTAAAAAATTTTTTTTTATTGGAGTATAGTTGATTTACAATGTTGTGTTAGTTTCAGGTGTACAATAAAGTGAATCAGTTATACACATACATATATCCACTCTTTTTTAGATTCTTTTCCCATATAAGTCATTACAGAGTATTGAGTAGAATTCCCTGTGCTATACAGTAGGTCCTTATTAGTTATCTATTAGTTATCTATTTTAATAGTGTGTATATGTCAATCCCAATCTCCCACTTTATACCTCCCCCTCTTTCCCCCTTGCCTAATTAGCTTCTTACAGCCCATTTTGTGAGTGACACCAGCTCAGAGCTCAGGAATCTGCCAGGTTTTACCATCCACATGCTAAGACCAAATGGGGTTCTGTAGGCTGCCTTTTCAGATTGAAAGGATTAAGTGAATGATTCATCCACCAGCTTGAAAAGTTTAATCCGTTTGGTGGCTTGTGTGGCATAATTACCAGCACTTACAGATCCCAACAACAGCATCACTGGCAAACCCATGAGGATGTAAGTGGTCATCTCTCACGCTTCTTACCTCTACCCTCCCTCAAACCAAACTGGTGGATGGGCATATTTTAAAGTGCTTCTTCTTATTCATATTGAACTTGATAATTTTATTTTTTAACATGTTTTTTTACATACTGAATGATTCCGCTGATATAAAGTTCAAAAGTAGGCAAGCGAGTATATTCTGTTAGAAGTGAGGAGAGAGGGGTTACAGTTACATCAGGGGGCCTTAGGAGTGCTGGAACTGTTGTCTTTCTTGAGATGGGTGCTGGTCATACAGGTGTGTTCATCTTATAACATTTGCGACTTGTGCATTTTTCTGTATCTATGTTGTGGTTTTTTGTTTCAATTATTTTCTTAAAGATCTTATTTTGGGTGCTTGCTTCGGCAGCACATATACTAAAATTGGAACGATACAGAGAAGATTAGCATGGCCCCTGCGCAAGGATGACACGCAAATTCGTGAAGCATTCCATATTTTTGATGGATACTACCTATGAATGTTTCTTACAAATTGCATCTGTGTTAAAGCTAATTATTACAGTTCATAATAAGTTTAATTGTATAATGAAAATTATTTTTAAAATCCATAGAAAGCACTAAAATGTTAACATATTTTCAAAACTGCAATAAGTGTTTAATGCACAAAGCAAAATCTAAGACGAAATTTTTGTTGTTAGTGCTGTTACTTTGTTTTTCTACTAAGTAAAAGGTTTAATAAATGAGTCATTTATGTCTGTTTTCCAAAAACAAAACAAAACAAAACAAAACAAAAAGATCTTATTTTGGGGAATTCCCTGGCAGTCCAGTGGTTAGGACTCCAGGGTTTAGGGCTTTCACTGCAGTGGGCCCGGGTTCAACCCCTGGTCAGGGAACTAAGATCCTGCAAGCCGTGTGGCATGGCCTCCCAAAAAATCTTATTTTGGCTCTCACTAATTCTAATAGCCTTATTTCCATAGTACTGTCTCCATTCATGTTCATCTCAAAACAACACCTCCTGAAAGGTTGACTTAATATAGGATCCCAGGACATATATACACTACCTAATGTAAAATAGATGGCTAGTGGGAAGCAGCTGCATTGCACAGGGAGATTAGCTCAGTGCTTTGTGACCACCTGGAGGGGTGGGACAGGGAGGGTGGGCGGGAGACGCAAGAGGGAGGGGATATGGGGATATATGTATACGAATAGCTGATTCACTTTGTTATAAAGCAGAAACCAACACACCATTGTAAAGCAATTATACTCCAATAAATATGTTTAAAAAATTTTTTTAATAAAAAATAAAGGATCCCAGGCAGAGTAATATCCGGGTGGTAACCTGGACCCCAACTACTAGATATTATTCCTGATCAAGTCTGCCTCCCCTACTCCCACTAAGTCACCACTTTCTAGGAGTTAATGGCTACTTCCTGACTCACTTAAAAACATTTTTTTTTTCTAATTGTATTTTTAGAAAACACTCTGCTAAGGAGGTCTTCCTGTTTCACAGGAGATGATTTAAGGCCTGTTCCACTGCGTTCTTTGAATATGCAGTTTATATCTTACGTAATACTCCCCCTACCCACCCAAATCACACTTTTATTGCCTTTAGTTGAATTTATTAAACTGACCATTTACGTGAGCAAGGGCATCACTTTCAAAACCAAGCAGTAAGCAAATGACTAACTGCTTTCCCATCTGCTCACGTTCTACATTGGCTTTCAGGGGTGTTTACCTAATACGTCTAAAATGGTTGTGAATACACAAAAGTGCAGTTTTCAGAGGAACTGCTCATTACACATTACATCATATGACGCTTAAATCTTAGTTCACAAAAAAACAAAACAAAACAAAATCTCTTAAGAAATGCATCTGCAGACAAATTCTGCTTATTCTGAATGTCATTTTGCTCACCATGGTGGCCAGGATATATAAAACATTGACAGAAATTTGCAAAATTTCATCTAATGCTTTCAATTTCTTTTTTTATTTATCAAACTATAATTGATTTATAATCTTGTGTTAGTTTCAGGTGTACAGTTTCAGATTCTTTTCCATTATACATTATTACAAGATATTGAATATAGTTCCATGTGCTATACAGTAAGTCCTTGTTGTTTATCTATTTTATATATAGTGGTGTGTACCTATTAATCCCATACTCCTAATGTTTCCCTCCCCCTCCCCTTTCCCCTTTGGTAACTGTAGGTTTGTCTTCTATGTCTGTGAGTCTCTTTCTGTTTCGTAAATAAGTTGATTTGTATTTTTTTTTAGATTCCACATATAAGTGATATCACATAATATTTGTCTTTCTCTGCCTGACTTACTTCACTTTGTATGATAATCTCTAGGTCCATCCATGTTGCTGCAAATGGCACTATTTCATTCTTTTTTATGGCTGAGTAATATTCCATTGTATATATGTATATACCACATCTTCTTTATCCATTCATCTGTTAATGGACATTTAGTGCTTTCAATTTCTTTTGAGATTTTTGGGAAGATCAAAATAGACCAAAGTTTTCTCAGTTTTCCCATTAAGGACCTCTTTTGTGAAGAATGCTTCATTCATTTGATAAACATTTACCTATTATCTACTACAGGCTAAACTCTGTGACTGATTTTAAATATATATATATATATATATATATATATAGAGAGAGAGAGAGAGAGAGCATTCAGAGGGTTTAAGATTTTTCAAAAAAGAAATGTGAAAAAATGCCAACAAAGCCTATGGTGAAGAGTACTGAAATAGAGGAACTGAGGTTACAACACTGAAGGAGATAATATTGACTCTTGAAGAATAGATGGGATTTTAAAGTGGAGATGGGGAGGAATGTAGGTCATTCCAGGTAAAGGGAGCAACTTTAGGAAATGCCAAAAAGTGAAGGAGGACAGAGCAGGGAAATATTGGAACACAGCAACTAACAATGTGGCCAGAGCTTCAGGTGGGAGAGGGAATTAGCAGTTAATACAGTCCTGGGAGGGAGGGTGGAAGCCAAATTTTGAAGTTTGAATTGAATTGAAGGTTTAAAGAATTTCTCAGGCAAATGGGAGTGAAAGAGTATTGTTACCAGACTGTGTGTGTGTGTGTGTTAAAATATACATAACATGAAATTTACAATTGTAACCATGTTTAAGTGTGTAATTCAGTGATGTTAAGTATATTCACACTGTTGCAAACCATCACCACCAGCCACATTCTGAACTTCCTCATCTTCCACAAATGAAACTCTGTACTCATTAAACACTAAGTCCCTACTCCACCCTCTCCCTAGCTCCTGGTAACCACCATTCTACTTTCTGTCTCTGTGATTTTCACTATTCTAGGTACCTCATATAAGTGGAATTACATAGGACTTGTCCTTTTGTGGTTTATTTTACTTAACATAATGTTTTCTAGGTTTATCCAGGTTGTAGCATGTGTCAGAATTTCCTTCCTTTTTAAGGCTGAATAATATTCCATTGTATGTATATATCACATTTTGTTTATCCATTGACACTTGGTTGCTTCCGCTTCTTGGCTATTGTGAAGAATGCTGCTATGAACATGGGTGTCCAAAAATCTCTTCAAGACCCTGCTTTCAACTCTTTGGGGTTTACACTCAGAGGTGGAATTGCTGGATCATGTGGTAATTCTTTTTAAGTTTTTGAGAAACCTCCACACAGTTTTCCTTAGAAGTTACACCACTTTACATCCCCACCAGCAATGTATAGGAGTTCCAATGTCTCTACCTCCTCACCAACACTTGTTATTTTGTATCATTTTGTGGGTTTTTTCTTTTTTTTTTCTTTTTTTGCTGTATGCGAGCCTCTCACTGTTGTGGCCTCTCCTGTTGTGGAGCAGAGGCTCCAGACGCGCAGGCTCAGCGGCCATGGCTCACGGGCCCAGCCACTCCACGGCATGTGGGATCCTCCCAGACCAGGGCACGAACCGTGTCCCCTGCATCGGCAGGTAGACTCTCAACCACTGTGCCACCAGGGAAGCCCTGGATATTTTCTTTTTTTAAATAAGAGCATCCTAGCAGGTGTGAAGTAATATATTATTGATTTGTTTTGTATTTTCCTAATGATAAGTGATATTGAGCATCCTTTTTTGTGCTTATTGGTCATTTGTATATCGTTTTTGGAGAAATGTCTACTTGAGTCCCTTGCCCATTTTTGAATTATGTTGTCTCTTTTAATATTGTTGAGGTGTAAGAGTTATTTATGTATTCTTGATATTAATCCCCTATCCTCTATAGGAATTGTAAATATTTTCTCTCATTCTCTGGGTCACCTTCCACTCTGTTGATAGTGTCCTTTGATGCACAAAAGTTTATAATTTTGATGATATCAGACTTATTTTTCTTTTGTTGCCTTGCTTTTGGTGTCATATCTAAAAAGTCACTGACAAATCCAATGTCACAAAGTTTTTCTTATGTTTTCTTCTTCTTTTTTTTTTTTTTTAATTGGGGTATTGTTGTTTTACAATGTTGTGCTAGTTTCTACTGTACAGGGAGATGGAGTTCCCTGTGCTATACAGCAGGTTCTAATTAGTGATCAGTTTTAAACATATTAGTGTATATATGTCAATCCCAATCTCCCAATTTATGTTTTCTTCTAAGAGTATTATATTTTTATTTTATTTTTTATTTTTTTAATTTATTTTTTTTGTTTTACTTTTTTATTTATTTATTTATTTTTTTATTTTACAAATTTAATCAGTTATACATATACATATGTTCCCATATCCCCTCCCTTTTGCGTCTCCCTCCCACCCTCCCTATCCCACCCCTCCAGGCGGTCACAAAGAACCGAGCTGATCTCCCTGTGCTATGCGGCTGCTTCCCACTAGCTATCTACCTTACGTTTGGTAGTGTATATATGTCCATGCCGCTCTTTCACTTTGTCACAGCTTACCCTTCCCCCTCCCCATATCCTCAAGTCCATGCTCTAGTAGGTCTGTGTCTTTATTCCTGTCTTACCCCTATGTGCTGCATGACATTTTTTTTCTTAAATTCCATATATATGTGTCAGCATACAGTATTTGTCTTTCTCTTTCTGACTTACTTCACTCTGTATGACAGACTCTACGTCCATCTACCTCATTACAAATAGCTCAATTTCGTTTCTTTTTATGGCTGAGTAATATTCCATTGTATATATGTGCCACATCTTCTTTATCCATTCATCCGATGATGGACACTTAGGTTGTTTCCATCTCCGGGCTATTGTAAATAGGGCTGCTATGAACATTTTGGTACATGTCTATTTTTGAATTATGGTTTTCTCAGGGTATATGCCCAGTAGTGGGATTGCTGGGTCATATGGTAGTTCTATTTGTAGTTTTTTAAGGAACCTCCATACCGTTCTCCATAGTGGCTGTACCAATTCACATTCCCAGCAGCAGTGCAAGAGTGTTCCCTTTTTTCCACACCCTCTCCAGCATTTATTGTTTCTAGATTTTTTGATGATGGCCATTCTGACTGGTGTGAGATGATATCTCATTGTAGTTTTGATTTGCATTTCTCTAATGAGTAAAGATGTTGAGCATCCTTTCATGTGTTTGTTGGCTGTCTGTATATCTTCTGTGGAGAAATGTCTATTTAGGTCTTCTGCCCATTTTTGGATTGGGTTGTTTGTTTTTTTGTTATTGAGCTGCATGAGCTGCTTATAAATTTTGGAGATTAATCCTTTGTCAGTTGCTTCATTTGCAAATATTTTCTCCCATTCTGAGGGTTGTCTTTTCGTCTTGTTTATGGTTTCCTTTGCTGTGCAAAAGCTTTGAAGTTTCATTAGGTCCCATGTGTTTATTTTTGTCTTTATTTCCATTTCTCTAGGAGGTGGGTCAAAAAGGATCTTGCTGTGATTTATGTCATAGAGTGTTCTGCCTATGTTTTCCTCTAGGAGTTTGATAGTGTCTGGCCTTACATTTAGGTCTTTAATCCATTTTGAGCTAATTTTTGTGTATGGTGTTAGGGAGTGATCTAATCTCATACTTTTACATGTCCCTGTCCAGTTTTCCCAGCACCACTTATTGAAGAGACTGTCCTTTCTCCACTGTACATTCCTGCCTCCTTTATCAAAGATAAGGTGACCATATGTCCGTGGGTTTATCTCTGGGCTTTCTATCCTGTTCCATTGATCTATCTTTCTGTTTTTGTGCCAGTACCATACTGTCTTGATTACTGTAGCTTTGTAGTATAGTCTGAAGTCAGGGAGCCTGATTCCTCCAGCTCCGTTTTTCGTTCTCAAGATTGCTTTGGCTATTCGGGGTCTTTTGTGTTTCCATACAAATTGTGAAATGTTTTGTTCTAGTTCTGTGAAAAATGCCAGTGGTAGTTTGATAGGGATTGCATTGAATCTGTAGATTGCTTTGGGTAGTAGAGTCATTTTCACAATGTTGATTCTTCCAATCCAAGAACATGGTACATCTCTCCATCTATTTGTATCATCTTTAATTTCTTTCATCAGTGTCTTATAATTTTCTGCATACAGGTCTTTTGTCTCCTTAGGTAGGTTTATTCCTAGATATTTTATTCTTTTTGTTGCAATGGTAAATGGGAGTGTTTCCTTGATTTCACTTTCAGATTTTTCATCATTAGTATATAGGAATGCCAGAGATTTCTGTGCATTAATTTTGTATCCTGCAACTTTACCAAATTCATTGATTAGCTCTAGCAGTTTTCTGGTAGCATCTTTAGGATTCTCTATGTATAGTATCATGTCATCTGCAAACAGTGACAGCTTTACTTCTTCTTTTCCCATTTGGATTCCTTTTATTTCCTTTTCTTCTCTGATTGCTGTGGCTAAAACTTCCAAAACTATGTTGAATAAGAGTGGTGAGAGGGCCTCCCTGGTGGCGCAGTGGTTAAGAGTCCGCCTGCCGATGCAGGGGATGCGGGTTCGTGCCCCGATCTGGGAGGATCCCATATGCCGCGGAGCAGCTGGGCCCGTGAGCCGTGGCCGCTGGGCCTGCGCGTCCGGAGCCTGTGCTCCGCAACGGGAGAGGCCACAACAGTGAGAGGCCCGCATACCGCAAAAAGAAAAAAAAAAAAAAAAAAGAGTGGTGAGAGTGGGCAACCTTGTCTTGTTCCTGATCTTAGTGGAAATGGTTTCAGTTTTTCACCATTGAGGACGATGCTGGCTGTGGGTTTGTCATATATGGCCTTTATTATGTTGAGGAAAGTTCCCTCTATGCCTACTTTCTGCAGGGTTTTTATCATAAATGGGTGTTGAATTTTGTCAAAAGCTTTCTCTGCATCTGTTGAGATGATCATATGGTTTTTCTCCTTCAGTTTGTTAATATGGTGTATCACATTGATTGATTTGCGTATATTGAAGAATCCTTGCATTCCTGGAATAAACCCCACTTGATCATGGTGTATGATCCTTTTAATGTGCTGTTGGATTCTGTTTGCTAGTATTTTGTTGAGGATTTTTGCATCTATGTTCATCAGTGATATTGGCCTGTAGTTTTCTTTCTTTGTGACATCCTTGTCTGGTTTTGGTATCAAGGTGATGGTGGCCTCATAGAATGAGTTTGGGAGTGTTCCTCCCTCTGCTATATTTTGGAAGAGTTTGAGAAGGATAGGTGTTAGCTCTTCTCTAAATGCTTGATAGAATTCGCCTGTGAAGCCATCTGGTCCTGGGCTTTTGTTTGTTGGAAGATTTTTAATCACAGTTTCAATTTCAGTGCTTGTGATTGGTCTGTTCATATTTTCTATTTCTTCCTGATTCAGTCTTGGCAGGTTGTGCATTTCTAAGAATTTGTCCATTTCTTCCAGGTTGTCCATTTTATTGGCATAGAGTTGCTTATAGTAATCTCTCATGATCTTTTGTATTTCTGCAGTGTCAGTTGTTACTTCTCCTTTTTCATTTCTAATTCTATTGATTTGAGTCTTCTCCCTTTTTTTCTTGATGAGTCTGGCTAATGGTTTATCAATTTTGTTTATCTTCTCAAAGAACCAGCTTTTAGTTTTATTGATCTTTGCTATCATTTCCTTCATTTCGTTTTCATTTATTTCTGATCGGATTTTTATGATTTCTTTCCTTCTGCTAACTTTGGGATGTTTTTGTTCTTCTTTCTCTAATTGCTTTAGGTGCAAGGTTAGGTTGTTTATTCGAGATATTTCCTGTTTCTTAAGGTGGGATTGTATTGCCATAAACTTCCCTCTTAGAACTGCTTTTGCTGCATCCCATAGGTTTTGGGTCATCGTGTCTCCATTGTCATTTGTTTCTAGGTATTTTTTAATTTCCTCTTTGATTTCTTCAGTGATCACTTCGTTATTAAGTAGTGTATTGTTTAGCCTCCATGTGTTTGTATGTTTTACAGCTCTTTTCCTGTAATTGATATCTAGTCTCATAGCATTGTGGTCGGAAAAGATACTTGATACAATTTCAATTTTCTTAAATTTACCAAGGCTTGATTTGTGACCCAAGATATGATCTATCCTGGAGAATGTTCCATGAGCACTTGAGAAAAATGTGTATTCTGTTGTTTTTGGATGGAATGTCCTATAAATATCAATTAAGTCCATCTTGTTTAATGTATCATTTAAAGCTTGTGTTTCCTTATTTATTTTCATTTTGGATGACCTGTCCATTGGTGAAAGTGGGGTGTTAAAGTCCCCTACTATGATTGTGTTACTGTCGATTTCTCCTTTTATGGCTGTTAATATTTCCCTTATGTATTGAGGTGCTCCTATGTTTGGTGCATAAATATTTACAATTGTTATATCTTCTTCTTGGATTGATCCCTTGATCATTATGTAGTGTCCTTCTTTGTCTCTTCTAGTAGTCTTTATTTTAAAGTCTATTTTGTCTGATATGAGAATTGCTACTCCAGCTTTCTTTTGGTTTCCATTTGCATGGAATATCTTTTTCCACCCCCTTACTTTCAGTCTGTATGTGTCTCTAGGTCTGAAGTGGGTCTCTTGTAGACAGCATACATATGGGTCTTGTTTTTGTATCCATTCAGCCAGTCTGTGTCTTTTGGTGGGAGCATTTAGTCCATTTACATTTAAGGTAATTATTGATATGTATGTTCCTATTCCCATTTTCTTAATTGTTTTGGGTTCGTTATTGTAGTTCTTTTCCTTCTGTTGTGTTTCTTGCCTAGAGAAGTTCCTTTAGAATTTGTTGTAAAGCTGGTTTGGTGGTGCTGAACTCTCTCAGCTTTTGCTTGTCTGTAAAGGTTTTAATTTCTCCATCAAATCTGAATGAGATCCTTGCTGGGTAGAGTAATCTTGGTTGCAGGTTTTTCTCCTTCATCACTTTAAGTATGTCCTGCCACTCCCTTCTGGCTTGTAGAGTTTCTGCTGAGAGATCAGCTGTTATCCTGATGGGGATTCCCTTGTGTGTTATTTGTTGTTTTTGCCTTGCTGCTTTTAATATGATTTCTTTGTGTTTAATTTTTGACAGTTTGATTAATATGTGTCTTGGTGTATTTCTCCTTGGATTTATTCTGTATGGGACTCTCTGTGCCTCCTGGACTTGATTAACTATTTCCTTTCCCATATTAGGGAAGTTTTCAACTATAATCTCTTCAAATATTTTCTCAGTCCCTTTCTTTTTCTCTTCTTCTTCTGGAACCCCTATAATTCGAATGTTGGTGCGTTTAATGTTGTCCCAGAGGTCTCTGAGACTGTCCTCTGTTCTTTTCATTCTTTTTTCTTTATTTTGCTGTGCAGCAGTTATTTCCACTATTTTATCTTCCACCTCACTTATCCGTTCTTCTGCCTCAGTTATTCTGCTATTGATCCCATCTAGAGTATTTTTTATTTCATTTATTGTGTTTTTAATCGAAGCTTGATTCGTCTTTAGTTCTTCTAGGTCCTTGTTAACTGTTTCTTGCATTTTGTCTATTCTATTTCCAAGATTTTGGATCATCTTTACCATCATTATTCTGAATTCTTTTTCAGATAGACTGCCTATTACCTCTTCATTTGTTAGGTCTGGTGGGTTTTTATCTTGCTCCTTCTCCTGCTGTGTGTTTTTCTGTCTTCTCATTTTGCTTATGTTACTGTGTTTGGGGTCTCCTCTTTGCAGGCTGCAGGTTCGTAGTTCCCGTTGTTTTTGGTGTCTGTCCCCAGTGGCTAAGGTTGGTTTAGTGGGTTGTGTAGGCTTCTTGGTGGAGGGGAGTACTGCCTGTGTTCTGGTGGATGAGGCTGGATCTTGTCTTTCTGGTGGGCAGGTCCACGTCTGGTGGTGTGTTTTGGGGTGTTTGCGGACTTTTTATGATTTGAGGCAGCCTCTCTGCTAATGGGTTGCGTTGTGTTCCTGTCTTGCTAGTTGTTTGGCATAGGGTGTCCAGCACTGTAGCTTGCTGGTCGTTGAGTGAAGCTGGGTGCTGGTGTTGAGATGGAGATCTCTGGAAGATTTTCGCCGTTTGATATTATGTGGAGCTGGGAGGTCTCTTGTGGACCAGTGTCCTGAAGTTCGCTCTCCCACCTCAGAGGCACAGCACTGACTCCTGGCTCCTCAATTTGGGATGATTTGTTGTCTATTCATGTATTCCACAGATGCAGGGTACATGAAGTTGATTGTGGAGCTTTAATCCGCTGCTTCTGAGGCTGCTGGGAGAGGTTTCCCTTTCTCTTCTTTGTTCTCACAGCTCCTGGGTCTCAGCTTTGGATTTGGCCCCGCCTCTGCGTGTAGGTCGCCGGAGGGCGTCTGTTCTTCGCTCAGACAGGACAGGGTTAAAGGAGCAGCCTCTTCGGGGACTCCGGCTCACTCAGGCCGGGCGGGAGGGAGGGGCGCGGGAGGGAGGGGCACGGAGTGCGGGGCAAGCCTGCAGCGGCAGAGGTCAGCGTGACGTTGCACCAGCCCGAGGCGCGCCGTGCGTTCTCCCAGGGAAGCCGCCCCTGGATCCCGGGACCCCGGCAGTGGCAGGCTGCACAGGCTCCCGGAAGGGCGGTGTGGACAGTGACCTGCACTCGCACACAGGCTTCTTGGCGGCGGCAGCAGCAGCCCCAGCGTCCCACGCCCGTCTCTGGGCTCCGCGCTTTCAGCCGCGACTCGCGCCCGTCTCTGGAGCTCCTTTACGCGGCGCTCTTAATCCCCTCTCCTCGCGCACCAGGAAACCAAGAGGGAAGAAAAAGTCTCCTGCCTCTTCGGCAGCTCCAGAGTTTTCCCGGACTCCCTCCCGGCTAGCTGTGGCACATTAGCCCCCTTCAGGCTGAGTTCTCGCCGCCAGCCCCAGTCCTCTCCCTGCGCTCTGACCGAAGCCCGAGCCTCAGCTCTAGCGCCGCCCGCCCCGGCGGGGGAGCAGACAAGCCTCTCGGGCTGGTGAGTGCCGCTCGGCACCGCTCCTCTGTGCGGGAATCTCTCTGCTTTGCCCTACCCAGGTATGTGGGGAGTTTCTTGCCTTTTGGGAGGTCTGGGGTCTTCTGCCAGCGTTCAGTAGGTGTTCTGTAGGAGTTGTTCCATGTGTAGCTGTATTTCTGGTGTATCTGTGGGGAGGAAGGTGATCTCCGCGTCTTACTCTTCCGCCATCTTACCCGGAAGTGAGTATTATATTTTTAGCTCTTACATTAAGGTCTTTGATCCATTTTGAGTCAATTTTTAAATACGGTGTCAGATAAGGGTCCGATTTCATTTTTTTGCGTGTGGATACCTAGTTTTTTTTGTTGAAAAAACTGTCATTTCCCTATTGAGTGGTTTTGGCACCCTTACTGAAAATCATTTGACCATATATAAGAGCTTATTTCTGGGTCCTCTATTCTATTCATTGGCCTATATGTCTGTCTTTATGCCAGTGCCACACTATTTTAATTGCCATAGCTTTGTAGTAAGTTTTGAAATTGGAAAGTGTGAGACGTCCAACTTTGTTCCTCTTTTACAAGATTGTTTTGGCTCTTCAGGTTTCCTTGAGATTCTATACAAATTTTAGGAGACATTTTTCTATTCCTGCAAAAAGCATTGTTGCAATTTTCATAGGGGTTGTATTGAATCTCTGGATAGCTTAGTATTGACAGCTTAACAATATTAAATCTTCCAATGTATGAACCGGGATATCTTTCCATTTATTTGTGATTAGGCTTCTATATATATATATATATATATATATATATATATATATTGCGGTACGTGGGCCTCTCACTGTTGTGGCCTCTCCCGTTGCGGAGCACAGGCTCTGGATGCGCAGCCTCAGTGGCCATGGCTCACGGGCCCTGCCTCTCCGCGGCATGTGGGATCTTCCCAGACCGGGGCACGAATCTGTGTCCCCTGCATCGGCAGGCGGACTCCCAACCACTGCGCCACCAGGGAAGCCCAGGCTTTTATATATTTTAAGTGACATTTTATTTTTAATTAACACTTTCATTCTGTTCTTGTAACTTGAGACAAAAGGGGCTGTAGAATGACACACAGCAGGTGCATAATAAAAGTATGTTACTGAATTGAAAACAAACAAAAAAAACAAACGGAACAAAAAAGCGGAACAATGGTTGCAGTTTCATAAACTATGCCCACCAATACTAAGATTTATCATAAACACCTAGGTTTACCTAAATAAGGCTGTGATGTTGGTTGTCAATTTCTTCTCCCCTTCCCTCTTTCCTTCTTTCCACAATTTCTCCTTTGCTGTATCCATCTCAAGCTTCCACTCAGGGATCTGCTCTTTTAGACAAGGAGGTTATGATTTTAAAGTCTAGCCTAATTTACTTAGAGTGAAATTCACCATTTTAAAGTGCACAGTTCAGTGAGTTCTGACAATGTTTACAGTCATTTAATCTTCAGGGCCAGGCTTTGGACAGTGGACTTGATGGCAGCTTTCCATTAAGAGGGAAACAGGGAAGCTTCTCTCCTTCCCTCTTTTTTCCCACATGGAAAAAGTGGGTTTGCTGTTTGGTAGTTTCTCAAAAATCAAACATAAAATTACCATATGACCCAGCAATTCCACTTCTAAGTATAGACCCCAAAAATTAGAAACAGGGACTCAAACAGATACTTGTACATCAATGTTCACAGCAGCATTCAGCATTAGTCACAATAGCCAAAATGAGGAAATAACTCAAATGTCCATAAATAGATGAATGAATAAACAGAATGTGGTATATACATACAATGGAATATTTTTCAGCCATAAAAGGGAAAGAAGGTCTGACACCTGCTACAACATGGGTGAACCTTGATAACATTATGCTAAGTGAAATAAGCCAGATACAAAGGGAAAAAAATCATTGCATGATTCTATTTATAGGAGGTACCTAGAATAGCCAAATTCATAGAGACAGAAAATAGAATAGAAGGTACCAGAGAAAGACAAACACTGTATGATCTCAATTATATGCAGAATCTAAAAAAAAATTGAACTCACAGAAACAGAGCAGACTGGTGTTTGCCAGGGCTGGTAGGTGGGTTGGGGAGAGACGAAGTGGGGGAAATGGATGAAGGTGGTCAAAAGTTACACATTTTCAGTTATAAGATAAATGAGTCCTGGGGATATAGTATAGACTACAGTTAACAATACTGTACTGTATATGTGATATTTGCTAAGAGAGTAGATCTTAAAAGTTCTCACCAGAAAAAAACAAAAGGTAACTATGTGAGGTGATGGATCTTAACTAAACTTATTATGGTTAACATTTCACAATATACACATAAATCATTACATTGTACACCTTAAACTTACACAATGTTATTTGTCAATTATATTTCAAACTAAGTTGGGGGAAAAAAGGAAGGTACCAGGGGCTGGGAGGAGGGGGTAATGGGGAATTATTGCTTAATGGTCATAGTTTCTCTTTCCAATGATGAAAACTTTCTGGAAATAGATAGTGGTGAGAGTTCCACAACACCGAATGTACTTAATGCCACTGAATTGTACACTTAAAAATGGTAAACTTCATGTCATGTATATTTTACCTATTTTACCATTTTATTTTTTAAAAAGTGGGTTTGCCTTACCTCCAAGGGACACAGGTGACTCCAAACCCTCTGGCTAAACACATAACGCACATAATACCACGAGAATAAATAAAAATATAAAATAAATAAAAACCAATCAAAGAGCACTGCAAGTTGGGAGAAGGTTGGGAAAAGAGAGAGAAAACTGAAGGCAGGGCCACCAGATAGGAGGCTGCTGCGATGGCCCTGGACTGGCCTCAGTTAGAATACGGGCAGAGGAAGAGGGAAGATAGCACCCACACAAGAGGCAGAGAGAACACCGGGACTAAATGAACACAGCACAATGCAGGAGCAAAGGTGGGAAATGCAAGGCCAGGGCCACACTGACTTTTGTGAGCCCTAGGTGTTTTTCTTCGAGGACCCCTTCCTCCACAAAAAAAGAAAAATAAATAAATTAGATAATATTTTACTGTTGCATTGGTATAAGGATGAAGACATCAGCATTATAGATTATAAGCATTTTTTTGTCCTGAAAGTACATTTTTTTCCTTCTGATATTAAAAGCAATCAAAACGCTGTCGTGGGCCCCTAACTATTCACATCTGGGCCCTTGGTGCTGCTTCTTCTGAGTGTCCTGGAGGAGGGGGTCCTGGGCCAGCCTGTGCAAGGCACTGATGGTCTCCTACCTAAGACTCCGCCCCCTTCCCCTTCCCTGTGGCCTCCCTACCTGATGGCCTGCTCCAGGTATTGAGGACTGTGTTACTGCAGATATGGGATACTGGGGGCAAAGTTGTAGGCTTCGTGTGGGGTTAAGACTGTGGACTCCAGAATCAGAACAAGTTGGGTCCGGGACTTCCCTGGTGGTCCAGTGGTTAAGACTCTGTGCTCCCGATGCAGGGGGCTCGGATTCAATCCCTGGTCAGGGAACTAGATCCCGCATGCTTCAATGAAGCATCCTGCGTAATGCAACTAAGACCCAGCACAGCCAAATAAATAAATATTTTTTTAAAAAAGAAAGAAAAAGAACAAGGTGGGTCTGAATCACAGCTCTCCCTGCTTGACTGTGTGAACTGGAGCAAGTTCCTTAACCTTTCTAAGCCATGGTTTCTATCTGTAAAATGCACTTAAGAGTTCCTAACATCATAGAGGCTTTTTGAGGCCTAAATGTGATGTGAAACAACCAGCTTAGCACTATGTCTGGTCCATCGCTGGCAAGCGCTGGCATCCCTTGGCTATCCTTAAATCCAGCACTTACCCAGCACCACTTCTGACTTGGTTTTAAACAGGCACAGAGATTTGGGGTTTGTTATGAGGGGGAGGAGGAAAGGTATGAAGACACCTGGAGAGGGGAACACAGAGGGGCAAAGGGGAAGGAACACAAACTATTTCATGCTTTTGTCCAGGACAAGCCCAGTGCGCCTTTACATATGTTAAGGCTTAATAGGAAAGTAAAAAACTAAAGTAGACTAAGTCTGCCTTTATTTAGCAAATATTATTTGAGTGCCCACAATGTGGCAGGTTTTCAGGGGTGGAACAGACAAGCCCTGTTACCCACTCCTTCCCCTGCTTGCCTTCCAGACTTCTCTCCTATTCTTCTGAACAAACACAACTAGACTATTAGCCGATGTGTCAAACACATCCCTTAACCGTCGCAGCTTCCTCCATAAACTCATGCAGGCCTGGCTCCCATCACCACCCCTGTTTTCCTCCCAGTCCCACTTGCTGAAATCCTTCTGCAAGGCTCAAAAATAAAATCAGCTCCTGAATGGAGCCTTCTCAACTGGGGAGACCATGCTCCATGATGCAACCCTGAGTGCGCCTCTTGGGGCCTCCTTTTTTTGGGAGTTCTGTTTCTCCTGCCTGACCTTTCCTCATAAACACAAGCTCCTGAAGGCGAAAGACCATCTCTGATTCACCTCTGCTCCAGGAACACCTACTGAATTGAAAGATCAGAGAAAGGAGAGGGGAAAACACCTTATACAACTTCCCAGGCCTCCCAACTTGGTCTCTGCCTGCTTCATTGTTGAGGAGCTCACATTGGAAGAAAAAGCCCCATTACCATCACACCACGACCATCCCTGCTCTGAGATCTCTGCCCTGGTTTGCATGAGGGATTTGGCTGCAAAGGTTAGTTAAGGTGTTCAGTGCTCCAAACACAATCTTCACAACAGAAAAAACAAAAAGGAATGGTGGGGAAGGAGGGAGAAGGACAGGGAAGTGAGCAAATACCCCCGCTGGCAGGTGATCCCTCTTGGATCTCATCTGTTTACTTCTCCCTAAGGTCTCTGTGGAGGTCACCTCTGTATACAGAGGACAGGCCCTTACTTCTTCAGTCTCAGAGGCGAGACTAGACCCAATTTCTGGGCATCGAAAGGACTGGACCCTGGTACCCCAAAAGCTGTCAGCTCTGGGTTTGCACTTCCATTACAGAGCACCACTTCAAAACACGACTTTAGGTATTAGCTTACGTATGCGTATGTCACACGAAGTATTATGAATAAATATATTGATTATCCAAAACTACAATGAGATATCATCTCACACCAGTCAGAATGGCCATCATCAAGAAATCTAGAAACAATAAATGCTGGAGAGGGTGTGGAGAAAAGGGAACACTCTTGCACTGCTGCTGGGAATGTGAATTGGTACAGCCACTATGGAGAACAGTATGGAGGTTCCTTAAAAAACTAAAAATAGAACTACCGTATGACCCAGCAATCCCACTACTAGGCATATACCCTGAGAAAACCATAATTCAAAAAGAGACATGTACCAAAATGTTCATTGCAGCTCTATTCACAATAGCCCGGAGATGGAAACAACCTAAGTGTCCATCATCGGATGAATGGATAAAGAAGATGTGGCACATATATACAATGGAATATTACTCAGCCATAAAAAGAAATGAAATTGAGTTATTTGTAATGAGGTGGATAGACCTAGAGTCTGTCATACAGAGTGAAGTAAGTCAGAAAGAGAAAGACAAATACCATATGCTAACACATATATATGGAATTAAAAAAAAATGTCATGAAGAACCTAGGGGTAAGACAGGAATAAAGACACAGACCTACTTGAGAATGGACTTGAGGATATGGGGAGGGGGAAGGGTAAGCTGTGACAAAGTGAAAGAGAGGCATGGTCATATATACACTACCAAACGTAAGGTAGATAGCTAGTGGGAAGCAGCCACAGAGCACAGGGAGATCAGCTCGGTGCTTTGTGACCGCCTGGAGGGGTGGGATAGGGAGGGTGGGAGGGAGGGAGACGCAAGAGGGAAGGGATGTGGGAACAGATTTATATGTATGGCTGATTCACTTTGTTATAAAGTAGAAACTAAAATATATATATATATATATATATTGATTATCTACCATAGGCAGGGCCTTGTGCTAAGGCGAACAGAAGATTCCAAAGCTAGAGTTCACTAGAGTTTAAAAGTAGTTTGTCGTACATATGGGATGTTCGCTGAAGCACTGTTCACAACAAGAAAAAAAATTAGAAGCAGTCTAAATATCCCTCATGAGGAGAAGGGCCAATAAAATGTAGCACACTGGTTTCCTAGAATACAATAAAGTGCTTTAATGGAAGTAACCAGGGACCATATGTCAACGCTAATAGATCTTGAAAATATAGAGTGAAAAAGATTGTAGAATGATGAATACCATAAAATATCATTTATGCAAGTACATACATAAGGAAAATAATACTCTACATATTCTATGAATGCATTAGAATCTGCATGTAAAAGTGTGTTTTTTAAATGGTACAGAGGGACACATACTTTCAGGGAGAGGGGAAGAAACAGAGAAAGGCTGTGATGAAAGCGGGCTTTTGCTTTTTCTATAATTACTCTCATTTTTTTAAGTAATTAGGAAGGCACTGCCTAAATACATGAGAAGCTAGGTAATGAGTTCATTGATAACCACGACAACAACCTAGGCGACATCACAGGGCAGAATGGATTTACTCTCCCAGGATTAGCATCTGCAATAACGGCGGAGTTTAGAAGAGGAAGAGCTGGGCACTGGGGAGCTCTGAGGAGGAGCTAAGGGATTAGTATTTACTTCCTTGGAAGTCTTTTGGAAAGGGAATGCTATGATGAAAGTGGAGTGATGTGAAGATTCATCTGGCCACAGGTGTGTAATATAAAAATTTGCATTATGAGTGTATGTGGGATTTGTTTTTCCTCCTACTTGTCAGGCTCTGGAATTGGAGGGCACTTTTTTTTTAACTTGTCAGGCTCTGGAAATTGAAGAACACAGTATTGCACAAGCTAAGCTCTGAGAGGAAATCACATTAGGAGAATGAGGGATGTTTTGGTGTGATCCCTGAGCCAAACTAGGGATCAGGGCCTCCTGGGGGATCTGGGGGTCAGTGTGTTCACTAAGTTTCCTTCACTGGACTGTCAGCTCCTCGGGCTGGGGCTGTGACATCTTCCTTCCCGGAGCCCCAACGTAGAGAACAGTGCATGATGTCACATTGCTCAGTGAACACTTGTCGGATGAATGAATGGATGGATGAATGAATATTGCAGAAAGGTCAAAGAGAATAAGGACTACAGAGAGGCTTGTGGCTTGAATGGCTAACTCCCTAGCTCTGAGGAATTTCTGCCCCCTTATCCATTCTCCCAGATGGTGCCTGTCCCTCGGAGCGTGGCTTTTATTTGCCTCCCACTGCCACTTGCCCTTCTCGACTCCATCCCTAAACCCTGGGGTCCTTCTTGGGATGGGGGAAGGAGTGGCTGTCAACTCACGGGGAGACCCAGGATACCGAGGTCGGAAGATAAAATAAAAAATCATTTGGAGAACTGAGTTGGGAAGATCCTCATGGGAGGTGGGTCAGGGTGGAGCAATGTATTGTATGTTGGAGGGGGGGTGGGATTCTAATCCAAGGCGGAGGGGAAACGAGCCTATTGGAAGAGAGGATCAGGCAGGTGGAAGGACTGGGGCCAGATATCAGAAAATTGGTTGAGGAACTGGTTCATGCAGAGGTTTTTCAAACGTGGAGCTCAGAATCCCAGGATTTCACAGACAACCTCCAGGGGTTTCCCAAACAGTGAGGCTGCTTCTGCCAAGGAGAGAAGATTAAAACTGCCAGAGGGATCTGTTCATCCATTACCTGCCCTATGTCCTGGGGTTCTGAGTAAGATTTCATTTGAAGGAAGAGACAGGGGTGTGTGTGTGTGTGTGTGTGTGTGTGTGTGTGTGTGTGTAGAGAGAGAGAGAGGAGAGGAGGGGAGGGGAGACAAGGGGAGGGGAAAGAAGGTCATTCAGCTAAAACATCTGAAAGAACACTGAGTACATAGTCTCTCTCTCTTTTGAAATGAGGTCATACGTAAAAAGTATTCTGGGTGGAAAAGGCTCTCAATGAGTGTTTGTATTGGACTAGTTGCAGGAGAAGAACTCAATCAAAAGACAAATTCACTTGAAATTACCAAAAATCGCCTAGCCCATCCTATGCTCAGGGTTGGGATTATCCCCAAAAGATCAAAATCAGGAGACTCAAAGCCCAGAGTAAGGGAAGTAGGGAGGTGTAGCTGACTGGTGTTTAGTTCTTGTTAATAATCATTAACACTCTGCTGAGCACTTTTCAGGAGCTGTGCCCAACCTTCACATGCATAATCTCAGGAATTCTCACAATAGGCTAGGAAGTAGGCCCTATTCCCGTCTCTACCAGGGCTCAGAGAGGTTGAGGAACTTTTCCAGCATCACACCAGATCACAAGCAGCAGAGCTGGACTTTGAATCCAGGCAGCCTAACTTCAACGTCCCTGAGCATAAGATGCAGTCATATCTCCCAAAGACCATGCCCTGAGTAGGTGTGGTTGAAGCAAGGTGCCGGCACCTCCAGCACCTGCACCTTCCTCTTCTGAGGAAGAAAGAACAACACTTTCATGTTTGACAGGGTTCCATGTGACACAGTCCCTCATAGAAAATTCCAGAAACCCTGTCTCTGTTGGGGCAGTTGCCTCCCTGGACCCTTGGGTGGACTGACCACACCTGGAAGGTTCATTCCCTTCTTGATATCATATATCTGAGAACTTAAAGGTATCTCACCTTCAATCAGTGAACAGGAGGATGAAGGGTCTGGCTAACTATAAAGGAAAATGAGGACATTTAATTTAAAGAAGAGGCGATTAGAAGGGGAGATCTATCTCAAACACTCAGAAAGCTTTCTCAAGGAAGAGTGACCAAGTTTATTTTGTGCAGCTCTGGGTCACAGAACCAGGGTCAGTGGGAAAATAAGAGGGAGACAAATTTTGAATCAATATTACAAGTGATTTTCCTTTGATCTGTTTGAAAATGAAGTTGGCCACACTGAAGATAGTGAGCACCCCGTCAGAGGAAGCAATCAAGCAAAAAACAGTTAGGAATCATGAGTGCTAAGAGGGGACTCATCTGTTGGGTAGAAGATTAAAATGACTACTAAAGCCTCTTCTCAGTTGAAGATTCCACAAGTTTATAATTATGATGTTTCTTCTCCTTTTCAAAATTTCTCACTGAGCCAAAGACTTAAGAATGAACCCAATGGTCATTCCAGCCACTGAAAACATATTGCCTTATAAATTCTTATGTTCTGCATGTCTGTGCGAAGGGAGCCCCACCTATGACACAAGCCTATACGTCTGTCAGCAGGGGCAACATTTTTCACACTAATAGTACAAGTCAGAATAAATACCATCTCCATTTGGGAGACAGTCTTTGACAGAAGAGAATTGGCCTGCTTGATTAGGAGTATATGTCAGGCACTGATAATAGGGAAATCCTTTTCAGCTGAGCCCTAGAACCTGAACAGTCATAATGAGACCGATTTAATGAGCCTCCTGTTCTACACCAGTATTAATTATAACCCTGTCACAGAAGGCAGCCAGCTCGAGGTAAAATAGGTAAAATGCCCAGGAATTGGACTGGATTCAGAATCTTTTCCCCAGATACAAATAAGCTTGCAGTCATGTACATAAGTCTCTAGCAAGCAAGTGGATTTAACTCCTTCTTTAAGCTGTTTGGAAGAAATACTTATGGAGTTGGTCTGAACAGCAGAAATGCTTCTGAACTTTGGGTTTGTCCTCAGAATGCGTCTACCCCAAATCCATCTGATTGACTGAGCCTGATCAGTACCAACTTGTCGCCCCCTTGGAAAGAGAAGAAAAAGGAGCAGCAACTTCTTGTTGAGTAGGTAGGCACACCTCCAACTCTTCATTTTGGTCAGGTCTCACAAACCTCTCCCCTTAAAGAAATGGAATTTCTTTCAGATAAAATTTAAACTGGGAATTGTCATCAATCCAGTTGAATAAATCATCACCAGGGGTCTATTTACTGCTAATACGGATTGAGCTCTACCAGGCACTCTTGTAACACAAATTACCTTGTGGTCAGTACTGACAGTGTGCTCTTTACAGGAAGCCCAGAGATGTTAAGCACTTTGTTCAAGGGCACACAGCCAGTTTGAGTCACGATTCAAACCCAGGCTGACTGATTCCAGAACCAGGGTGCTTAACCACAGGCCATGTTGTGCATGGTGTTTGCAGGCAGCTTATTCATTCAGCAAGTGTTAACTGAGCACCTCCTATGTGCCAGACACTGTGTTGAGCAGAAATGAATAAGACACAGGCCCCGTCCAGAGTAGTTGGGCAATTCCAGCAGATTGTAACAAACTGTCCCATTCCCTGGATGTCAGCAAGGGCTCCAGGAAGTGAAGTGTAACCAGAGACCTTAAAGAGAAGTAAGAATTAAACAGTGAGTGGAGAGGGGAGCCTGAGAAGGAGGTTACCAAAGGAATCCCTGGGATCAGGATGGCAGGGGCACAGCATTGTGAGATATCGAGGAATTACACAACAGAAAGAGGAGAGAGCTTTCTGACAGAAAGGACTTGGGAGGAGGCAACACTTGAGCTAGGTCCTCAAAAATAGACACAGTAAAAGAAGATGAGCAGTGTATATGACATATACTTTAAATCTGCTGACATGTTTTCATATTTACATAACTCTCTCACTCCAACTCAGACCCAGGGAACTTTGCCACATGGATAAAAGATTGATTCCAAGGGGTTAATCGCCTCCCAATCAAAAGAGGCCACAATGGTTCTCTTTTCTTTTCTTACCAAATCCACATTGGTGAGATTTTTTTTTTTTTTTTGCGGTACGCGGGCCTCTCACTGTTGTGGCCTCTCCCGTTGCGGAGCACAGGCTACAGACGCGCAGGCTCAGCGGCCGTGGCTCAGCGGCCATGGCTCATGGGCCCAGCTGCTCCACGGCATGTGGGATCTTCCCGGACCGGGGCACGAACTTGTGTCCCCTGCATTGGCAGGCGGACTCTCAACCACTGCGCCATCAGAGAAGCCCCACACATTGGTGAGATTTTGATGGTCCAAATATGGTGGGCAGCTGGTGAAGGAGGCATGGGAGAGGACAGACATGGAATCCTGAGCCTTGACTCAGGCAGGCTGCGGTTACTCAGAATCTGACACAGAGTGGCAGAAAGAGTTAGAAGCAAAGCAAAGGTCCATAGGCCTGAAAACTCACACCAATCCATGGCTCTGACCCCAGAACCCACTGACTTGTGAACCCATGAAATGGTCCACGTCCACCCACAGCTTCCCAGCACCAGCGTGCAGGCGGCCTTGCCTGGACCGCCTGCCTCTGCAGTGGTTCTCCAACTTTAGTGCAGGCTGGAATTGCCTGCAAGGCTGACTGAACCACAGATGGTAGACCCCACCTTCAAAGTTTCTGATTCAGTAGGTCTGGGATAGTGCCAAGAATTTGCATTTCTAACAGGTTACCAGGAAATGCTGATAGTGGTCCCACACTTTGAGAACTGCTGCTCTATGGCACAAGGCAAGTTGTACCTCTCCAGGAAGACTTCCCCCAGCACTCCAGCCCCTCTGGCTTCTTTTCCCAGTCTTACTGCACATTTAAGTTAATACATACTGCAAAGACAAACCCAATGCCTTGAGAAGAAGCCAGACAGGCAATGGAAAATGAGGGAATTGGATGAGCTCAGATGTATATACATTCAGTGTGAGAGATGGGAATGATGGTGACCTGGAAAATTCAGGCCCCAATAAAAGGGGGCAACTCACTCAGCTCTAGTCAATTTTTGCTGGATGTCCTTGCAAGTTCAGGATTGCCAGGTCTTCTTGCTTTCAAGAGAAGGTAGAAATCATGATTGTTTTGTAAAATATCCCAATTTCTCAAAGTTTGTTCAAGATTTTTAAACACAATATCAGGATCGGTCAGGTGACCTCTTTAGCCTCCTGCAGCTTTAATACTTGATGGTTTGGGCTTGTGGTAAAGTATTTCGATGATGTGTTCTGGCCTATCTCAGGGAAGAAGATTAGAAACACCTCCATTCTATGAGGGCCACTCACCCTTGTCATATTCTTTCCAAAAACCCCTTACCCAAGTCAAATCATGAGAAAAACACCACAAACCCAGATGGAGGGACATTCTACAGGACACCTGACTGGCACTCCTCAAGACTGTCAAGGTCATGAAAAGCAAGGAAAGACTGAGAGACTGTCACAGACCAGAGGAGACTGGAGTGCTGTGACAACTAAATGCAATGTGGTACCCTGGATTGGATCCTGAAACAAAAAGAGGTCATTGATGGAAAAACTGATAAAAATCCAAGCAAA